>NC_087239.1:734003-1334003 GCF_034640455.1 Diachasmimorpha longicaudata | reverse complement strand
ATTTGCGTGTGAACAATTTGTCTTCGAGAAAACGTCGATTATACATATGCGTTTTTACGACATCGTGGGAATCACTTTTTTTTGGCTGCACCTAGACAAAATCTGGCATCATATTCGGTTTCAGCACGTCGAATAACCAAGGAAACTGATGCGACATCGTTTTCTTTGCGACCACAGCTCACGAAAAACTCAATCATAGAAGTTGATATTCGTGTTCGATATGATGGCATATAACTTGAGTACACATTGTCGTAGGCCGATGAAACCGCGTGCAATAGCTTCGTCTCGTGGAACTACACGAGTGCAATGCGCGAAGTTTGCGTGTGACCAATTTGTCTTCGAGAAAAAGTCGATTATACATATGCGTTTTTACGACATCGTGGGAATCACTTTTTTTTGGCTGCACCTAGACAAAATCTGGCATCATATTCGGTTTCAGCACGTCGAATAACCGAAGAAACTGATGCGACATCGTTTTCTTTGCGACCACAGCTCACGAAAAACTCAATCATAGAAGTTGATATTCGTGTTCGATATGATGGCATATAACTTGAGTACACATTGTCGTAGGGCGATGAAACCGCGTGCAATAGCTTCGTCTCGTCGAACTACACGAGTGCAATGGGCGAAATTTGCGTGTGAACAATTTGTCTTCGAGAAAACGTCGATTATACATATGCGTTTTTACGACATCGTGGGAATCACTTTTTTTTGGCTGCACCTAGACAAAATCTGGCATCATATTCGGTTTCAGCACGTCGAATAACCAAGGAAACTGATGCGACATCGTTTTCTTTGCGACCACAGCTCACGAAAAACTCAATCATAGAAGTTGATATTCGTGTTCGATATGATGGCATATAACTTGAGTACACATTGTCGTAGGCCGATGAAACTGCGTGCAATAGCTTCGTCTCGTCGAACTACACGAGTGCAATGCGCGAAGTTCGCTTGTGAACAATTTGTCTTCGAGAAAAAGTCGATTATACATATGCGTTTTTACGACATCGTGGGAATCACTTTTTTTTGGCTGCACCTAGACAAAATCTGGCATCATATTCGGTTTCAGCACGTCGAATAACCAATGAAACTGATGCGACATCGTTTTCTTTGCGACCACAGCTCACGAAAAACTCAATCATAGAAGTTGATATTCGTGTTCGATATGATGGCATATAACTTGAGTACACATTGTCGTAGGCCGATGAAACCGCGTGCAACAGCTTCGTCTCGTCGAACTACAGGAGTGCAATGCGCGAAGTTTGCGTGTGACCAATTTGTCTTCGAGAAAAAGTCGATTATACATATGCGTTTTTACGACATCGTGGGAATCACTTTTTTTTGGCTGCACCTAGACAAAATCTGGCATCATATTCGGTTTCAGCACGTCGAATAACCAAAGAAACTGATGCGACATCGTTTTCTTTGCGACCACAGCTCACGAAAAACTCAATCATAGAAGTTGATATTCGTGTTCGATATGATGGCATATAACTTGAGTACACATTGTCGTAGGCCGATGAAACCGCGTGCAATAGCTTCGTCTCGTGGAACTACACGAGTGCAATGCGCGAAGTTTGCGTGTGACCAATTTGTCTTCGAGAAAAAGTCGATTATACATATGCGTTTTTACGACATCGTGGGAATCACTTTTTTTTGGCTGCACCTAGACAAAATCTGGCATCATATTCGGTTTCAGCACGTCGAATAACCAAGGAAACTGATGCGATATCGTTTTCTTTGCGACCACAGCTCACGAAAAACTCAATCATAGAAGTTGATATTCGTGTTCGATATGATGGCATATAACTTGAGTACACATTGTCGTAGGCCGATGAAACCGCGTGCAATAGCTTCGTCTCGTCGAACTACACGAGTGCAATGCGCGAAGTTCGCTTGTGAACAATTTGTCTTCGAGAAAAAGTCGATTATACATATGCGTTTTACGACATCGTGGGAATCACTTTTTTTTGGCTGCACCTAGACAAAATCTGGCATCATATTCGGTTTCAGCACGTCGAATAACCAATGAAACTGATGCGACATCGTTTTCTTTGCGACCACAGCTCACGAAAAACTCAATCATAGAAGTTGATATTCGTGTTCGATATGATGGCATATAACTTGAGTACACATTGTCGTAGGCCGATGAAACCGCGTGCAACAGCTTCGTCTCGTCGAACTACAGGAGTGCAATGCGCGAAGTTTGCGTGTGACCAATTTGTCTTCGAGAAAAAGTCGATTATACATATGCGTTTTTACGACATCGTGGGAATCACTTTTTTTTGGCTGCACCTAGACAAAATCTGGCATCATATTCGGTTTCAGCACGTCAAATAACCAAAGAAACTGATGCGACATCGTTTTCTTTGCGACCACAGCTCACGAAAAACTCAATCATAGAAGTTGATATTCGTGTTCGATATGATGGCATATAACTTGAGTACACATTGTCGTAGGCCGATGAAACCGCGTGCAATAGCTTCGTCTCGTGGAACTACACGAGTGCAATGCGCGAAGTTTGCGTGTGACCAATTTGTCTTCGAGAAAAAGTCGATTATACATATGCGTTTTTACGACATCGTGGGAATCACTTTTTTTTGGCTGCACCTAGACAAAATCTGGCATCATATTCGGTTTCAGCACGTCGAATAACCAAGGAAACTGATGCGACATCGTTTTCTTTGCGACCACAGCTCACGAAAAACTCAATCATAGAAGTTGATATTCGTGTTCGATATGATGGCATATAACTTGAGTACACATTGTCGTAGGCCGATGAAACCGCGTGCAATAGCTTCGTCTCGTCGAACTACACGAGTGCAATGCGCGACGTTTGCGTGTGAACAATTTGTCTTCGAGAAACCGTCGATTATACATATGCGTTTTTACGACATCGTGGGAATCACTTTTTTTTGGCTGCACCTAGACAAAATCTGGCATCATATTCGGTTTCAGCACGTCGAATAACCAAGGAAACTGATGCGACATCGTTTTCTTTGCGACCACAGCTCACGAAAAACTCAATCATAGAAGTTGATATTCGTATTCGATATGATGGCATATAACTTGAGTACACATTGTCGTAGGCCGATGAAACCGCGTGCAATAGCTTCGTCTCGTGGAACTACACGAGTGCAATGCGCGAAGTTTGCGTGTGAACAATTTGTCTTCGAGAAAAGTCGATTATACATATGCGTTTTTACGACATCGTGGGAATCACTTTTTTTTGGCTGCACCTAGACAAAATCTGGCATCATATTCGGTTTCAGCACGTCGAATAACCGAAGAAACTGATGCGACATCGTTTTCTTTGCGACCACAGCTCACGAAAAACTCAATCATAGAAGTTGATATTCGTGTTCGATATGATGGCATATAACTTGAGTACACATTGTCGTAGGGCGATGAAACCGCGTGCAATAGCTTCGTCTCGTCGAACTACACGAGTGCAATGGGCGAAATTTGCGTGTGAACAATTTGTCTTCGAGAAAACGTCGATTATACATATGCGTTTTTACGACATCGTGGGAATCACTTTTTTTTGGCTGCACCTAGACAAAATCTGGCATCATATTCGGTTTCAGCACGTCGAATAACCAAGGAAACTGATGCGACATCGTTTTCTTTGCGACCACAGCTCACGAAAAACTCAATCATAGAAGTTGATATTCGTGTTCGATATGATGGCATATAACTTGAGTACACATTGTCGTAGGCCGATGAAACCGCGTGCAATAGCTTCGTCTCGTCGAACTACACGAGTGCAATGCGCGAAGTTTGCGTGTGAACAATTTCTCTTCGAGAAAACGTCGATTATACATATGCGTTTTTACGACATCGTGGGAATCACTTTTTTTTTGGCTGCACCTAGACAAAATCTGGCATCATATTCGGTTTCAGCACGTCGAATAATCAAGGAAACTGATGCGACATCGTTTTCTTTGCGACCACAGCTCACGAAAAACTCAATCATAGAAGTTGATATTCGTGTTCGATATGATGGCATATAACTTGAGTACACATTGTCGTAGGCCGATGAAACCGCGTGCAATAGCTTCGTCTCGTCGAACTACACGAGTGCAATGCGCGAAGTTCGCTTGTGAACAATTTGTCTTCGAGAAAAAGTCGATTATACATATGCGTTTTTACGACATCGTGGGAATCACTTTTTTTTGGCTGCACCTAGACAAAATCTGGCATCATATTCGGTTTCAGCACGTCGAATAACCAAAGAAACTGATGCGACATCGTTTTCTTTGCGACCACAGCTCACGAAAAACTCAATCATAGAAGTTGATATTCGTGTTCGATATGATGGCATATAACTTGAGTACACATTGTCGTAGGCCGATGAAACCGCGTGCAATAGCTTCGTCTCGTGGAACTACACGAGTGCAATGCGCGAAGTTTGCGTGTGACCAATTTGTCTTCGAGAAAAAGTCGATTATACATATGCGTTTTTACGACATCGTGGGAATCACTTTTTTTTGGCTGCACCTAGACAAAATCTGGCATCATATTCGGTTTCAGCACGTCGAATAACCAAAGAAACTGATGCGACATCGTTTTCTTTGCGAGCACAGCTCACGAAAAACTCAATCATAGAAGTTGATATTCGTGTTCGATATGATGGCATATAACTTGAGTACACATTGTCGTAGGGCGATGAAACCGCGTGCAATAGCTTCGTCTCGTCGAACTACACGAGTGCAATGGGCGAAATTTGCGTGTGAACAATTTGTCTTCGAGAAAACGTCGATTATACATATGCGTTTTTACGACATCGTGGGAATCACTTTTTTTTGGCTGCACCTAGACAAAATCTGGCATCATATTCGGTTTCAGCACGTCGAATAACCAAGGAAACTGATGCGACATCGTTTTCTTTGCGACCACAGCTCACGAAAAACTCAATCATAGAAGTTGATATTCGTGTTCGATATGATGGCATATAACTTGAGTACACATTGTCGTAGGCCGATGAAACCGCGTGCAATAGCTTCGTCTCGTCGAACTACACGAGTGCAATGCGCGAAGTTTGCGTGTGAACAATTTCTCTTCGAGAAAACGTCGATTATACATATGCGTTTTTACGACATCGTGGGAATCACTTTTTTTTGGCTGCACCTAGACAAAATCTGGCATCATATTCGGTTTCAGCACGTCGAATAACCAAGGAAACTAATGCGACATCGTTTTCTTTGCGACCACAGCTCACGGAAAACTCAATCATAGAAGTTGATATTCGTGTTCGATATGATGGCATATAACTTGAGTACACATTGTCGTAGGCCGATGAAACCGCGTGCAATAGCTTCGTCTCGTGGAACTACACGAGTGCAATGCGCGAAGTTTGCGTGTGACCAATTTGTCTTCGAGAAAAAGTCGATTATACATATGCGTTTTTACGACATCGTGGGAATCACTTTTTTTTGGCTGCACCTAGACAAAATCTGGCATCATATTCGGTTTCAGCACGTCGAATAACCAAAGAAACTGATGCGACATCGTTTTCTTTGCGACCACAGCTCACGAAAAACTCAATCATAGAAGTTGATATTCGTGTTCGATATGATGGCATATAACTTGAGTACACATTGTCGTAGGCCGATGAAACCGCGTGCAATAGCTTCGTCTCGTGGAACTACACGAGTGCAATGCGCGAAGTTTGCGTGTGACCAATTTGTCTTCGAGAAAAAGTCGATTATACATATGCGTTTTTACGACATCGTGGGAATCACTTTTTTTTGGCTGCACCTAGACAAAATCTGGCATCATATTCGGTTTCAGCACGTCGAATAACCAAAGAAACTGATGCGACATCGTTTTCTTTGCGACCACAGCTCACGAAAAACTCAATCATAGAAGTTGATATTCGTGTTCGATATGATGGCATATAACTTGAGTACACATTGTCGTAGGGCGATGAAACCGCGTGCAATAGCTTCGTCTCGTCGAACTACACGAGTGCAATGGGCGAAATTTGCGTGTGAACAATTTGTCTTCGAGAAAACGTCGATTATACATATGCGTTTTTACGACATCGTGGGAATCACTTTTTTTTGGCTGCACCTAGACAAAATCTGGCATCATATTCGGTTTCAGCACGTCGAATAACCAAGGAAACTGATGCGACATCGTTTTCTTTGCGACCACAGCTCACGAAAAACTCAATCATAGAAGTTGATATTCGTGTTCGATATGATGGCATATAACTTGAGTACACATTGTCGTAGGCCGATGAAACCGCGTGCAATAGCTTCGTCTCGTGGAACTACACGAGTGCAATGCGCGAAGTTTGCGTGTGAACAATTTCTCTTCGAGAAAACGTCGATTATACATATGCGTTTTTACGACATCGTGGGAATCACTTTTTTTTGGCTGCACCTAGACAAAATCTGGCATCATATTCGGTTTCAGCACGTCGAATAACCAAAGAAACTGATGCGACATCGTTTTCTTTGCGACCACAGCTCACGAAAAACTCAATCATAGAAGTTGATATTCGTGTTCGATATGATGGCATATAACTTGAGTACACATTGTCGTAGGCCGATGAAACCGCGTGCAATAGCTTCGTCTCGTGGAACTACACGAGTGCAATGCGCGAAGTTTGCGTGTGACCAATTTGTCTTCGAGAAAAAGTCGATTATACATATGCGTTTTTACGACATCGTGGGAATCACTTTTTTTTGGCTGCACCTAGACAAAATCTGGCATCATATTCGGTTTCAGCACGTCGAATAACCAAAGAAACTGATGCGACATCGTTTTCTTTGCGACCACAGCTCATGAAAAACTCAATCATAGAAGTTGATATTCGTGTTCGATATGATGGCATATAACTTGAGTACACATTGTCGTAGGGCGATGAAACCGCGTGCAATAGCTTCGTCTCGTCGAACTACACGAGTGCAATGGGCGAAATTTGCGTGTGAACAATTTGTCTTCGAGAAAACGTCGATTATACATATGCGTTTTTACGACATCGTGGGAATCACTTTTTTTTGGCTGCACCTAGACAAAATCTGGCATCATATTCGGTTTCAGCACGTCGAATAACCAAGGAAACTGATGCGACATCGTTTTCTTTGCGACCACAGCTCACGAAAAACTCAATCATAGAAGTTGATATTCGTGTTCGATATGATGGCATATAACTTGAGTACACATTGTCGTAGGCCGATGAAACCGCGTGCAATAGCTTCGTCTCGTGGAACTACACGAGTGCAATGCGCGAAGTTTGCGTGTGACCAATTTGTCTTCGAGAAAAAGTCGATTATACATATGCGTTTTTACGACATCGTGGGAATCACTTTTTTTTGGCTGCACCTAGACAAAATCTGGCATCATATTCGGTTTCAGCACGTCGAATAACCAAAGAAACTGATGCGACATCGTTTTCTTTGCGACCACAGCTCACGAAAAACTCAATCATAGAAGTTGATATTCGTGTTCGATATGATGGCATATAACTTGAGTACACATTGTCGTAGGGCGATGAAACCGCGTGCAATAGCTTCGTCTCGTCGAACTACACGAGTGCAATGGGCGAAATTTGCGTGTGAACAATTTGTCTTCGAGAAAACGTCGATTATACATATGCGTTTTTACGACATCGTGGGAATCACTTTTTTTTGGCTGCACCTAGACAAAATCTGGCATCATATTCGGTTTCAGCACGTCGAATAACCAAGGAAACTGATGCGACATCGTTTTCTTTGCGACCACAGCTCACGAAAAACTCAATCATAGAAGTTGATATTCGTGTTCGATATGATGGCATATAACTTGAGTACACATTGTCGTAGGCCGATGAAACCGCGTGCAATAGCTTCGTCTCGTCGAACTACACGAGTGCAATGCGCGAAGTTTGCGTGTGAACAATTTCTCTTCGAGAAAACGTCGATTATACATATGCGTTTTTACGACATCGTGGGAATCACTTTTTTTTGGCTGCACCTAGACAAAATCTGGCATCATATTCGGTTTCAGCACGTCGAATAACCAAGGAAACTAATGCGACATCGTTTTCTTTGCGACCACAGCTCACGAAAAACTCAATCATAGAAGTTGATATTCGTGTTCGATATGATGGCATATAACTTGAGTACACATTGTCGTAGGCCGATGAAACCGCGTGCAATAGCTTCGTCTCGTCGAACTACACGAGTGCAATGCGCGAAGTTTGCGTGTGAACAATTTCTCTTCGAGAAAACGTCGATTATACATATGCGTTTTTACGACATCGTGGGAATCACTTTTTTTTGGCTGCACCTAGACAAAATCTGGCATCATATTCGGTTTCAGCACGTCGAATAACCAAGGAAACTAATGCGACATCGTTTTCTTTGCGACCACAGCTCACGAAAAACTCAATCATAGAAGTTGATATTCGTGTTCGATATGATGGCATATAACTTGAGTACACATTGTCGTAGGCCGATGAAACCGCGTGCAATAGCTTCGTCTCGTCGAACTACGCGAGTGCAATGCGCGACGTTTGCGTGTGAACAATTTGTCTTCGAGAAACCGTCGATTATACATATGCGTTTTTACGACATCGTCGGAATCACTTTTTTTTGGCTGCACCTAGACAAAATCTGGCATCATATTCGGTTTCAGCACGTCGAATAACCAAGGAAACTAATGCGACATCGTTTTCTTTGCGACCACAGCTCACGAAAAACTCAATCATAGAAGTTGATATTCGTGTTCGATATGATGGCATATAACTTGAGTACACATTGTCGTAGGCCCGTGAAACCGCGTGCAATAGCTTCGTCTCGTGGAACTACACGAGTGCAATGCGCGAAGTTTGCGTGTGACCAATTTGTCTTCGAGAAAAAGTCGATTATACATATGCGTTTTTACGACATCGTGGGAATCACTTTTTTTTGGCTGCACCTAGACAAAATCTGGCATCATATTCGGTTTCAGCACGTCGAATAACCAAAGAAACTGATGCGACATCGTTTTCTTTGCGACCACAGCTCACGAAAAACTCAATCATAGAAGTTGATATTCGTGTTCGATATGATGGCATATAACTTGAGTACACATTGTCGTAGGCCGATGAAACCGCGTGCAATAGCTTCGTCTCGTGGAACTACACGAGTGCAATGCGCGAAGTTTGCGTGTGACCAATTTGTCTTCGAGAAAAAGTCGATTATACATATGCGTTTTTACGACATCGTGGGAATCACTTTTTTTTGGCTGCACCTAGACAAAATCTGGCATCATATTCGGTTTCAGCACGTCGAATAACCAAGGAAACTAATGCGACATCGTTTTCTTTGCGACCACAGCTCACGAAAAACTCAATCATAGAAGTTGATATTCGTGTTCGATATGATGGCATATAACTTGAGTACACATTGTCGTAGGCCGATGAAACCGCGTGCAATAGCTTCGTCTCGTCGAACTACACGAGTGCAATGCGCGAAGTTTGCGTGTGAACAATTTCTCTTCGAGAAAACGTCGATTATACATATGCGTTTTTACGACATCGTGGGAATCACTTTTTTTTGGCTGCACCTAGACAAAATCTGGCATCATATTCGGTTTCAGCACGTCGAATAACCAAGGAAACTAATGCGACATCGTTTTCTTTGCGACCACAGCTCACGAAAAACTCAATCATAGAAGTTGATATTCGTGTTCGATATGATGGCATATAACTTGAGTACACATTGTCGTAGGCCGATGAAACCGCGTGCAATAGCTTCGTCTCGTGGAACTACACGAGTGCAATGCGCGAAGTTTGCGTGTGACCAATTTGTCTTCGAGAAAAAGTCGATTATACATATGCGTTTTTACGACATCGTGGGAATCACTTTTTTTTGGCTGCACCTAGACAAAATCTGGCATCATATTCGGTTTCAGCACGTCGAATAACCAAAGAAACTGATGCGACATCGTTTTCTTTGCGACCACAGCTCACGAAAAACTCAATCATAGAAGTTGATATTCGTGTTCGATATGATGGCATATAACTTGAGTACACATTGTCGTAGGCCGATGAAACCGCGTGCAATAGCTTCGTCTCGTCGAACTACACGAGTGCAATGCGCGAAGTTTGCGTGTGAACAATTTCTCTTCGAGAAAACGTCGATTATACATATGCGTTTTTACGACATCGTGGGAATCACTTTTTTTTGGCTGCACCTAGACAAAATCTGGCATCATATTCGGTTTCAGCACGTCGAATAACCAAGGAAACTAATGCGACATCGTTTTCTTTGCGACCACAGCTCACGAAAAACTCAATCATAGAAGTTGATATTCGTGTTCGATATGATGGCATATAACTTGAGTACACATTGTCGTAGGCCGATGAAACCGCGTGCAATAGCTTCGTCTCGTCGAACTACACGAGTGCAATGCGCGAAGTTTGCGTGTGAACAATTTCTCTTCGAGAAAACGTCGATTATACATATGCGTTTTTACGACATCGTGGGAATCACTTTTTTTTGGCTGCACCTAGACAAAATCTGGCATCATATTCGGTTTCAGCACGTCGAATAACCAAGGAAACTAATGCGACATCGTTTTCTTTGCGACCACAGCTCACGAAAAACTCAATCATAGAAGTTGATATTCGTGTTCGATATGATGGCATATAACTTGAGTACACATTGTCGTAGGCCGATGAAACCGCGTGCAATAGCTTCGTCTCGTGGAACTACACGAGTGCAATGCGCGAAGTTTGCGTGTGACCAATTTGTCTTCGAGAAAAAGTCGATTATACATATGCGTTTTTACGACATCGTGGGAATCACTTTTTTTTGGCTGCACCTAGACAAAATCTGGCATCATATTCGGTTTCAGCACGTCGAATAACCAAAGAAACTGATGCGACATCGTTTTCTTTGCGACCACAGCTCACGAAAAACTCAATCATAGAAGTTGATATTCGTGTTCGATATGATGGCATATAACTTGAGTACACATTGTCGTAGGCCGATGAAACCGCGTGCAATAGCTTCGTCTCGTGGAACTACACGAGTGCAATGCGCGAAGTTTGCGTGTGACCAATTTGTCTTCGAGAAAAAGTCGATTATACATATGCGTTTTTACGACATCGTGGGAATCACTTTTTTTTGGCTGCACCTAGACAAAATCTGGCATCATATTCGGTTTCAGCACGTCGAATAACCAAAGAAACTGATGCGACATCGTTTTCTTTGCGACCACAGCTCACGAAAAACTCAATCATAGAAGTTGATATTCGTGTTCGATATGATGGCATATAACTTGAGTACACATTGTCGTAGGCCGATGAAACCGCGTGCAATAGCTTCGTCTCGTGGAACTACACGAGTGCAATGCGCGAAGTTTGCGTGTGACCAATTTGTCTTCGAGAAAAAGTCGATTATACATATGCGTTTTTACGACATCGTGGGAATCACTTTTTTTTGGCTGCACCTAGACAAAATCTGGCATCATATTCGGTTTCAGCACGTCGAATAACCAAGGAAACTGATGCGACATCGTTTTCTTTGCGACCACAGCTCACGAAAAACTCAATCATAGAATTTGATATTCGTGTTCGATATGATGGCATATAACTTGAGTACACATTGTCGTAGGCCGATGAAACCGCGTGCAATAGCTTCGTCTCGTCGAACTACACGAGTGCAATGCGCGAAGTTTGCGTGGGAACAATTTGTCTTCGAGAAAAAGTCGATTATACATATGCGTTTTTACGACTTCGTGGGAATCACTTTTTTTTGGCTGCACCTAGACAAAATCTGGCATCATATTCGGTTTCAGCACGTCGAATAACCAAGGAAACTGATGCCACATCGTTTTCTTTGCGACCACAGCTCACGAAAAACTCAATCATAGAAGTTGATATTCGTGTTCGATATGATGGCATATAACTTGAGTACACATTGTCGTAGGCCGATGAAACCGCGTGCAATAGCTTCGTCTCGTCGAACTACGCGAGTGCAATGCGCGACGTTTGCGTGTGAACAATTTGTCTTCGAGAAACCGTCGATTATACATATGCGTTTTTACGACATCGTCGGAATCACTTTTTTTTGGCTGCACCTAGACAAAATCTGGCATCATATTCGGTTTCAGCACGTCGAATAACCAAGGAAACTAATGCGACATCGTTTTCTTTGCGACCACAGCTCACGAAAAACTCAATCATAGAAGTTGATATTCGTGTTCGATATGATGGCATATAACTTGAGTACACATTGTCGTAGGCCCGTGAAACCGCGTGCAATAGCTTCGTCTCGTGGAACTACACGAGTGCAATGCGCGAAGTTTGCGTGTGACCAATTTGTCTTCGAGAAAAAGTCGATTATACATATGCGTTTTTACGACATCGTGGGAATCACTTTTTTTTGGCTGCACCTAGACAAAATCTGGCATCATATTCGGTTTCAGCACGTCGAATAACCAAGGAAACTAATGCGACATCGTTTTCTTTGCGACCACAGCTCACGAAAAACTCAATCATAGAAGTTGATATTCGTGTTCGATATGATGGCATATAACTTGAGTACACATTGTCGTAGGCCGATGAAACCGCGTGCAATAGCTTCGTCTCGTGGAACTACACGAGTGCAATGCGCGAAGTTTGCGTGTGACCAATTTGTCTTCGAGAAAAAGTCGATTATACATATGCGTTTTTACGACATCGTGGGAATCACTTTTTTTTGGCTGCACCTAGACAAAATCTGGCATCATATTCGGTTTCAGCACGTCGAATAACCAAAGAAACTGATGCGACATCGTTTTCTTTGCGACCACAGCTCACGAAAAACTCAATCATAGAAGTTGATATTCGTGTTCGATATGATGGCATATAACTTGAGTACACATTGTCGTAGGCCGATGAAACCGCGTGCAATAGCTTCGTCTCGTCGAACTACACGAGTGCAATGGGCGAAATTTGCGTGTGAACAATTTGTCTTCGAGAAAACGTCGATTATACATATGCGTTTTTACGACATCGTGGGAATCACTTTTTTTTGGCTGCACCTAGACAAAATCTGGCATCATATTCGGTTTCAGCACGTCGAATAACCAAGGAAACTGATGCGACATCGTTTTCTTTGCGACCACAGCTCACGAAAAACTCAATCATAGAAGTTGATATTCGTGTTCGATATGATGGCATATAACTTGAGTACACATTGTCGTAGGCCGATGAAACCGCGTGCAATAGCTTCGTCTCGTCGAACTACACGAGTGCAATGCGCGAAGTTTGCGTGTGAACAATTTCTCTTCGAGAAAACGTCGATTATACATATGCGTTTTTACGACATCGTGGGAATCACTTTTTTTTGGCTGCACCTAGACAAAATCTGGCATCATATTCGGTTTCAGCACGTCGAATAACCAAGGAAACTAATGCGACATCGTTTTCTTTGCGACCACAGCTCACGAAAAACTCAATCATAGAAGTTGATATTCGTGTTCGATATGATGGCATATAACTTGAGTACACATTGTCGTAGGCCGATGAAACCGCGTGCAATAGCTTCGTCTCGTGGAACTACACGAGTGCAATGCGCGAAGTTTGCGTGTGACCAATTTGTCTTCGAGAAAAAGTCGATTATACATATGCGTTTTTACGACATCGTGGGAATCACTTTTTTTTGGCTGCACCTAGACAAAATCTGGCATCATATTCGGTTTCAGCACGTCGAATAACCAAAGAAACTGATGCGACATCGTTTTCTTTGCGACCACAGCTCACGAAAAACTCAATCATAGAAGTTGATATTCGTGTTCGATATGATGGCATATAACTTGAGTACACATTGTCGTAGGCCGATGAAACCGCGTGCAATAGCTTCGTCTCGTGGAACTACACGAGTGCAATGCGCGAAGTTTGCGTGTGACCAATTTGTCTTCGAGAAAAAGTCGATTATACATATGCGTTTTTACGACATCGTGGGAATCACTTTTTTTTGGCTGCACCTAGACAAAATCTGGCATCATATTCGGTTTCAGCACGTCGAATAACCAAAGAAACTGATGCGACATCGTTTTCTTTGCGACCACAGCTCACGAAAAACTCAATCATAGAAGTTGATATTCGTGTTCGATATGATGGCATATAACTTGAGTACACATTGTCGTAGGGCGATGAAACCGCGTGCAATAGCTTCGTCTCGTCGAACTACACGAGTGCAATGGGCGAAATTTGCGTGTGAACAATTTGTCTTCGAGAAAACGTCGATTATACATATGCGTTTTTACGACATCGTGGGAATCACTTTTTTTTGGCTGCACCTAGACAAAATCTGGCATCATATTCGGTTTCAGCACGTCGAATAACCAAGGAAACTGATGCGACATCGTTTTCTTTGCGACCACAGCTCACGAAAAACTCAATCATAGAAGTTGATATTCGTGTTCGATATGATGGCATATAACTTGAGTACACATTGTCGTAGGCCGATGAAACCGCGTGCAATAGCTTCGTCTCGTCGAACTACACGAGTGCAATGCGCGAAGTTTGCGTGTGAACAATTTGTCTTCGAGAAAAAGTCGATTATACATATGCGTTTTTACGACTTCGTGGGAATCACTTTTTTTTGGCTGCACCTAGACAAAATCTGGCATCATATTCGGTTTTAGCACGTCGAATAACCAAGGAAACTGATGCGACATCGTTTTCTTTGCGACCACAGCTCACGAAAAACTCAATCATAGAAGTTGATATTCGTGTTCGATATGATGGCATATAACTTGAGTACACATTGTCGTAGGCCGATGAAACCGCGTGCAATAGCTTCGTCTAGTCGACCTACACGAGTGCAATGCGCGAAGTTTGCGTGTGAACAATTTGTCTTCGAGAAAAAGTCGATTATACATATGCGTTTTTACGACATCGTGGGAATCACTTTTTTTTGGCTGCACCTAGACAAAATCTGGCATCATATTCGGTTTCAGCACGTCGAATAACCAAGGAAACTGATGCGACATCGTTTTCTTTGCGACCACAGCTCACGAAAAACTCAATCATAGAAGTTGATATTCGTGTTCGATATGATGGCATATAACTTGAGTACACATTGTCGTAGGCCGATGAAACCGCGTGCAATAGCTTCGTCTCGTCGAACTACACGAGTGCAATGCGTGACGTTTGCGTGTGAACAATTTGTCTTCGAGAAACCGTCGATTATACATATGCGTTTTTACGACATCGTGGGAATCACTTTTTTTTGGCTGCACCTAGACAAAATCTGGCATCATATTCGGTTTCAGCACGTCGAATAACCAAGGAAACTGATGCGACATCGTTTTCTTTGCGACCACAGCTCACGAAAAACTCAATCATAGAAGTTGATATTCGTGTTCGATATGATGGCATATAACTTGAGTACACATTGTCGTAGGCCGATGAAACCGCGTGCAATAGCTTCGTCTCGTCGAACTACACGAGTGCAATGCGCGAATTTTGCGTGTGAACAATTTGTCTTCGAGAAAAAGTCGATTATACATATGCGTTTTTACGACTTCGTGGGAATCACTTTTTTTTGGCTGCACCTAGACAAAATCTGGCATCATATTCGGTTTTAGCACGTCGAATAACCAAGGAAACTGATGCGACATCGTTTTCTTTGCGACCACAGCTCACGAAAAACTCAATCATAGAAGTTGATATTCGTGTTCGATATGATGGCATATAACTTGAGTACACATTGTCGTAGGCCGATGAAACCGCGTGCAATAGCTTCGTCTCGTCGAACTACACGAGTGCAATGCGCGAAGTTTGCGTGTGAACAATTTGTCTTCGAGAAAAAGTCGATTATACATATGCGTTTTTACGACTTCGTGGGAATCACTTTTTTTTGGCTGCACCTAGACAAAATCTGGCATCATATTCGGTTTTAGCACGTCGAATAACCAAGGAAACTGATGCGACATCGTTTTCTTTGCGACCACAGCTCACGAAAAACTCAATCATAGAAGTTGATATTCGTGTTCGATATGATGGCATATAACTTGAGTACACATTGTCGTAGGCCGATGAAACCGCGTGCAATAGCTTCGTCTCGTCGAACTACACGAGTGCAATGCGCTAAGTTTGCGTGTGAACAATTTCTCTTCGAGAAAACGTCCATTATACATATGCGTTTTTACGACATCGTGGGAATCACTTTTTTTTGGCTGCAACTAGACAAAATCTGGCATCATATTCGGTTTCAGCACGTCGAATAACCAAGGAAACTAATGCGACATCGTTTTCTTTGCGACCACAGCTCACGAAAAACTCAATCATAGAAGTTGATATTCGTGTTCGATATGATGGCATATAACTTGAGTACACATTGTCGTAGGCCGATGAAACCGCGTGCAATAGCTTCGTCTCGTCGAACTACACGAGTGCAATGCGCGACGTTTGCGTGTGAACAATTTGTCTTCGAGAAACCGTCGATTATACATATGCGTTTTTACGACATCGTGGGAATCACTTTTTTTTGGCTGCACCTAGACAAAATCTGGCATCATATTCGGTTTCAGCACGTCGAATAACCAAGGAAACTGATGCGACATCGTTTTCTTTGCGACCACAGCTCACGAAAAACTCAATCATAGAAGTTGATATTCGTGTTCGATATGATGGCATATAACTTGAGTACACATTGTCGTAGGCCGATGAAACCGCGTGCAATAGCTTCGTCTCGTCGAACTACACGAGTGCAATGGGCGAAATTTGCGTGTGAACAATTTGTCTTCGAGAAAACGTCGATTATACATATGCGTTTTTACGACATCGTGGGAATCACTTTTTTTTGGCTGCACCTAGACAAAATCTGGCATCATATTCGGTTTCAGCACGTCGAATAACCAAGGAAACTGATGCGACATCGTTTTCTTTGCGACCACAGCTCACGAAAAACTCAATCATAGAAGTTGATATTCGTGTTCGATATGATGGCATATAACTTGAGTACACATTGTCGTAGGCCGATGAAACCGCGTGCAATAGCTTCGTCTCGTCGAACTACACGAGTGCAATGCGCGAAGTTCGCTTGTGAACAATTTGTCTTCGAGAAAAAGTCGATTATACATATGCGTTTTTACGACATCGTGGGAATCACTTTTTTTTGGCTGCACCTAGACAAAATCTGGCATCATATTCGGTTTCAGCACGTCGAATAACCAAGGAAACTGATGCGACATCGTTTTCTTTGCGACCACAGCTCACGAAAAACTCAATCATAGAAGTTGATATTCGTGTTCGATATGATGGCATATAACTTGAGTACACATTGTCGTAGGCCGATGAAACCGCGTGCAATAGCTTCGTCTCGTCGAACTACACGAGTGCAATGCGCGAAGTTTGCGTGTGAACAATTTGTCTTCGAGAAAAAGTCGATTATACATATGCGTTTTTACGAGTTCGTGGGAATCACTTTTTTTTGGCTGCACCTAGACAAAATCTGGCATCATATTCGGTTTTAGCACGTCGAATAACCAAGGAAACTGATGCGACATCGTTTTCTTTGCGACCACAGCTCACGAAAAACTCAATCATAGAAGTTGATATTCGTGTTCGATATGATTGCATATAACTTGAGTACACATTGTCGTAGGCCGATGAAACCGCGTGCAATAGCTTCGTCTCGTCGAACTACACGAGTGCAATGCGCGAAGTTTGCGTGTGAACAATTTGTCTTCGAGAAAAAGTCGATTATACATATGCGTTTTTACGAGTTCGTGGGAATCACTTTTTTTTGGCTGCACCTAGACAAAATCTGGCATCATATTCGGTTTTAGCACGTCGAATAACCAAGGAAACTGATGCGACATCGTTTTCTTTGCGACCACAGCTCACGAAAAACTCAATCATAGAAGTTGATATTCGTGTTCGATATGATGGCATATAACTTGAGTACACATTGTCGTAGGCCGATGAAACCGCGTGCAATAGCTTCGTCTCGTCGAACTACACGAGTGCAATGCGCGAAGTTTGCGTGTGAACAATTTGTCTTCGAGAAAAAGTCGATTATACATATGCGTTTTTACGACTTCGTGGGAATCACTTTTTTTTGGCTGCACCTAGACAAAATCTGGCATCATATTCGGTTTTAGCACGTCGAATAACCAAGGAAACTGATGCGACATCGTTTTCTTTGCGACCACAGCTCACGAAAAACTCAATCATAGAAGTTGATATTCGTGTTCGATATGATGGCATATAACTTGAGTACACATTGTCGTAGGCCGATGAAACCGCGTGCAATAGCTTCGTCTCGTCGAACTACACGAGTGCAATGCGCGAAGTTTGCGTGTGAACAATTTGTCTTCGAGAAAAAGTCGATTATACATATGCGTTTTTACGACTTCGTGGGAATCACTTTTTTTTGGCTGCACCTAGACAAAATCTGGCATCATATTCGGTTTTAGCACGTCGAATAACCAAGGAAACTGATGCGACATCGTTTTCTTTGCGACCACAGCTCACGAAAAACTCAATCATAGAAGTTGATATTCGTGTTCGATATGATGGCATATAACTTGAGTACACATTGTCGTAGGCCGATGAAACCGCGTGCAATAGCTTCGTCTCGTCGAACTACACGAGTGCAATGCGCGAAGTTTGCGTGTGAACAATTTGTCTTCGAGAAAAAGTCGATTATACATATGCGTTTTTACGACTTCGTGGGAATCACTTTTTTTTGGCTGCACCTAGACAAAATCTGGCATCATATTCGGTTTTAGCACGTCGAATAACCAAGGAAACTGATGCGACATCGTTTTCTTTGCGACCACAGCTCACGAAAAACTCAATCATAGAAGTTGATATTCGTGTTCGATATGATGGCATATAACTTGAGTACACATTGTCGTAGGCCGATGAAACCGCGTGCAATAGCTTCGTCTAGTCGACCTACACGAGTGCAATGCGCGAAGTTTGCGTGTGAACAATTTGTCTTCGAGAAAAAGTCGATTATACATATGCGTTTTTACGACATCGTGGGAACCACTTTTTTTGCTGCACCTAGACAAAATCTGGCATCATATTCGGTTTCAGCACGTCGAATAACCAAGGAAACTGATGCGACATCGTTTTCTTTGCGACCACAGCTCACGAAAAACTCAATCATAGAAGTCGATATTCGTGTTCGATATGATGGCATATAACTTGAGTACACATTGTCGTAGGGCGATGAAACCGCGTGCAATAGCTTCGTCTCGTCGAACTACACGAGTGCAATGGGCGAAATTTGCGTGTGAACAATTTGTCTTCGAGAAAACGTCGATTATACATATGCGTTTTTACGACATCGTGGGAATCACTTTTTTTTGGCTGCACCTAGACAAAATCTGGCATCATATTCGGTTTCAGCACGTCGAATAACCAAGGAAACTGATGCGACATCGTTTTCTTTGCGACCACAGCTCACGAAAAACTCAATCATAGAAGTTGATATTCGTGTTCGATATGATGGCATATAACTTGAGTACACATTGTCGTAGGCCGATGAAACCGCGTGCAATAGCTTCGTCTCGTCGAACTACACGAGTGCAATGCGCGAAGTTTGCGTGTGAACAATTTGTCTTCGAGAAAAAGTCGATTATACATATGCGTTTTTACGACTTCGTGGGAATCACTTTTTTTTGGCTGCACCTAGACAAAATCTGGCATCATATTCGGTTTTAGCACGTCGAATAACCAAGGAAACTGATGCGACATCGTTTTCTTTGCGACCACAGCTCACGAAAAACTCAATCATAGAAGTTGATATTCGTGTTCGATATGATGGCATATAACTTGAGTACACATTGTCGTAGGGCGATGAAACCGCGTGCAATAGCTTCGTCTCGTCGAACTACACGAGTGCAATGGGCGAAATTTGCGTGTGAACAATTTGTCTTCGAGAAAACGTCGATTATACATATGCGTTTTTACGACATCGTGGGAATCACTTTTTTTTGGCTGCACCTAGACAAAATCTGGCATCATATTCGGTTTCAGCACGTCGAATAACCAAGGAAACTGATGCGACATCGTTTTCTTTGCGACCACAGCTCACGAAAAACTCAATCATAGAAGTTGATATTCGTGTTCGATATGATGGCATATAACTTGAGTACACATTGTCGTAGGCCGATGAAACCGCGTGCAATAGCTTCGTCTCGTCGAACTACACGAGTGCAATGCGCGAAGTTTGCGTGTGAACAATTTGTCTTCGAGAAAAAGTCGATTATACATATGCGTTTTTACGACTTCGTGGGAATCACTTTTTTTTGGCTGCACCTAGACAAAATCTGGCATCATATTCGGTTTTAGCACGTCGAATAACCAAGGAAACTGATGCGACATCGTTTTCTTTGCGACCACAGCTCACGAAAAACTCAATCATAGAAGTTGATATTCGTGTTCGATATGATGGCATATAACTTGAGTACACATTGTCGTAGGCCGATGAAACCGCGTGCAATAGCTTCGTCTCGTGGAACTACACGAGTGCAATGCGCGAAGTTTGCGTGTGAACAATTTGTCTTCGAGAAAAAGTCGATCATACATATGCGTTTTTACGACATCGTGGGAATCACTTTTTTTTGGCTGCACCTAGACAAAATCTGGCATCATATTCGGTTTCAGCACGTCGAATAACCGAAGAAACTGATGCGACATCGTTTTCTTTGCGACCACAGCTCACGAAAAACTCAATCATAGAAGTTGATATTCGTGTTCGATATGATGGCATATAACTTGAGTACACATTGTCGTAGGGCGATGAAACCGCGTGCAATAGCTTCGTCTCGTCGAACTACACGAGTGCAATGGGCGAAATTTGCGTGTGAACAATTTGTCTTCGAGAAAACGTCGATTATACATATGCGTTTTTACGACATCGTGGGAATCACTTTTTTTTGGCTGCACCTAGACAAAATCTGGCATCATATTCGGTTTCAGCACGTCGAATAACCAAGGAAACTGATGCGACATCGTTTTCTTTGCGACCACAGCTCACGAAAAACTCAATCATAGAAGTTGATATTCGTGTTCGATATGATGGCATATAACTTGAGTACACATTGTCGTAGGCCGATGAAACTGCGTGCAATAGCTTCGTCTCGTCGAACTACACGAGTGCAATGCGCGAAGTTCGCTTGTGAACAATTTGTCTTCGAGAAAAAGTCGATTATACATATGCGTTTTTACGACATCGTGGGAATCACTTTTTTTTGGCTGCACCTAGACAAAATCTGGCATCATATTCGGTTTCAGCACGTCGAATAACCAATGAAACTGATGCGACATCGTTTTCTTTGCGACCACAGCTCACGAAAAACTCAATCATAGAAGTTGATATTCGTGTTCGATATGACGGCATATAACTTGAGTACACATTGTCGTAGGCCGATGAAACCGCATGCAACAGCTTCGTCTCGTCGAACTACAGGAGTGCAATGCGCGAAGTTTGCGTGTGACCAATTTGTCTTCGAGAAAAAGTCGATTATACATATGCGTTTTTACGACATCGTGGGAATCACTTTTTTTTGGCTGCACCTAGACAAAATCTGGCATCATATTCGGTTTCAGCACGTCGAATAACCAAAGAAACTGATGCGACATCGTTTTCTTTGCGACCACAGCTCACGAAAAACTCAATCATAGAAGTTGATATTCGTGTTCGATATGATGGCATATAACTTGAGTACACATTGTCGTAGGCCGATGAAACCGCGTGCAATAGCTTCGTCTCGTGGAACTACACGAGTGCAATGCGCGAAGTTTGCGTGTGACCAATTTGTCTTCGAGAAAAAGTCGATTATACATATGCGTTTTTACGACATCGTGGGAATCACTTTTTTTTGGCTGCACCTAGACAAAATCTGGCATCATATTCGGTTTCAGCACGTCGAATAACCAAGGAAACTGATGCGACATCGTTTTCTTTGCGACCACAGCTCACGAAAAACTCAATCACAGAAGTTGATATTCGTGTTCGATATGATGGCATATAACTTGAGTACACATTGTCGTAGGCCGATGAAACCGCGTGCAACAGCTTCGTCTCGTCGAACTACAGGAGTGCAATGCGCGAAGTTTGCGTGTGACCAATTTGTCTTCGAGAAAAAGTCGATTATACATATGCGTTTTTACGACATCGTGGGAATCACTTTTTTTTGGCTGCACCTAGACAAAATCTGGCATCATATTCGGTTTCAGCACGTCGAATAACCAAGGAAACTGATGCAACATCGTTTTCTTTGCGACCACAGCTCACGAAAAACTCAATCATAGAAGTTGATATTCGTGTTCGATGTGATGGCATATAACTTGAGTACACATTGTCGTAGGCCGATGAAACCGCGTGCAATAGCTTCGTCTCGTCGAACTACACGAGTGCAATGCGCGAAGTTCGCTTGTGAACAATTTGTCTTCGAGAAAAAGTCGATTATACATATGCGTTTTTACGACATCGTGGGAATCACTTTTTTTTGGCTGCACCTAGACAAAATCTGGCATCATATTCGGTTTCAGCACGTCGAATAACCAAGGAAACTGATGCGACATCGTTTTCTTTGCGACCACAGCTCACGAAAAACTCAATCATAGAAGTTGATATTCGTGTTCGATATGATGGCATATAACTTGAGTACACATTGTCGTAGGCCGATGAAACCGCGTGCAATAGCTTCGTCTCGTCGAACTACACGAGTGCAATGCGCGAAGTTTGCGTGTGAACAATTTCTCTTCGAGAAAACGTCGATTATACATATGCGTTTTTACGACATCGTGGGAATCACTTTTTTTTGGCTGCACCTAGACAAAATCTGGCATCATATTCGGTTTCAGCACGTCGAATAACCAAGGAAACTAATGCGACATCGTTTTCTTTGCGACCACAGCTCACGAAAAACTCAATCATAGAAGTTGATATTCGTGTTCGATATGATGGCATATAACTTGAGTACACATTGTCGTAGGCCGATGAAACCGCGTGCAATAGCTTCGTCTCGTCGAACTACACGAGTGCAATGCGCGAAGTTTGCGTGTGAACAATTTCTCTTCGAGAAAACGTCCATTATACATATGCGTTTTTACGACATCGTGGGAATCACTTTTTTTTGGCTGCACCTAGACAAAATCTGGCATCATATTCGGTTTCAGCACGTCGAATAACCAAGGAAACTAATGCGACATCGTTTTCTTTGCGACCACAGCTCACGAAAAACTCAATCATAGAAGTTGATATTCGTGTTCGATATGATGGCATATAACTGGAGTACACATTGTCGTAGGCCGATGAAACCGCGTGCAATAGCTTCGTCTCGTCGAACTACACGAGTGCAATGCGCGACGTTTGCGTGTGAACAATTTG
This sequence comes from Diachasmimorpha longicaudata, assembly GCF_034640455.1. Taxonomy (NCBI): domain Eukaryota; kingdom Metazoa; phylum Arthropoda; class Insecta; order Hymenoptera; family Braconidae; genus Diachasmimorpha; species Diachasmimorpha longicaudata. The sequence goes on along the minus strand of NC_087239.1, from coordinate 1,310,676 downwards.
TCTTCGAGAAACCGTCGATTATACATATGCGTTTTTACGACATCGTGGGAATCACTTTTTTTTGGCTGCACCTAGACAAAATCTGGCATCATATTCGGTTTCAGCACGTCGAATAACCAAGGAAACTGATGCGACATCGTTTTCTTTGCGACCACAGCTCACGAAAAACTCAATCATAGAAGTTGATATTCGTGTTCGATATGATGGCATATAACTTGAGTACACATTGTCGTAGGCCGATGAAACCGCGTGCAATAGCTTCGTCTCGTCGAACTACACGAGTGCAATGGGCGAAATTTGCGTGTGAACAATTTGTCTTCGAGAAAACGTCGATTATACATATGCGTTTTTACGACATCGTGGGAATCACTTTTTTTTGGCTGCACCTAGACAAAATCTGGCATCATATTCAGTTTCAGCACGTCGAATAACCAAGGAAACTGATGCGACATCGTTTTCTTTGCGACCACAGCTCACGAAAAACTCAATCATAGAAGTTGATATTCGTGTTCGATATGATGGCATATAACTTGAGTACACATTGTCGTAGGCCGATGAAACCGCGTGCAATAGCTTCGTCTCGTCGAACTACACGAGTGCAATGCGCGAAGTTCGCTTGTGAACAATTTGTCTTCGAGAAAAAGTCGATTATACATATGCGTTTTTACGACATCGTGGGAATCACTTTTTTTTGGCTGCACCTAGACAAAATCTGGCATCATATTCGGTTTCAGCACGTCGAATAACCAAGGAAACTGATGCGACATCGTTTTCTTTGCGACCACAGCTCACGAAAAACTCAATCATAGAAGTTGATATTCGTGTTCGATATGATGGCATATAACTTGAGTACACATTGTCGTAGGCCGATGAAACCGCGTGCAATAGCTTCGTCTCGTCGAACTACACGAGTGCAATGCGCGAAGTTTGCGTGTGAACAATTTGTCTTCGAGAAAAAGTCGATTATACATATGCGTTTTTACGACTTCGTGGGAATCACTTTTTTTTGGCTGCACCTAGACAAAATCTGGCATCATATTCGGTTTTAGCACGTCGAATAACCAAGGAAACTGATGCGACATCGTTTTCTTTGCGACCACAGCTCACGAAAAACTCAATCATAGAAGTTGATATTCGTGTTCGATATGATGGCATATAACTTGAGTACACATTGTCGTAGGCCGATGAAACCGCGTGCAATAGCTTCGTCTCGTCGAACTACACGAGTGCAATGCGCGAAGTTTGCGTGTGAACAATTTGTCTTCGAGAAAAAGTCGATTATACATATGCGTTTTTACGACTTCGTGGGAATCACTTTTTTTTGGCTGCACCTAGACAAAATCTGGCATCATATTCGGTTTTAGCACGTCGAATAACCAAGGAAACTGATGCGACATCGTTTTCTTTGCGACCACAGCTCACGAAAAACTCAATCATAGAAGTTGATATTCGTGTTCGATATGATGGCATATAACTTGAGTACACATTGTCGTAGGCCGATGAAACCGCGTGCAATAGCTTCGTCTAGTCGACCTACACGAGTGCAATGCGCGAAGTTTGCGTGTGAACAATTTGTCTTCGAGAAAAAGTCGATTATACATATGCGTTTTTACGACATCGTGGGAACCACTTTTTTTGCTGCACCTAGACAAAATCTGGCATCATATTCGGTTTCAGCACGTCGAATAACCAAGGAAACTGATGCGACATCGTTTTCTTTGCGACCACAGCTCACGAAAAACTCAATCATAGAAGTCGATATTCGTGTTCGATATGATGGCATATAACTTGAGTACACATTGTCGTAGGGCGATGAAACCGCGTGCAATAGCTTCGTCTCGTCGAACTACACGAGTGCAATGGGCGAAATTTGCGTGTGAACAATTTGTCTTCGAGAAAACGTCGATTATACATATGCGTTTTTACGACATCGTGGGAATCACTTTTTTTTGGCTGCACCTAGACAAAATCTGGCATCATATTCGGTTTCAGCACGTCGAATAACCAAGGAAACTGATGCGACATCGTTTTCTTTGCGACCACAGCTCACGAAAAACTCAATCATAGAAGTTGATATTCGTGTTCGATATGATGGCATATAACTTGAGTACACATTGTCGTAGGCCGATGAAACCGCGTGCAATAGCTTCGTCTCGTCGAACTACACGAGTGCAATGCGCGAAGTTTGCGTGTGAACAATTTGTCTTCGAGAAAAAGTCGATTATACATATGCGTTTTTACGACTTCGTGGGAATCACTTTTTTTTGGCTGCACCTAGACAAAATCTGGCATCATATTCGGTTTTAGCACGTCGAATAACCAAGGAAACTGATGCGACATCGTTTTCTTTGCGACCACAGCTCACGAAAAACTCAATCATAGAAGTTGATATTCGTGTTCGATATGATGGCATATAACTTGAGTACACATTGTCGTAGGCCGATGAAACCGCGTGCAATAGCTTCGTCTAGTCGACCTACACGAGTGCAATGCGCGAAGTTTGCGTGTGAACAATTTGTCTTCGAGAAAAAGTCGATTATACATATGCGTTTTTACGACATCGTGGGAACCACTTTTTTTGCTGCACCTAGACAAAATCTGGCATCATATTCGGTTTCAGCACGTCGAATAACCAAGGAAACTGATGCGACATCGTTTTCTTTGCGACCACAGCTCACGAAAAACTCAATCATAGAAGTCGATATTCGTGTTCGATATGATGGCATATAACTTGAGTACACATTGTCGTAGGGCGATGAAACCGCGTGCAATAGCTTCGTCTCGTCGAACTACACGAGTGCAATGGGCGAAATTTGCGTGTGAACAATTTGTCTTCGAGAAAACGTCGATTATACATATGCGTTTTTACGACATCGTGGGAATCACTTTTTTTTGGCTGCACCTAGACAAAATCTGGCATCATATTCGGTTTCAGCACGTCGAATAACCAAGGAAACTGATGCGACATCGTTTTCTTTGCGACCACAGCTCACGAAAAACTCAATCATAGAAGTTGATATTCGTGTTCGATATGATGGCATATAACTTGAGTACACATTGTCGTAGGCCGATGAAACCGCGTGCAATAGCTTTGTCTCGTCGAACTACACGAGTGCAATGCGCGAAGTTCGCTTGTGAACAATTTGTCTTCGAGAAAAAGTCGATTATACATATGCGTTTTTACGACATCGTGGGAATCACTTTTTTTTGGCTGCACCTAGACAAAATCTGGCATCATATTCGGTTTCAGCACGTCGAATAACCAAGGAAACTGATGCGACATCGTTTTCTTTGCGACCACAGCTCACGAAAAACTCAATCATAGAAGTTGATATTCGTGTTCGATATGATGGCATATAACTGGAGTACACATTGTCGTAGGCCGATGAAACCGCGTGCAATAGCTTCGTCTCGTCGAACTACACGAGTGCAATGCGCGACGTTTGCGTGTGAACAATTTGTCTTCGAGAAACCGTCGATTATACATATGCGTTTTTACGACATCGTGGGAATCACTTTTTTTTGGCTGCACCTAGACAAAATCTGGCATCATATTCGGTTTCAGCACGTCGAATATCCAAGGAAACTGATGCGACATCGTTTTCTTTGCGACCACAGCTCACGAAAAACTCAATCATAGAAGTTGATATTCGTGTTCGATATGATGGCATATAACTTGAGTACACATTGTCGTAGGCCGATGAAACCGCGTGCAATAGCTTCGTCTCGTCGAACTACACGAGTGCAATGGGCGAAATTTGCGTGTGAACAATTTGTCTTCGAGAAAACGTCGATTATACATATGCGTTTTTACGACATCGTGGGAATCACTTTTTTTTGGCTGCACCTAGACAAAATCTGGCATCATATTCAGTTTCAGCACGTCGAATAACCAAGGAAACTGATGCGACATCGTTTTCTTTGCGACCACAGCTCACGAAAAACTCAATCATAGAAGTTGATATTCGTGTTCGATATGATGGCATATAACTTGAGTACACATTGTCGTAGGCCGATGAAACCGCGTGCAATAGCTTCGTCTCGTCGAACTACACGAGTGCAATGCGCGAAGTTCGCTTGTGAACAATTTGTCTTCGAGAAAAAGTCGATTATACATATGCGTTTTTACGACATCGTGGGAATCACTTTTTTTTGGCTGCACCTAGACAAAATCTGGCATCATATTCGGTTTCAGCACGTCGAATAACCAAGGAAACTGATGCGACATCGTTTTCTTTGCGACCACAGCTCACGAAAAACTCAATCATAGAAGTTGATATTCGTGTTCGATATGATGGCATATAACTTGAGTACACATTGTCGTAGGCCGATGAAACCGCGTGCAATAGCTTCGTCTCGTCGAACTACACGAGTGCAATGCGCGAAGTTTGCGTGTGAACAATTTGTCTTCGAGAAAAAGTCGATTATACATATGCGTTTTTACGACTTCGTGGGAATCACTTTTTTTTGGCTGCACCTAGACAAAATCTGGCATCATATTCGGTTTTAGCACGTCGAATAACCAAGGAAACTGATGCGACATCGTTTTCTTTGCGACCACAGCTCACGAAAAACTCAATCATAGAAGTTGATATTCGTGTTCGATATGATGGCATATAACTTGAGTACACATTGTCGTAGGCCGATGAAACCGCGTGCAATAGCTTCGTCTAGTCGACCTACACGAGTGCAATGCGCGAAGTTTGCGTGTGAACAATTTGTCTTCGAGAAAAAGTCGATTATACATATGCGTTTTTACGACATCGTGGGAACCACTTTTTTTGCTGCACCTAGACAAAATCTGGCATCATATTCGGTTTCAGCACGTCGAATAACCAAGGAAACTGATGCGACATCGTTTTCTTTGCGACCACAGCTCACGAAAAACTCAATCATAGAAGTCGATATTCGTGTTCGATATGATGGCATATAACTTGAGTACACATTGTCGTAGGGCGATGAAACCGCGTGCAATAGCTTCGTCTCGTCGAACTACACGAGTGCAATGGGCGAAATTTGCGTGTGAACAATTTGTCTTCGAGAAAACGTCGATTATACATATGCGTTTTTACGACATCGTGGGAATCACTTTTTTTTGGCTGCACCTAGACAAAATCTGGCATCATATTCGGTTTCAGCACGTCGAATAACCAAGGAAACTGATGCGACATCGTTTTCTTTGCGACCACAGCTCACGAAAAACTCAATCATAGAAGTTGATATTCGTGTTCGATATGATGGCATATAACTTGAGTACACATTGTCGTAGGCCGATGAAACCGCGTGCAATAGCTTTGTCTCGTCGAACTACACGAGTGCAATGCGCGAAGTTCGCTTGTGAACAATTTGTCTTCGAGAAAAAGTCGATTATACATATGCGTTTTTACGACATCGTGGGAATCACTTTTTTTTGGCTGCACCTAGACAAAATCTGGCATCATATTCGGTTTCAGCACGTCGAATAACCAAGGAAACTGATGCGACATCGTTTTCTTTGCGACCACAGCTCACGAAAAACTCAATCATAGAAGTTGATATTCGTGTTCGATATGATGGCATATAACTGGAGTACACATTGTCGTAGGCCGATGAAACCGCGTGCAATAGCTTCGTCTCGTCGAACTACACGAGTGCAATGCGCGACGTTTGCGTGTGAACAATTTGTCTTCGAGAAACCGTCGATTATACATATGCGTTTTTACGACATCGTGGGAATCACTTTTTTTTGGCTGCACCTAGACAAAATCTGGCATCATATTCGGTTTCAGCACGTCGAATATCCAAGGAAACTGATGCGACATCGTTTTCTTTGCGACCACAGCTCACGAAAAACTCAATCATAGAAGTTGATATTCGTGTTCGATATGATGGCATATAACTTGAGTACACATTGTCGTAGGCCGATGAAACCGCGTGCAATAGCTTCGTCTCGTCGAACTACACGAGTGCAATGGGCGAAATTTGCGTGTGAACAATTTGTCTTCGAGAAAACGTCGATTATACATATGCGTTTTTACGACATCGTGGGAATCACTTTTTTTTGGCTGCACCTAGACAAAATCTGGCATCATATTCAGTTTCAGCACGTCGAATAACCAAGGAAACTGATGCGACATCGTTTTCTTTGCGACCACAGCTCACGAAAAACTCAATCATAGAAGTTGATATTCGCGGTTCGATATGATGGCATATAACTTGAGTACACATTGTCGTAGGCCGATGAAACCGCGTGCAATAGCTTCGTCTCGTCGAACTACACGAGTGCAATGCGCGAAGTTCGCTTGTGAACAATTTGTCTTCGAGAAAAAGTCGATTATACATATGCGTTTTTACGACATCGTGGGAATCACTTTTTTTTGGCTGCACCTAGACAAAATCTGGCATCATATTCGGTTTCAGCACGTCGAATAACCAAGGAAACTGATGCGACATCGTTTTCTTTGCGACCACAGCTCACGAAAAACTCAATCATAGAAGTTGATATTCGTGTTCGATATGATGGCATATAACTTGAGTACACATTGTCGTAGGCCGATGAAACCGCGTGCAATAGCTTCGTCTCGTCGAACTACACGAGTGCAATGCGCGAAGTTTGCGTGTGAACAATTTGTCTTCGAGAAAAAGTCGATTATACATATGCGTTTTTACGACTTCGTGGGAATCACTTTTTTTTGGCTGCACCTAGACAAAATCTGGCATCATATTCGGTTTTAGCACGTCGAATAACCAAGGAAACTGATGCGACATCGTTTTCTTTGCGACCACAGCTCACGAAAAACTCAATCATAGAAGTTGATATTCGTGTTCGATATGATGGCATATAACTTGAGTACACATTGTCGTAGGCCGATGAAACCGCGTGCAATAGCTTCGTCTCGTCGAACTACACGAGTGCAATGCGCGAAGTTTGCGTGTGAACAATTTGTCTTCGAGAAAAAGTCGATTATACATATGCGTTTTTACGACTTCGTGGGAATCACTTTTTTTTGGCTGCACCTAGACAAAATCTGGCATCATATTCGGTTTTAGCACGTCGAATAACCAAGGAAACTGATGCGACATCGTTTTCTTTGCGACCACAGCTCACGAAAAACTCAATCATAGAAGTTGATATTCGTGTTCGATATGATGGCATATAACTTGAGTACACATTGTCGTAGGCCGATGAAACCGCGTGCAATAGCTTCGTCTAGTCGACCTACACGAGTGCAATGCGCGAAGTTTGCGTGTGAACAATTTGTCTTCGAGAAAAAGTCGATTATACATATGCGTTTTTACGACATCGTGGGAACCACTTTTTTTGCTGCACCTAGACAAAATCTGGCATCATATTCGGTTTCAGCACGTCGAATAACCAAGGAAACTGATGCGACATCGTTTTCTTTGCGACCACAGCTCACGAAAAACTCAATCATAGAAGTCGATATTCGTGTTCGATATGATGGCATATAACTTGAGTACACATTGTCGTAGGGCGATGAAACCGCGTGCAATAGCTTCGTCTCGTCGAACTACACGAGTGCAATGGGCGAAATTTGCGTGTGAACAATTTGTCTTCGAGAAAACGTCGATTATACATATGCGTTTTTACGACATCGTGGGAATCACTTTTTTTTGGCTGCACCTAGACAAAATCTGGCATCATATTCGGTTTCAGCACGTCGAATAACCAAGGAAACTGATGCGACATCGTTTTCTTTGCGACCACAGCTCACGAAAAACTCAATCATAGAAGTTGATATTCGTGTTCGATATGATGGCATATAACTTGAGTACACATTGTCGTAGGCCGATGAAACCGCGTGCAATAGCTTCGTCTCGTCGAACTACACGAGTGCAATGCGCGAAGTTTGCGTGTGAACAATTTGTCTTCGAGAAAAAGTCGATTATACATATGCGTTTTTACGACTTCGTGGGAATCACTTTTTTTTGGCTGCACCTAGACAAAATCTGGCATCATATTCGGTTTTAGCACGTCGAATAACCAAGGAAACTGATGCGACATCGTTTTCTTTGCGACCACAGCTCACGAAAAACTCAATCATAGAAGTTGATATTCGTGTTCGATATGATGGCATATAACTTGAGTACACATTGTCGTAGGCCGATGAAACCGCGTGCAATAGCTTCGTCTCGTGGAACTACACGAGTGCAATGCGCGAAGTTTGCGTGTGAACAATTTGTCTTCGAGAAAAAGTCGATTATACATATGCGTTTTTACGACATCGTGGGAATCACTTTTTTTTGGCTGCACCTAGACAAAATCTGGCATCATATTCGGTTTCAGCACGTCGAATAACCGAAGAAACTGATGCGACATCGTTTTCTTTGCGACCACAGCTCACGAAAAACTCAATCATAGAAGTTGATATTCGTGTTCGATATGATGGCATATAACTTGAGTACACATTGTCGTAGGGCGATGAAACCGCGTGCAATAGCTTCGTCTCGTCGAACTACACGAGTGCAATGGGCGAAATTTGCGTGTGAACAACTTGTCTTCGAGAAAACGTCGATTATACATATGCGTTTTTACGACATCGTGGGAATCACTTTTTTTTGGCTGCACCTAGACAAAATCTGGCATCATATTCGGTTTTAGCACGTCGAATAACCAAGGAAACTGATGCGACATCGTTTTCTTTGCGACCACAGCTCACGAAAAACTCAATCATAGAAGTTGATATTCGTGTTCGATATGATGGCATATAACTTGAGTACACATTGTCGTAGGCCGATGAAACCGCGTGCAATAGCTTCGTCTAGTCGACCTACACGAGTGCAATGCGCGAAGTTTGCGTGTGAACAATTTGTCTTCGAGAAAAAGTCGATTATACATATGCGTTTTTACGACATCGTGGGAACCACTTTTTTTGCTGCACCTAGACAAAATCTGGCATCATATTCGGTTTCAGCACGTCGAATAACCAAGGAAACTGATGCGACATCGTTTTCTTTGCGACCACAGCTCACGAAAAACTCAATCATAGAAGTCGATATTCGTGTTCGATATGATGGCATATAACTTGAGTACACATTGTCGTAGGGCGATGAAACCGCGTGCAATAGCTTCGTCTCGTCGAACTACACGAGTGCAATGGGCGAAATTTGCGTGTGAACAATTTGTCTTCGAGAAAACGTCGATTATACATATGCGTTTTTACGACATCGTGGGAATCACTTTTTTTTGGCTGCACCTAGACAAAATCTGGCATCATATTCGGTTTCAGCACGTCGAATAACCAAGGAAACTGATGCGACATCGTTTTCTTTGCGACCACAGCTCACGAAAAACTCAATCATAGAAGTTGATATTCGTGTTCGATATGATGGCATATAACTTGAGTACACATTGTCGTAGGCCGATGAAACCGCGTGCAATAGCTTCGTCTCGTCGAACTACACGAGTGCAATGCGCGAAGTTTGCGTGTGAACAATTTGTCTTCGAGAAAAAGTCGATTATACATATGCGTTTTTACGACTTCGTGGGAATCACTTTTTTTTGGCTGCACCTAGACAAAATCTGACATCATATTCGGTTTTAGCACGTCGAATAACCAAGGAAACTGATGCGACATCGTTTTCTTTGCGACCACAGCTCACGAAAAACTCAATCATAGAAGTTGATATTCGTGTTCGATATGATGGCATATAACTTGAGTACACATTGTCGTAGGCCGATGAAACCGCGTGCAATAGCTTCGTCTCGTGGAACTACACGAGTGCAATGCGCGAAGTTTGCGTGTGAACAATTTGTCTTCGAGAAAAAGTCGATTATACATATGCGTTTTTACGACATCGTGGGAATCACTTTTTTTTGGCTGCACCTAGACAAAATCTGGCATCATATTCGGTTTCAGCACGTCGAATAACCGAAGAAACTGATGCGACATCGTTTTCTTTGCGACCACAGCTCACGAAAAACTCAATCATAGAAGTTGATATTCGTGTTCGATATGATGGCATATAACTTGAGTACACATTGTCGTAGGGCGATGAAACCGCGTGCAATAGCTTCGTCTCGTCGAACTACACGAGTGCAATGGGCGAAATTTGCGTGTGAACAATTTGTCTTCGAGAAAACGTCGATTATACATATGCGTTTTTACGACATCGTGGGAATCACTTTTTTTTGGCTGCACCTAGACAAAATCTGGCATCATATTCGGTTTCAGCACGTCGAATAACCAAGGAAACTGATGCGACATCGTTTTCTTTGCGACCACAGCTCACGAAAAACTCAATCATAGAAGTTGATATTCGTGTTCGATATGATGGCATATAACTTGAGTACACATTGTCGTAGGCCGATGAAACCGCGTGCAATAGCTTCGTCTCGTCGAACTACACGAGTGCAATGCGCGAAGTTTGCGTGTGAACAATTTGTCTTCGAGAAAAAGTCGATTATACATATGCGTTTTTACGACTTCGTGGGAATCACTTTTTTTTGGCTGCACCTAGACAAAATCTGGCATCATATTCGGTTTTAGCACGTCGAATAACCAAGGAAACTGATGCGACATCGTTTTCTTTGCGACCACAGCTCACGAAAAACTCAATCATAGAAGTTGATATTCGTGTTCGATATGATGGCATATAACTTGAGTACACATTGTCGTAGGCCGATGAAACCGCGTGCAATAGCTTCGTCTCGTGGAACTACACGAGTGCAATGCGCGAAGTTTGCGTGTGAACAATTTGTCTTCGAGAAAAAGTCGATTATACATATGCGTTTTTACGACATCGTGGGAATCACTTTTTTTTGGCTGCACCTAGACAAAATCTGGCATCATATTCGGTTTCAGCACGTCGAATAACCGAAGAAACTGATGCGACATCGTTTTCTTTGCGACCACAGCTCACGAAAAACTCAATCATAGAAGTTGATATTCGTGTTCGATATGATGGCATATAACTTGAGTACACATTGTCGTAGGGCGATGAAACCGCGTGCAATAGCTTCGTCTCGTCGAACTACACGAGTGCAATGGGCGAAATTTGCGTGTGAACAATTTGTCTTCGAGAAAACGTCGATTATACATATGCGTTTTTACGACATCGTGGGAATCACTTTTTTTTGGCTGCACCTAGACAAAATCTGGCATCATATTCGGTTTCAGCACGTCGAATAACCAAGGAAACTGATGCGACATCGTTTTCTTTGCGACCACAGCTCACGAAAAACTCAATCATAGAAGTTGATATTCGTGTTCGATATGATGGCATATAACTTGAGTACACATTGTCGTAGGCCGATGAAACTGCGTGCAATAGCTTCGTCTCGTCGAACTACACGAGTGCAATGCGCGAAGTTCGCTTGTGAACAATTTGTCTTCGAGAAAAAGTCGATTATACATATGCGTTTTTACGACATCGTGGGAATCACTTTTTTTTGGCTGCACCTAGACAAAATCTGGCATCATATTCGGTTTCAGCACGTCGAATAACCAATGAAACTGATGCGACATCGTTTTCTTTGCGACCACAGCTCACGAAAAACTCAATCATAGAAGTTGATATTCGTGTTCGATATGATGGCATATAACTTGAGTACACATTGTCGTAGGCCGATGAAACCGCATGCAACAGCTTCGTCTCGTCGAACTACAGGAGTGCAATGCGCGAAGTTTGCGTGTGACCAATTTGTCTTCGAGAAAAAGTAGATTATACATATGCGTTTTTACGACATCGTGGGAATCACTTTTTTTTGGCTGCACCTAGACAAAATCTGGCATCATATTCGGTTTCAGCACGTCGAATAACCAAAGAAACTGATGCGACATCGTTTTCTTTGCGACCACAGCTCACGAAAAACTCAATCATAGAAGTTGATATTCGTGTTCGATATGATGGCATATAACTTGAGTACACATTGTCGTAGGCCGATGAAACCGCGTGCAATAGCTTCGTCTCGTGGAACTACACGAGTGCAATGCGCGAAGTTTGCGTGTGACCAATTTGTCTTCGAGAAAAAGTCGATTATACATATGCGTTTTTACGACATCGTGGGAATCACTTTTTTTTGGCTGCACCTAGACAAAATCTGGCATCATATTCGGTTTCAGCACGTCGAATAACCAAGGAAACTGATGCGACATCGTTTTCTTTGCGACCACAGCTCACGAAAAACTCAATCACAGAAGTTGATATTCGTGTTCGATATGATGGCATATAACTTGAGTACACATTGTCGTAGGCCGATGAAACCGCGTGCAACAGCTTCGTCTCGTCGTACTACAGGATTGCAATGCGCGAAGTTTGCGTGTGACCAATTTGTCTTCGAGAAAAAGTCGATTATACATATGCGTTTTTACGACATCGTGGGAATCACTTTTTTTTGGCTGCACCTAGACAAAATCTGGCATCATATTCGGTTTCAGCACGTCGAATAACCAAGGAAACTGATGCGACATCGTTTTCTTTGCGACCACAGCTCACGAAAAACTCAATCATAGAAGTTGATATTCGTGTTCGATATGATGGCATATAACTTGAGTACACATTGTCGTAGGCCGATGAAACCGCGTGCAATAGCTTCGTCTCGTCGAACTACACGAGTGCAATGGGCGAAATTTGCGTGTGAACAATTTGTCTTCGAGAAAACGTCGATTATACATATGCGTTTTTACGACATCGTGGGAATCACTTTTTTTTGGCTGCACCTAGACAAAATCTGGCATCATATTCGGTTTCAGCACGTCGAATAACCAAGGAAACTGATGCGACATCGTTTTCTTTGCGACCACAGCTCACGAAAAACTCAATCATAGAAGTTGATATTCGTGTTCGATATGATGGCATATAACTTGAGTACACATTGTCGTAGGCCGATGAAACCGCGTGCAATAGCTTCGTCTCGTCGAACTACACGAGTGCAATGCGCGAAGTTTGCGTGTGAACAATTTGTCTTCGAGAAAAAGTCGATTATACATATGCGTTTTTACGACTTCGTGGGAATCACTTTTTTTTGGCTGCACCTAGACAAAATCTGGCATCATATTCGGTTTTAGCACGTCGAATAACCAAGGAAACTGATGCGACATCGTTTTCTTTGCGACCACAGCTCACGAAAAACTCAATCATAGAAGTTGATATTCGTGTTCGATATGATGGCATATAACTTGAGTACACATTGTCGTAGGCCGATGAAACCGCGTGCAATAGCTTCGTCTCGTGGAACTACACGAGTGCAATGCGCGAAGTTTGCGTGTGAACAATTTGTCTTCGAGAAAAAGTCGATTATACATATGCGTTTTTACGACATCGTGGGAATCACTTTTTTTTGGCTGCACCTAGACAAAATCTGGCATCATATTCGGTTTCAGCACGTCGAATAACCGAAGAAACTGATGCGACATCGTTTTCTTTGCGACCACAGCTCACGAAAAACTCAATCATAGAAGTTGATATTCGTGTTCGATATGATGGCATATAACTTGAGTACACATTGTCGTAGGGCGATGAAACCGCGTGCAATAGCTTCGTCTCGTCGAACTACACGAGTGCAATGGGCGAAATTTGCGTGTGAACAATTTGTCTTCGAGAAAACGTCGATTATACATATGCGTTTTTACGACATCGTGGGAATCACTTTTTTTTGGCTGCACCTAGACAAAATCTGGCATCATATTCGGTTTCAGCACGTCGAATAACCAAGGAAACTGATGCGACATCGTTTTCTTTGCGACCACAGCTCACGAAAAACTCAATCATAGAAGTTGATATTCGTGTTCGATATGATGGCATATAACTTGAGTACACATTGTCGTAGGCCGATGAAACTGCGTGCAATAGCTTCGTCTCGTCGAACTACACGAGTGCAATGCGCGAAGTTCGCTTGTGAACAATTTGTCTTCGAGAAAAAGTCGATTATACATATGCGTTTTTACGACATCGTGGGAATCACTTTTTTTTGGCTGCACCTAGACAAAATCTGGCATCATATTCGGTTTCAGCACGTCGAATAACCAATGAAACTGATGCGACATCGTTTTCTTTGCGACCACAGCTCACGAAAAACTCAATCATAGAAGTTGATATTCGTGTTCGATATGATGGCATATAACTTGAGTACACATTGTCGTAGGCCGATGAAACCGCATGCAACAGCTTCGTCTCGTCGAACTACAGGAGTGCAATGCGCGAAGTTTGCGTGTGACCAATTTGTCTTCGAGAAAAAGTAGATTATACATATGCGTTTTTACGACATCGTGGGAATCACTTTTTTTTGGCTGCACCTAGACAAAATCTGGCATCATATTCGGTTTCAGCACGTCGAATAACCAAAGAAACTGATGCGACATCGTTTTCTTTGCGACCACAGCTCACGAAAAACTCAATCATAGAAGTTGATATTCGTGTTCGATATGATGGCATATAACTTGAGTACACATTGTCGTAGGCCGATGAAACCGCGTGCAATAGCTTCGTCTCGTGGAACTACACGAGTGCAATGCGCGAAGTTTGCGTGTGACCAATTTGTCTTCGAGAAAAAGTCGATTATACATATGCGTTTTTACGACATCGTGGGAATCACTTTTTTTTGGCTGCACCTAGACAAAATCTGGCATCATATTCGGTTTCAGCACGTCGAATAACCAAGGAAACTGATGCGACATCGTTTTCTTTGCGACCACAGCTCACGAAAAACTCAATCACAGAAGTTGATATTCGTGTTCGATATGATGGCATATAACTTGAGTACACATTGTCGTAGGCCGATGAAACCGCGTGCAACAGCTTCGTCTCGTCGTACTACAGGATTGCAATGCGCGAAGTTTGCGTGTGACCAATTTGTCTTCGAGAAAAAGTCGATTATACATATGCGTTTTTACGACATCGTGGGAATCACTTTTTTTTGGCTGCACCTAGACAAAATCTGGCATCATATTCGGTTTCAGCACGTCGAATAACCAAGGAAACTGATGCGACATCGTTTTCTTTGCGACCACAGCTCACGAAAAACTCAATCATAGAAGTTGATATTCGTGTTCGATATGATGGCATATAACTTGAGTACACATTGTCGTAGGCCGATGAAACCGCGTGCAATAGCTTCGTCTCGTGGAACTACACGAGTGCAATGCGCGAAGTTTGCGTGTGAACAATTAGTCTTCGAGACAAAGTCGATTATACATATGCGTTTTTACGACATCGTGGGAATCACTTTTTTTTGGCTGCACCTAGACAAAATCTGGCATCATATTCGGTTTCAGCACGTCGAATAACCAAAGAAACTGATGCGACATCGTTTTCTTTGCGACCACAGCTCACGAAAAACTCAATCATAGAAGTTGATATTCGTGTTCGATGTGATGGCATATAACTTGAGTACACATTGTCGTAGGCCGATGAAACCGCGTGCAATAGCTTCGTCTCGTCGAACTACACGAGTGCAATGCGCGAAGTTTGCGTGTGAACAATTTGTCTTCGAGAAAAAGTCGATTATACATATGCGTTTTTACGACTTCGTGGGAATCACTTTTTTTTGGCTGCACCTAGACAAAATCTGGCATCATATTCGGTTTTAGCACGTCGAATAACCAAGGAAACTGATGCGACATCGTTTTCTTTGCGACCACAGCTCACGAAAAACTCAATCATAGAAGTTGATATTCGTGTTCGATATGATGGCATATAACTTGAGTACACATTGTCGTAGGCCGATGAAACCGCGTGCAATAGCTTCGTCTAGTCGACCTACACGAGTGCAATGCGCGAAGTTTGCGTGTGAACAATTTGTCTTCGAGAAAAAGTCGATTATACATATGCGTTTTTACGACTTCGTGGGAATCACTTTTTTTTGGCTGCACCTAGACAAAATCTGGCATCATATTCGGTTTCAGCACGTCGAATAACCAAAGAAACTGATGCGACATCGTTTTCTTTGCGACCACAGCTCACGAAAAACTCAATCATAGAAGTTGATATTCGTGTTCGATATGATGGCATATAACTTGAGTACACATTGTCGTAGGCCGATGAAACCGCGTGCAATAGCTTCGTCTCGTCGAACTACACGAGTGCAATGCGCGAAGTTTGCGTGTGAACAATTTCTCTTCGAGAAAACGTCGATTATACATATGCGTTTTTACGACATCGTGGGAATCACTTTTTTTTGGCTGCACCTAGACAAAATCTGGCATCATATTCGGTTTCAGCACGTCGAATAACCAAAGAAACTGATGCGACATCGTTTTCTTTGCGACCACAGCTCACGAAAAACTCAATCATAGAAGTTGATATTCGTGTTCGATATGATGGCATATAACTTGAGTACACATTGTCGTAGGCCGATGAAACCGCGTGCAATAGCTTCGTCTCGTCGAACTACACGAGTGCAATGCGCGAAGTTTGCGTGTGACCAATTTGTCTTCGAGAAAAAGTCGATTATACATATGCGTTTTTACGACATCGTGGGAATCACTTTTTTTTGGCTGCACCTAGACAAAATCTGGCATCATATTCGGTTTCAGCACGTCGAATAACCAAAGAAACTGATGCGACATCGTTTTCTTTGCGACCACAGCTCACGAAAAACTCAATCATAGAAGTTGATATTCGTGTTCGATATGATGGCATATAACTTGAGTACACATTGTCGTAGGCCGATGAAACCGCGTGCAATAGCTTCGTCTCGTCGAACTACACGAGTGCAATGCGCGAAGTTCGCTTGTGAACAATTTGTCTTCTCGAAAAAGTCGATTATACATATGCGTTTTTACGACATCGTGGGAATCACTTTTTTTTGGCTGCACCTAGACAAAATCTGGCATCATATTCGGTTTCAGCACGTCGAATAACCAATGAAACTGATGCGACATCGTTTTCTTTGCGACCACAGCTCACGAAAAACTCAATCATAGAAGTGGATATTCGTGTTCGATATGATGGCATATAACTTGAGTACACATTGTCGTAGGCCGATGAAACCGCGTGCAACAGCTTCGTCTCGTCGAACTACAGGAGTGCAATGCGCGAAGTTTGCGTGTGAACAATTTGTCTTCGAGAAAAAGTCGATTATACATATGCGTTTTTACGACATCGTGGGAATCACTTTTTTTTGGCTGCACCTAGACAAAATCTGGCATCATATTCGGTTTCAGCACGTCGAATAACCAAGGAAACTGATGCGACATCGTTTTCTTTGCGACCACAGCTCACGAAAAACTCAATCATAGAAGTTGATATTCGTGTTCGATATGATGGCATATAACTTGAGTACACATTGTCGTAGGCCGATGAAACCGCGTGCAATAGCTTCGTCTCGTCGAACTACACGAGTGCAATGCGCGACGTTTGCGTGTGAACAATTTGTCTTCGAGAAACCGTCGATTATACATATGCGTTTTTACGACATCGTGGGAATCACTTTTTTTTGGCTGCACCTAGACAAAATCTGGCATCATATTCGGTTTCAGCACGTCGAATAACCAAGGAAACTGATGCGACATCGTTTTCTTTGCGACCACAGCTCACGAAAAACTCAATCATAGAAGTTGATATTCGTGTTCGATATGATGGCATATAACTTGAGTACACATTGTCGTAGGCCGATGAAACCGCGTGCAATAGCTTCGTCTCGTCGAACTACACGAGTGCAATGCGCGAAGTTTGCGTGTGAACAATTTCTCTTCGAGAAAACGTCGATTATACATATGCGTTTTTACGACATCGTGGGAATCACTTTTTTTTGGCTGCACCTAGACAAAATCTGGCATCATATTCGGTTTCAGCACGTCGAATAACCAAAGAAACTGATGCGACATCGTTTTCTTTGCGACCACAGCTCACGAAAAACTCAATCATAGAAGTTGATATTCGTGTTCGATATGATGGCATATAACTTGAGTACACATTGTCGTAGGCCGATGAAACCGCGTGCAATAGCTTCGTCTCGTCGAACTACACGAGTGCAATGCGCGAAGTTTGCGTGTGACCAATTTGTCTTCGAGAAAAAGTCGATTATACATATGCGTTTTTACGACATCGTGGGAATCACTTTTTTTTGGCTGCACCTAGACAAAATCTGGCATCATATTCGGTTTCAGCACGTCGAATAACCAAAGAAACTGATGCGACATCGTTTTCTTTGCGACCACAGCTCACGAAAAACTCAATCATAGAAGTTGATATTCGTGTTCGATATGATGGCATATAACTTGAGTACACATTGTCGTAGGCCGATGAAACCGCGTGCAATAGCTTCGTCTCGTCGAACTACACGAGTGCAATGCGCGAAGTTCGCTTGTGAACAATTTGTCTTCTCGAAAAAGTCGATTATACATATGCGTTTTTACGACATCGTGGGAATCACTTTTTTTTGGCTGCACCTAGACAAAATCTGGCATCATATTCGGTTTCAGCACGTCGAATAACCAATGAAACTGATGCGACATCGTTTTCTTTGCGACCACAGCTCACGAAAAACTCAATCATAGAAGTGGATATTCGTGTTCGATATGATGGCATATAACTTGAGTACACATTGTCGTAGGCCGATGAAACCGCGTGCAACAGCTTCGTCTCGTCGAACTACAGGAGTGCAATGCGCGAAGTTTGCGTGTGAACAATTTGTCTTCGAGAAAAAGTCGATTATACATATGCGTTTTTACGACATCGTGGGAATCACTTTTTTTTGGCTGCACCTAGACAAAATCTGGCATCATATTCGGTTTCAGCACGTCGAATAACCAAGGAAACTGATGCGACATCGTTTTCTTTGCGACCACAGCTCACGAAAAACTCAATCATAGAAGTTGATATTCGTGTTCGATATGATGGCATATAACTTGAGTACACATTGTCGTAGGCCGATGAAACCGCGTGCAATAGCTTCGTCTCGTCGAACTACACGAGTGCAATGCGCGACGTTTGCGTGTGAACAATTTGTCTTCGAGAAACCGTCGATTATACATATGCGTTTTTACGACATCGTGGGAATCACTTTTTTTTGGCTGCACCTAGACAAAATCTGGCATCATATTCGGTTTCAGCACGTCGAATAACCAAGGAAACTGATGCGACATCGTTTTCTTTGCGACCACAGCTCACGAAAAACTCAATCATAGAAGTTGATATTCGTGTTCGATATGATGGCATATAACTTGAGTACACATTGTCGTAGGCCGATGAAACCGCGTGCAATAGCTTCGTCTCGTCGAACTACACGAGTGCAATGCGCGAAGTTTGCGTGTGAACAATTTCTCTTCGAGAAAACGTCGATTATACATATGCGTTTTTACGACATCGTGGGAATCACTTTTTTTTGGCTGCACCTAGACAAAATCTGGCATCATATTCGGTTTCAGCACGTCGAATAACCAAAGAAACTGATGCGACATCGTTTTCTTTGCGACCACAGCTCACGAAAAACTCAATCATAGAAGTTGATATTCGTGTTCGATATGATGGCATATAACTTGAGTACACATTGTCGTAGGCCGATGAAACCGCGTGCAATAGCTTCGTCTCGTCGAACTACACGAGTGCAATGCGCGAAGTTTGCGTGTGACCAATTTGTCTTCGAGAAAAAGTCGATTATACATATGCGTTTTTACGACATCGTGGGAATCACTTTTTTTTGGCTGCACCTAGACAAAATCTGGCATCATATTCGGTTTCAGCACGTCGAATAACCAAAGAAACTGATGCGACATCGTTTTCTTTGCGACCACAGCTCACGAAAAACTCAATCATAGAAGTTGATATTCGTGTTCGATATGATGGCATATAACTTGAGTACACATTGTCGTAGGCCGATGAAACCGCGTGCAATAGCTTCGTCTCGTCGAACTACACGAGTGCAATGCGCGAAGTTCGCTTGTGAACAATTTGTCTTCTCGAAAAAGTCGATTATACATATGCGTTTTTACGACATCGTGGGAATCACTTTTTTTTGGCTGCACCTAGACAAAATCTGGCATCATATTCGGTTTCAGCACGTCGAATAACCAATGAAACTGATGCGACATCGTTTTCTTTGCGACCACAGCTCACGAAAAACTCAATCATAGAAGTGGATATTCGTGTTCGATATGATGGCATATAACTTGAGTACACATTGTCGTAGGCCGATGAAACCGCGTGCAACAGCTTCGTCTCGTCGAACTACAGGAGTGCAATGCGCGAAGTTTGCGTGTGAACAATTTGTCTTCGAGAAAAAGTCGATTATACATATGCGTTTTTACGACATCGTGGGAATCACTTTTTTTTGGCTGCACCTAGACAAAATCTGGCATCATATTCGGTTTCAGCACGTCGAATAACCAAGGAAACTGATGCGACATCGTTTTCTTTGCGACCACAGCTCACGAAAAACTCAATCATAGAAGTTGATATTCGTGTTCGATATGATGGCATATAACTTGAGTACACATTGTCGTAGGCCGATGAAACCGCGTGCAATAGCTTCGTCTCGTCGAACTACACGAGTGCAATGCGCGAAGTTTGCGTGTGAACAATTTCTCTTCGAGAAAACGTCGATTATACATATGCGTTTTTACGACATCGTGGGAATCACTTTTTTTTGGCTGCACCTAGACATAATCTGGCATCATATTCGGTTTCAGCACGTCGAATAACCAAGGAAACTGATGCGACATCGTTTTCTTTGCGACCACAGCTCACGAAAAACTCAATCATAGAAGTTGATATTCGTGTTCGATATGATGGCATATAACTTGAGTACACATTGTCGTAGGCCGATGAAACCGCGTGCAATAGCTTCGTCTCGTGGAACTACACGAGTGCAATGCGCGAAGTTTGCGTGTGACCAATTTGTCTTCGAGAAAAAGTCGATTATACATATGCGTTTTTACGACATCGTGGGAATCACTTTTTTTTGGCTGCACCTAGACAAAATCTGGCATGATATTCGGTTTCAGCACGTCGAATAACCAAAGAAACTGATGCGACATCGTTTTCTTTGCGACCACAGCTCACGAAAAACTCAATCATAGAAGTTGATATTCGTGTTCGATATGATGGCATATAACTTGAGTACACATTGTCGCAGGCCGATGAAACCGCGTGCAATAGCTTCGTCTCGTGGAACTACACGAGTGCAATGCGCGAAGTTTGCGTGGGAACAATTTGTCTTCGAGAAAAAGTCGATTATACATATGCGTTTTTACGACTTCGTGGGAATCACTTTTTTTTGGCTGCACCTAGACAAAATCTGGCATCATATTCGGTTTCAGCACGTCGAATAACCAAGGAAACTGATGCGACATCGTTTTCTTTGCGACCACAGCTCACGAAAAACTCAATCATAGAAGTTGATATTCGTGTTCGATATGATGGCATATAACTTGAGTACACATTGTCGTAGGCCGATGAAACCGCGTGCAATAGCTTCGTCTCGTCGAACTACACGAGTGCAATGCGCGACGTTTGCGTGTGAACAATTTGTCTTCGAGAAACCGTCGATTATACATATGCGTTTTTACGACATCGTGGGAATCACTTTTTTTTGGCTGCACCTAGACAAAATCTGGCATCATATTCGGTTTCAGCACGTCGAATAACCAAAGAAACTGATGCGACATCGTTTTCTTTGCGACCACAGCTCACGAAAAACTCAATCATAGAAGTTGATATTCGTGTTCGATATGATGGCATATAACTTGAGTACACATTGTCGTAGGCCGATGAAACCGCGTGCAATAGCTTCGTCTCGTCGAACTACACGAGTGCAATGCGCGAAGTTCGCTTGTGAACAATTTGTCTTCTCGAAAAAGTCGATTATACATATGCGTTTTTACGACATCGTGGGAATCACTTTTTTTTGGCTGCACCTAGACAAAATCTGGCATCATATTCGGTTTCAGCACGTCGAATAACCAATGAAACTGATGCGACATCGTTTTCTTTGCGACCACAGCTCACGAAAAACTCAATCATAGAAGTGGATATTCGTGTTCGATATGATGGCATATAACTTGAGTACACATTGTCGTAGGCCGATGAAACCGCGTGCAACAGCTTCGTCTCGTCGAACTACAGGAGTGCAATGCGCGAAGTTTGCGTGTGAACAATTTGTCTTCGAGAAAAAGTCGATTATACATATGCGTTTTTACGACATCGTGGGAATCACTTTTTTTTGGCTGCACCTAGACAAAATCTGGCATCATATTCCGTTTCAGCACGTCGAATAACCAAGGAAACTGATGCGACATCGTTTTCTTTGCGACCACAGCTCACGAAAAACTCAATCATAGAAGTTGATATTCGTGTTCGATATGATGGCATATAACTTGAGTACACATTGTCGTAGGCCGATGAAACCGCGTGCAATAGCTTCGTCTCGTCGAACTACACGAGTGCAATGCGCGAAGTTTGCGTGTGAACAATTTCTCTTCGAGAAAACGTCGATTATACATATGCGTTTTTACGACATCGTGGGAATCACTTTTTTTTGGCTGCACCTAGACATAATCTGGCATCATATTCGGTTTCAGCACGTCGAATAACCAAGGAAACTGATGCGACATCGTTTTCTTTGCGACCACAGCTCACGAAAAACTCAATCATAGAAGTTGATATTCGTGTTCGATATGATGGCATATAACTTGAGTACACATTGTCGTAGGCCGATGAAACCGCGTGCAATAGCTTCGTCTCGTCGAACTACACGAGTGCAATGCGCGAAGTTTGCGTGTGAACAATTTCTCTTCGAGAAAACGTCGATTATACATATGCGTTTTTACGACATCGTGGGAATCACTTTTTTTTGGCTGCACCTAGACATAATCTGGCATCATATTCGGTTTCAGCACGTCGAATAACCAAGGAAACTGATGCGACATCGTTTTCTTTGCGACCACAGCTCACGAAAAACTCAATCATAGAAGTTGATATTCGTGTTCGATATGATGGCATATAACTTGAGTACACATTGTCGTAGGCCGATGAAACCGCGTGCAATAGCTTCGTCTCGTGGAACTACACGAGTGCAATGCGCGAAGTTTGCGTGTGACCAATTTGTCTTCGAGAAAAAGTCGATTATACATATGCGTTTTTACGACATCGTGGGAATCACTTTTTTTTGGCTGCACCTAGACAAAATCTGGCATCATATTCGGTTTCAGCACGTCGAATAACCAAAGAAACTGATGCGACATCGTTTTCTTTGCGACCACAGCTCACGAAAAACTCAATCATAGAAGTTGATATTCGTGTTCGATATGATGGCATATAACTTGAGTACACATTGTCGCAGGCCGATGAAACCGCGTGCAATAGCTTCGTCTCGTGGAACTACACGAGTGCAATGCGCGAAGTTTGCGTGGGAACAATTTGTCTTCGAGAAAAAGTCGATTATACATATGCGTTTTTACGACTTCGTGGGAATCACTTTTTTTTGGCTGCACCTAGACAAAATCTGGCATCATATTCGGTTTCAGCACGTCGAATAACCAAGGAAACTGATGCGACATCGTTTTCTTTGCGACCACAGCTCACGAAAAACTCAATCATAGAAGTTGATATTCGTGTTCGATATGATGGCATATAACTTGAGTACACATTGTCGTAGGCCGATGAAACCGCGTGCAATAGCTTCGTCTCGTCGAACTACACGAGTGCAATGCGCGACGTTTGCGTGTGAACAATTTGTCTTCGAGAAACCGTCGATTATACATATGCGTTTTTACGACATCGTGGGAATCACTTTTTTTTGGCTGCACCTAGACAAAATCTGGCATCATATTCGGTTTCAGCACGTCGAATAACCAAAGAAACTGATGCGACATCGTTTTCTTTGCGACCACAGCTCACGAAAAACTCAATCATAGAAGTTGATATTCGTGTTCGATATGATGGCATATAACTTGAGTACACATTGTCGTAGGCCGATGAAACCGCGTGCAATAGCTTCGTCTCGTCGAACTACACGAGTGCAATGCGCGAAGTTCGCTTGTGAACAATTTGTCTTCTCGAAAAAGTCGATTATACATATGCGTTTTTACGACATCGTGGGAATCACTTTTTTTTGGCTGCACCTAGACAAAATCTGGCATCATATTCGGTTTCAGCACGTCGAATAACCAATGAAACTGATGCGACATCGTTTTCTTTGCGACCACAGCTCACGAAAAACTCAATCATAGAAGTGGATATTCGTGTTCGATATGATGGCATATAACTTGAGTACACATTGTCGTAGGCCGATGAAACCGCGTGCAACAGCTTCGTCTCGTCGAACTACAGGAGTGCAATGCGCGAAGTTTGCGTGTGAACAATTTGTCTTCGAGAAAAAGTCGATTATACATATGCGTTTTTACGACATCGTGGGAATCACTTTTTTTTGGCTGCACCTAGACAAAATCTGGCATCATATTCGGTTTCAGCACGTCGAATAACCAAGGAAACTGATGCGACATCGTTTTCTTTGCGACCACAGCTCACGAAAAACTCAATCATAGAAGTTGATATTCGTGTTCGATATGATGGCATATAACTTGAGTACACATTGTCGTAGGCCGATGAAACCGCGTGCAATAGCTTCGTCTCGTCGAACTACACGAGTGCAATGCGCGAAGTTTGCGTGTGAACAATTTCTCTTCGAGAAAACGTCGATTATACATATGCGTTTTTACGACATCGTGGGAATCACTTTTTTTTGGCTGCACCTAGACATAATCTGGCATCATATTCGGTTTCAGCACGTCGAATAACCAAGGAAACTGATGCGACATCGTTTTCTTTGCGACCACAGCTCACGAAAAACTCAATCATAGAAGTTGATATTCGTGTTCGATATGATGGCATATAACTTGAGTACACATTGTCGTAGGCCGATGAAACCGCGTGCAATAGCTTCGTCTCGTGGAACTACACGAGTGCAATGCGCGAAGTTTGCGTGTGACCAATTTGTCTTCGAGAAAAAGTCGATTATACATATGCGTTTTTACGACATCGTGGGAATCACTTTTTTTTGGCTGCACCTAGACAAAATCTGGCATCATATTCGGTTTCAGCACGTCGAATAACCAAAGAAACTGATGCGACATCGTTTTCTTTGCGACCACAGCTCACGAAAAACTCAATCATAGAAGTTGATATTCGTGTTCGATATGATGGCATATAACTTGAGTACACATTGTCGCAGGCCGATGAAACCGCGTGCAATAGCTTCGTCTCGTGGAACTACACGAGTGCAATGCGCGAAGTTTGCGTGGGAACAATTTGTCTTCGAGAAAAAGTCGATTATACATATGCGTTTTTACGACTTCGTGGGAATCACTTTTTTTTGGCTGCACCTAGACAAAATCTGGCATCATATTCGGTTTCAGCACGTCGAATAACCAAGGAAACTGATGCGACATCGTTTTCTTTGCGACCACAGCTCACGAAAAACTCAATCATAGAAGTTGATATTCGTGTTCGATATGATGGCATATAACTTGAGTACACATTGTCGTAGGCCGATGAAACCGCGTGCAATAGCTTCGTCTCGTCGAACTACACGAGTGCAATGCGCGACGTTTGCGTGTGAACAATTTGTCTTCGAGAAACCGTCGATTATACATATGCGTTTTTACGACATCGTGGGAATCACTTTTTTTTGGCTGCACCTAGACAAAATCTGGCATCATATTCGGTTTCAGCACGTCGAATAACCAAGGAAACTGATGCGACATCGTTTTCTTTGCGACCACAGCTCACGAAAAACTCAATCATAGAAGTTGATATTCGTGTTCGATATGATGGCATATAACTTGAGTACACATTGTCGTAGGCCGATGAAACCGCGTGCAATAGCTTCGTCTCGTCGAACTACACGAGTGCAATGCGCGAAGTTTGCGTGTGAACAATTTCTCTTCGAGAAAACGTCGATTATACATATGCGTTTTTACGACATCGTGGGAATCACTTTTTTTTGGCTGCACCTAGACAAAATCTGGCATCATATTCGGTTTCAGCACGTCGAATAACCAAGGAAACTGATGCGACATCGTTTTCTTTGCGACCACAGCTCACGAAAAACTCAATCATAGAAGTTGATATTCGTGTTCGATATGATGGCATATAACTTGAGTACACATTGTCGTAGGCCGATGAAACCGCGTGCAATAGCTTCGTCTCGTGGAACTACACGAGTGCAATGCGCGAAGTTTGCGTGTGACCAATTTGTCTTCGAGAAAAAGTCGATTATACATATGCGTTTTTACGACATCGTGGGAATCACTTTTTTTTGGCTGCACCTAGACAAAATCTGGCATCATATTCGGTTTCAGCACGTCGAATAACCAAAGAAACTGATGCGACATCGTTTTCTTTGCGACCACAGCTCACGAAAAACTCAATCATAGAAGTTGATATTCGTGTTCGATATGATGGCATATAACTTGAGTACACATTGTCGTAGGCCGATGAAACCGCGTGCAATAGCTTCGTCTCGTCGAACTACACGAGTGCAATGCGCGAAGTTTGCGTGTGACCAATTTGTCTTCGAGAAAAAGTCGATTATACATATGCGTTTTTACGACATCGTGGGAATCACTTTTTTTTGGCTGCACCTAGACAAAATCTGGCATCATATTCGGTTTCAGCACGTCGAATAACCAAAGAAACTGATGCGACATCGTTTTCTTTGCGACCACAGCTCACGAAAAACTCAATCATAGAAGTTGATATTCGTGTTCGATATGATGGCATATAACTTGAGTACACATTGTCGTAGGCCGATGAAACCGCGTGCAATAGCTTCGTCTCGTCGAACTACACGAGTGCAATGCGCGAAGTTCGCTTTTCAACAATTTGTCTTCTCGAAAAAGTCGATTATACATATGCGTTTTTACGACATCGTGGGAATCACTTTTTTTTGGCTGCACCTAGACAAAATCTGGCATCATATTCGGTTTCAGCACGTCGAATAACCAAGGAAACTGATGCGACATCGTTTTCTTTGCGACCACAGCTCACGAAAAACTCAATCATAGAAGTTGATATTCGTGTTCGATATGATGGCATATAACTTGAGTACACATTGTCGTAGGCCGATGAAACCGCGTGCAATAGCTTCGTCTCGTGGAACTACACGAGTGCAATGCGCGAAGTTTGCGTGTGACCAATTTGTCTTCGAGAAAAAGTCGATTATACATATGCGTTTTTACGACATCGTGGGAATCACTTTTTTTTGGCTGCACCTAGACAAAATCTGGCATCATATTCGGTTTCAGCACGTCGAATAACCAAAGAAACTGATGCGACATCGTTTTCTTTGCGACCACAGCTCACGAAAAACTCAATCATAGAAGTTGATATTCGTGTTCGATATGATGGCATATAACTTGAGTACACATTGTCGTAGGCCGATGAAACCGCGTGCAATAGCTTCGTCTCGTCGAACTACACGAGTGCAATGCGCGAAGTTTGCGTGTGACCAATTTGTCTTCGAGAAAAAGTCGATTATACATATGCGTTTTTACGACATCGTGGGAATCACTTTTTTTTGGCTGCACCTAGACAAAATCTGGCATCATATTCGGTTTCAGCACGTCGAATAACCAAAGAAACTGATGCGACATCGTTTTCTTTGCGACCACAGCTCACGAAAAACTCAATCATAGAAGTTGATATTCGTGTTCGATATGATGGCATATAACTTGAGTACACATTGTCGTAGGCCGATGAAACCGCGTGCAATAGCTTCGTCTCGTCGAACTACACGAGTGCAATGCGCGAAGTTCGCTTTTCAACAATTTGTCTTCTCGAAAAAGTCGATTATACATATGCGTTTTTACGACATCGTGGGAATCACTTTTTTTTGGCTGCACCTAGACAAAATCTGGCATCATATTCGGTTTCAGCACGTCGAATAACCAATGAAACTGATGCGACATCGTTTTCTTTGCGACCACAGCTCACGAAAAACTCAATCATAGAAGTGGATATTCGTGTTCGATATGATGGCATATAACTTGAGTACACATTGTCGTAGGCCGATGAAACCGCGTGCAACAGCTTCGTCTCGTCGAACTACAGGAGTGCAATGCGCGAAGTTTGCGTGTGAACAATTTGTCTTCGAGAAAAAGTCGATTATACATTAGCGTTTTTACGACATCGTGGGAATCACTTTTTTTTGGCCGCACCTAGACAAAATCTGGCATCATATTCGGTTTCAGCACTTTGAATAACCAAGGAAACTGATGCGACATCGTTTTCTTTGCGACCACAGCTCACGAAAAACTCAATCATAGAAGTTGATATTCGTGTTCGATATGATGGCATATAACTTGAGTACACATTGTCGTAGGCCGATGAAACCGCGTGCAATAGCTTCGTCTCGTCGAACTACACGAGTGCAATGCGCGAAGCTTGCGTGTGAACAATTTGTCTTCGAGAAAAAGTCGATTATACATATGCGTTTTTACGACATCGTGGGAATCACTTTTTTTTGGCTGCACCTAGACAAAATCTGGCATCATATTCGGTTTCAGCACGTCGAATAACCAAGGAAACTGATGCGACATCGTTTTCTTTGCGACCACAGCTCACGAAAAACTCAATCATAGAAGTTGATATTCGTGTTCGATATGATGGCATATAACTTGAGTACACATTGTCATAGGCCGATGAAACCGCGTGCAATAGCTTCGTCTCGTCGAACTACACGAGTGCAATGCGCGAAGTTTGCGTGTGAACAATTTGTCTTCGAGAAAAAGTCGACTATACATTAGCGTTTTTACGACATCGTGGGAATCACTTTTTTTTGGCCGCACCTAGACAAAATCTGGCATCATATTCGGTTTCAGCACGTCGAATAACCAAGGAAACTGATGCGACATCGTTTTCTTTGCCACCACAGCTCACGAAAAACTCAATCATAGAAGTTGATATTCGTGTTCGATATGATGGCATATAACTTGAGTACACATTGTCGTAGGCCGATGAAACCGCGTGCAATAGCTTCGTCTCGTCGAACTACACGAGTGCAATGCGCGAAGTTTGCGTGTGAACAATTTGTCTTCGAGAAAAAGTCGATTATACATATGCGTTTTTACGACATCGTGGGAATCACTTTTTTTTGGCTGCACCTAGACAAAATCTGGCATCATATTCGGTTTCAGCACGTCGAATAACCAAGGAAACTGATGCGACATCGTTTTCTTTGCGACCACAGCTCACGAAAAACTCAATCATAGAAGTTGATATTCGTGTTCGATATGATGGCATATAACTTGAGTACACATTGTCGTAGGCCGATGAAACCGCGTGCAATAGCTTCGTCTCGTCGAACTACACGAGTGCAATGCGCGAAGTTTGCGTGTGAACAATTTGTCTTTGAGAAAAAGTCGATTATACATTAGCGTTTTTACGACATCGTGGGAATCACTTTTTTTTGGCCGCACCTAGACAAAATCTGGCATCATATTCGGTTTCAGCACGTCGAATAACCAAGGAAACTGATGCGACATCGTTTTCTTTGCGACCACAGCTCACGAAAAACTCAATCATAGAAGTTGATATTCATGTTCGATATGATGGCATATAACTTGAGTACACATTGTCGTAGGCCGATGAAACCGCGTGCAATAGCTTCGTCTCGTCGAACTACACGAGTGCAATGCGCGAAGTTTGCGTGTGAACAATTTGTCTTCGAGAAAACGTCGATTATACATATGCGTTTTTACGACATCGTGGGAATCACTTTTTTTTGGCCGCACCTAGACAAAATCTGGCATCATATTCGGTTTCAGCACGTCGAATAACCAAGGAAATTGATGCGACATCGTGTTCTTTGCGACCAGAGCTCACGAAAAACTCAATCATAGAAGTTGATATTCGTGTTCGATATGATGGCATATAACTTGAGTACACATTGTCGTAGGCCGATGAAACCGCGTGCAATAGCTTCGTCTCGTCGAACTACACGAGTGCAATGCGCGAAGTTTGCGTGTGAACAATTTGTCTTCGAGAAAACGTCGATTATACATATGCGTTTTTACGACATCGTGGGAATGACTTTTTTTTGGCTGCACCTAGACAAAATCTGGCATCATATTCGGTTTCAGCACGTCGAATAACCAAGGAAACTGATGCGACATCGTTTTCTTTGCGACCACAGCTCACGAAAAACTCAATCATAGAAGTTGATATTCGTGTTCGATATGATGGCATATAACTTGAGTACATATTGTCGTAGGCCGATGAAACCGCGTGCAATAGCTTCGTCTCGTCGAACTACACGAGTGCAATGCGCGAAGTTTGCGTGTGAACAATTTGTCTTTGAGAAAAAGTCGATTATACATTAGCGTTTTTACGACATCGTGGGAATCACTTTTTTTTGGCCGCACCTAGACAAAATCTGGCATCATATTCGGTTTCAGCACGTCGAATAACCAAGGAAACTGATGCGACATCGTTTTCTTTGCGACCACAGCTCACGAAAAACTCAATCATAGAAGTTGATATTCGTGTTCGATATGATGGCATATAACTTGAGTACACATTGTCGTAGGCCGATGAAACCGCGTGCAATAGCTTCGTCTCGTCGAACTACACGAGTGCAATGCGCGAAGCTTGCGTGTGAACAATTTGTCTTCGAGAAAAAGTCGATTATACATATGCGTTTTTACGACATCGTGGGAATCACTTTTTTTTGGCTGCACCTAGACAAAATCTGGCATCATATTCGGTTTCAGCACGTCGAATAACCAAGGAAACTGATGCGACATCGTTTTCTTTGCGACCACAGCTCACGAAAAACTCAATCATAGAAGTTGATATTCGTGTTCGATATGATGGCATATAACTTGAGTACACATTGTCGTAGGCCGATGAAACCGCGTGCAATAGCTTCGTCTCGTCGAACTACACGAGTGCAATGCGCGAAGTTTGCGTGTGAACAATTTGTCTTCGAGAAAAAGTCGATTATACATTAGCGTTTTTACGACATCGTGGGAATCACTTTTTTTTGGCTGCACCTAGACAAAATCTGGCATCATATTCAGTTTCAGCACGTCGAATAACCAAGGAAACTGATGCGACATCGTTTCCTTTGCGACCACAGCTCACGAAAAACTCAATCAGAGAAGTTGATATTCGTGTTCGATATGATGGCATATAACTTGAGTACACATTGTCGTAGGCCGAAGAAACCGCGTGCAATAGCTTCGTCTCGTCGAACTACACGAGTGCGATGCGCGAAGTTTGCGTGTGAACAATTTGTCTTCGAGAAAACGTCGATTATACATATGCGTTTTTACGACATCGTGGGAATCACTTTTTTTTGGCTGCACCTAGACAAAATCTGGCATCATATTCGGTTTCAGCACGTCGAATAACCAAGGAAACTGATGCGACATCGTTTTCTTTCCGACCACAGCTCACGAAAAACTCAATCATAGAAGTTGATATTCGTGTTCGATATGATGGCATATAACTTGAGTACACATTGTCGTAGGCCGAAGAAACCGCGTGCAATAGCTTCGTCTCGTCGAACTACACGAGTGCAATGCGCGAAGTTTGCGTGTGAACAATTTGTCTTCGAGAAAACGTCGATTATACATATGCGTTTTTACGACATCGTGGGAATCACTTTTTTTTGGCTGCACCTAGACAAAATCTGGCATCATATTCGGTTTCAGCACGTCGAATAACCAAGGAAACTGATGCGACATCGTTTTCTTTGCGACCACAGCTCACGAAAAACTCAATCATAGAAGTTGATATTCGTGTTCGATATGATGGCATATAACTTGAGTACACATTGTCGTAGGCCGAAGAAACCGCCTGCAATAGCTTCGTCTCGTCGAACTACACGAGTGCAATGCGCGAAGTTTGCGTGTGGACAATTTGTCTTCGAGAAAACGTCGATTATACATATGCGTTTTTACGACATCGTGGGAATCACTTTTTTTTGGTTGCACCTAGACAAAATCTGGCATCATATTCGGTTTCAGCACGTCGAATAACCAAGGAAACTGATGCGACATCGTTTTCTTTCCGACCACAGCTCACGAAAAACTCAATCATAGAAGTTGATATTCGTGTTCGATATGATGGCATATAACTTGAGTACACATTGTCGTAGGCCGAAGAAACCGCGTGCAATAGCTTCGTCTCGTCGAACTACACGAGTGCAATGCGCGAAGTTTGCGTGTGAACAATTTGTCTTCGAGAAAACGTCGATTATACATATGCGTTTTTACGACATCGTGGGAATCACTTTTTTTTGGCTGCACCTAGACAAAATCTGGCATCATATTCGGTTTCAGCACGTCGAATAACCAAGGAAACTGATGCGACATCGTTTTCTTTGCGACCACAGCTCACGAAAAACTCAATCATAGAAGTTGATATTCGTGTTCGATATGATGGCATATAACTTGAGTACACATTGTCGTAGGGCGATGAAACCGCGTGCAATAGCTTCGTCTCGTCGAACTACACGAGTGCAATACGCGAAGTTTGCGTGTGAACAATTTGTCTTCAAGAAAAATCCGATTATACATATGCGTTTTTACGACATCGTGGGAATCACTTTTTTTTGGCTGCACCTAGACAAAATCTGGCATCATATTCGGTTTCAGCACGTCGAATAACCAAGGAAACTGATGCAACATCGTTTTCTTTGCGACCACAGCTCACGAAAAACTCAATCATAGATGTTGGTATTCGTGTGCGATATGATGGCATAAAACTTGAGTACACATTGTCGTAGGCCGATGAAACCGCGTGCAATAGCTTCGTCTCGTCGAACTACACGAGTGCAATGCGCGAAGTTTGCGTGTGAACTATTTGTTTTCGAGAAAAAGTCGATTCTACATATGCGTCTTTACGACATCGTGGGAACCACTTTTTTTGGCTGCACCTAGACAAAATCTGGCATCATATTCGGTTTCAGCACGTCGAATAACCAAGGAAACTGATGCGACATCGTTTTCTTTGCGACCACAGCTCACGAAAAACTCAATCATAGAAGTTGATATTCGTGTTCGATATGATGGCATATAACTTGAGTACACATTGTCGTAGGGCGATGAAACCGCGTGCAATAGCTTCGTCTCGTCGAACTACACGAGTGCAATACGCGAAGTTTGCGTGTGAACAATTTGTCTTCAAGAAAAATCCGATTATACTGTAACGTGGTATTTTACCGCGTTACTGGTCCTCGACCGTTCCGCGATTCGGGAGACGTCCACCAGGCGGGAAGTCACCTTCGATGGCGAGGGTTCGAGCAGAGAGGAGGATAGAGGTGGTGATTTATGATTTTATTTTGTTTTAAATTGAATTACGCGCCACCGCGTTCCCGCTGAGGACGACGGCGAGGATCCTGGGGAGGCCGGGAGATGGCGTGAGTCTGCAGGAGCATTGAAAGGATGAAGGAGCGGTTGGGTTGGCCGACCTTGGAGCCACCCTCCAGGAATCCTCTACCCGGAAGTGACGCAGTGGTCGGCAAACTCCGGATTTTGGCTGAGGACTGGATTTGCAATGTGGTCTATGAGGGAGCCACAATCCAGCTATTAATTAACACGGAAGTGACGTCTCACCAGAGCACGAGGTCTCGCGATTAATGGGAATAGAGGACTACGTTAATCAGTAGGGTTACTAGTCTCATGGGTGGTAATTAACGCACGGATGATGTGGTTAATTGAGCCTAGTTGTAGTTGATGGCACATGCGCCATAATTAATGGGCATGTGCGCATGGCTGGTCGTGGGGGATTGGTGGGAAATGACGACGATCACCCCCCGCACTCACAATCACCTGAAATCATCAGGTTACCGACCTGTTGCGGATTTTCACGTGGCGAGGGAAATCACTTCCTGTTTGGTGGACATTCGGAGCAGACCTGTGTCTTAATTGTGTGGTGCCACGGACGCCATTTCGCCGAGTATCCCGTTGAGGCTGTAAAGCATTTTTGAGGACGGATCCGAGGGAAAGATGGAGTATCAGGGTGAGTGTGGTGGCCATTTGTTTAGTTTTTTTGGAATTTGTGTAAAGATTGTGGGCAGAGATCCCGGTTTGGTTGGTGTTCTGTACACCTGGGTCCTGCGGACCGTTAGTTGAATTTTTCTGTCCAGGGATCTCTGGCCACTTCTCTCAGCGATTTTTTTGAACTCTCTCTCTCTCAGTCTGCAGATTGTGTCAGAATTAGTTTAAATGGGACTTTGTTAATTAACGGTCTGGAGTGAGTCCTGCGACTTTTGTTTGATTATTTGTGTCGCAGAACTCATCAATCTCTCGCCATCGAATTCTAGTCTGATTTCTGTAACTTCAAGGTCGCGTGACCTCTGGATTATTGTGTATTTATTGATTGCAATTTTGGTTGTTCGAGGTCACGCAGACTTATCGATTTTTGCGTTACGGTTCCGAATCACTGGAGTATTTTGACAATATTATAACGTTTAGATTCTGATTAATTTATCTGACTTTTCCGACAGCGATGGAGCTTTGTGACTCCGTGGTTTGATTTAACTTATGTTTTATGTTTCGGACTATAGCAACCTGCGTCTTGGACCGCGGTTGTTCATTCAGTATTTATTTATGACTCAGTTGACCGTTTTAACATCTGTGAATTGATTTTCTTGTTGGCTGACTTCAGAAGCGTTTTACTTGATTTTAATTGGACACCAGTGACAGTATCGTATAGGTTGAACTTTTGTGTGATCACGCTTGATCGATGTCCGGGGATTTATCTAATTGATTCCTTGTGATTGTATCGATTATTATCTTTATGTTCTTTGATTTATTAAACATTGTGATCCCCGACAATTTTGACAATTGCGTTGTTTTTTGCTGCTTTAAAGAAAGTCCCAGTTGCATTCCCCCTTTCAGCTTTTGATGAATTGAATCTCACCGAACCGAGCTGCCGGAGTTATTGAAGCTGAGAGCGGAGGAGTATTTTGTGTACGGTGGTCATTCCGTTTTAATGACCTGGCGCCTAACGGATTTTTCTGATTTGGTTGAGGGGTGTTCCGGTGCCAGAGGGCGGGCGGATGGACGAAGGGTTCCGCGAGCCTTCGAAAATACGTCACAATACATATGCGTTTTTACGACATCGTGGGAATCACTTTTTTTTGGCTGCACCTAGACAAAATCTGGCATCATATTCGGTTTCAGCACGTCGAATAACCAAGGAAACTGATGCGACATCGTTTCCTTTGCGACCACAGCTCACGAAAAACTCAATCAGAGAAGTTGATATTCGTGTTCGATATGATGGCATA
This sequence comes from Diachasmimorpha longicaudata, assembly GCF_034640455.1. Classification (NCBI taxonomy): domain Eukaryota; kingdom Metazoa; phylum Arthropoda; class Insecta; order Hymenoptera; family Braconidae; genus Diachasmimorpha; species Diachasmimorpha longicaudata. Next base: position 1,275,497 of record NC_087239.1, on the reverse strand, counting down.
TAACTTGAGTACACATTGTCGTAGGCCGATGAAACCGCGTGCAATAGCTTCGTCTCGTCGAACTACACGAGTGCAATGCGCGAAGATTGCGTGTGAACAATTTGTCTTCGAGAAAAAGTCGATTATACATTAGCGTTTTTACGACATCGTGGGAATCACTTTTTTTTGGCTGCACCTAGACAAAATCTGGCATCATATTCGGTTTCAGCACGTCGAATAACCAAGGAAACTGATGCGACATCGTTTTCTTTGCGACCACAGCTCACGAAAAACTCAATCATAGAAGTTGATATTCGTGTTCGATATGATGGCATATAACTTGAGTACACATTGTCGTAGGGCGATGAAACCGCGTGCAATAGATTCGTCTCGTCGAACTACACGAGTGCAATGCGCGAAGTTTGCGTGTGAACAATTTGTCTTCGAGAAAACGTCGATTATACATATGCGTTTTTACGACATCGTGGGAATCACTTTTTTTTGGCTGCACCTAGACAAAATCTGGCATCATATTCGGTTTCAGCACGTCGAATAACCAAGGAAACTGATGCGACATCGTTTTCTTTGCGACCACAGCTCACGAAAAACTCAATCATAGAAGTTGATATTCCTGTTCGATATGATGGCATATAACTTGAGTACACATTGTCGTAGGGCGATGGAACCGCGTGCAATAGCTTCGTCTCGTCGAAGTACACGAGTGCAATGCGCGAAGTTTGCGTGTGAACAATTTGTCTTCGAGAAAACGTCGATTATACATTAGCGTTTTTACGACATCGTGGGAATCACATTTTTTTGGCCGCACCTAGACAAAATCTGGCATCATATTCGGTTTCAGCACTTTGAATAACCAAGGAAACTGATGCGACATCGTTTTCTTTGCGACCACAGCTCATGAAAAACTCAATCATAGAAGTTGATATTCGTGTTCGATATGATGGCATATAACTTGAGTACACATTATCGTAGGCCGATGAAACCGCGTGCAATAGCTTCGTCTCGTCGAACTACACGAGTGCAATACGCGAAGTTTGCGTGTGAACAATTTGTCTTCAAGAAAAATCCGATTATACTGTAACGTGGTATTTTACCGCGTTACTGGTCCTCGACCGTTCCGCGATTCGGGAGACGTCCACCAGGCGGGAAGTCACCTTCGATGGCGAGGGTTCGAGCAGAGAGGAGGATAGAGGTGGTGATTTATGATTTTATTTTGTTTTAAATTGAATTACGCGCCACCGCGTTCCCGCTGAGGACGACGGCGAGGATCCTGGGGAGGCCGGGAGATGGCGTGAGTCTGCAGGAGCATTGAAAGGATGAAGGAGCGGTTGGGTTGGCCGACCTTGGAGCCACCCTCCAGGAATCCTCTACCCGGAAGTGACGCAGTGGTCGGCAAACTCCGGATTTTGGCTGAGGACTGGATTTGCAATGTGGTCTATGAGGGAGCCACAATCCAGCTATTAATTAACACGGAAGTGACGTCTCACCAGAGCACGAGGTCTCGCGATTAATGGGAATAGAGGACTACGTTAATCAGTAGGGTTACTAGTCTCATGGGTGGTAATTAACGCACGGATGATGTGGTTAATTGAGCCTAGTTGTAGTTGATGGCACATGCGCCATAATTAATGGGCATGTGCGCATGGCTGGTCGTGGGGGATTGGTGGGAAATGACGACGATCACCCCCCCCACTCACAATCACCTGAAATCATCAGGTTACCGACCTGTTGCGGATTTTCACGTGGCGAGGGAAATCACTTCCTGTTTGGTGGACATTCGGAGCAGACCTGTGTCTTAATTGTGTGGTGCCACGGACGCCATTTCGCCGAGTATCCCGTTGAGGCTGTAAAGCATTTTTGAGGACGGATCCGAGGGAAAGATGGAGTATCAGGGTGAGTGTGGTGGCCATTTGTTTAGTTTTTTTGGAATTTGTGTAAAGATTGTGGGCAGAGATCCCGGTTTGGTTGGTGTTCTGTACACCTGGGTCCTGCGGACCGTTAGTTGAATTCTTCTGTCCAGGGATCTCTGGCCACTTCTCTCAGCGATTTTTTTGAACTCTCTCTCTCTCAGTCTGCAGATTGTGTCAGAATTAGTTTAAATGGGACTTTGTTAATTAACGGTCTGGAGTGAGTCCTGCGACTTTTGTTTGATTATTTGTGTCGCAGAACTCATCAATCTCTCGCCATCGAATTCTAGTCTGATTTCTGTAACTTCAAGGTCGCGTGACCTCTGGATTATTGTGTATTTATTGATTGCAATTTTGGTTGTTCGAGGTCACGCAGACTTATCGATTTTTGCGTTACGGTTCCGAATCACTGGAGTATTTTGACAATATTATAACGTTTAGATTCTGATTAATTTATCTGACTTTTCCGACAGCGATGGAGCTTTGTGACTCCGTGGTTTGATTTAACTTATGTTTTATGTTTCGGACTATAGCAACCTGCGTCTTGGACCGCGGTTGTTCATTCAGTATTTATTTATGACTCAGTTGACCGTTTTAACATCTGTGAATTGATTTTCTTGTTGGCTGACTTCAGAAGCGTTTTACTTGATTTTAATTGGACACCAGTGACAGTATCGTATAGGTTGAACTTTTGTGTGATCACGCTTGATCGATGTCCGGGGATTTATCTAATTGATTCCTTGTGATTGTATCGATTATTATCTTTATGTTCTTTGATTTATTAAACATTGTGATCCCCGACAATTTTGACAATTGCGTTGTTTTTTGCTGCTTTAAAGAAAGTCCCAGTTGCATTCCCCCTTTCAGCTTTTGATGAATTGAATCTCACCGAACCGAGCTGCCGGAGTTATTGAAGCTGAGAGCGGAGGAGTATTTTGTGTACGGTGGTCATTCCGTTTTAATGACCTGGCGCCTAACGGATTTTTCTGATTTGGTTGAGGGGTGTTCCGGTGCCAGAGGGCGGGCGGATGGACGAAGGGTTCCGCGAGCCTTCGAAAATACGTCACAATACATATGCGTTTTTACGACATCGTGGGAATCACTTTTTTTTGGCTGCACCTAGACAAAATCTGGCATCAGATTCGGTTTCAGCACGTTTAATAACCAAGGAAACTGATGCAACATCGTTTTCTTTGCGACCACAGCTCACGAAAAACTCAATCATAGAAGTTGATATTCGTGTTCGATATGATGGCATATAATTTGAGTACACATTGTCGTAGGCCGATGAAACCGCGTGCAATAGCTTCGTCTCGTCGAACTACACGAGTGCAATGCGCGAAGTTTGCGTGTGAACAATTTGTTTTCGAGAAAAAGTCGATTATACATTAGCGTTTTTACGACATCGTGGGAATCACTTTTTTTTGGCTGCACCTAGACAAAATCTGGCATCATATTCGGTTTCAGCACGTCGAATAACCAAGGAAACTGATGCGACATCGTTTCCTTTGCGACCACAGCTCACGAAAAACTCAATCAGAGAAGTTGATATTCGTGTTCGATATGATGGCATATAACTTGAGTACACATTGTCGTAGGCCGATGAAACCGCGTGCAATAGCTTCGTCTCGTCGAACTACACGAGTGCAATGCGCGAAGATTGCGTGTGAACAATTTGTCTTCGAGAAAAAGTCGATTATACATTAGCGTTTTTACGACATCGTGGGAATCACTTTTTTTTGGCTGCACCTAGACAAAATCTGGCATCATATTCGGTTTCAGCACGTCGAATAACCAAGGAAACTGATGCGACATCGTTTTCTTTGCGACCACAGCTCACGAAAAACTCAATCATAGAAGTTGATATTCGTGTTCGATATGATGGCATATAACTTGAGTACACATTGTCGTAGGGCGATGAAACCGCGTGCAATAGATTCGTCTCGTCGAACTACACGAGTGCAATGCGCGAAGTTTGCGTGTGAACAATTTGTCTTCGAGAAAACGTCGATTATACATATGCGTTTTTACGACATCGTGGGAATCACTTTTTTTTGGCTGCACCTAGACAAAATCTGGCATCATATTCGGTTTCAGCACGTCGAATAACCAAGGAAACTGATGCGACATCGTTTTCTTTGCGACCACAGCTCACGAAAAACTCAATCATAGAAGTTGATATTCGTGTTCGATATGATGGCATATAACTTGAGTACACATTGTCGTAGGCCGAAGAAACCGCCTGCAATAGCTTCGTCTCGTCGAACTACACGAGTGCAATGCGCGAAGTTTGCGTGTGGACAATTTGTCTTCGAGAAAACGTCGATTATACATATGCGTTTTTACGACATCGTGGGAATCACTTTTTTTTGGTTGCACCTAGACAAAATCTGGCATCATATTCGGTTTCAGCACGTCGAATAACCAAGGAAACTGATGCGACATCGTTTTCTTTCCGACCACAGCTCACGAAAAACTCAATCATAGAAGTTGATATTCGTGTTCGATATGATGGCATATAACTTGAGTACACATTGTCGTAGGCCGAAGAAACCGCGTGCAATAGCTTCGTCTCGTCGAACTACACGAGTGCAATGCGCGAAGTTTGCGTGTGAACAATTTGTCTTCGAGAAAACGTCGATTATACATATGCGTTTTTACGACATCGTGGGAATCACTTTTTTTTGGCTGCACCTAGACAAAATCTGGCATCATATTCGGTTTCAGCACGTCGAATAACCAAGGAAACTGATGCGACATCGTTTTCTTTGCGACCACAGCTCACGAAAAACTCAATCATAGAAGTTGATATTCGTGTTCGATATGATGGCATATAACTTGAGTACACATTGTCGTAGGGCGATGAAACCGCGTGCAATAGCTTCGTCTCGTCGAACTACACGAGTGCAATACGCGAAGTTTGCGTGTGAACAATTTGTCTTCAAGAAAAATCCGATTATACATATGCGTTTTTACGACATCGTGGGAATCACTTTTTTTTGGCTGCACCTAGACAAAATCTGGCATCATATTCGGTTTCAGCACGTCGAATAACCAAGGAAACTGATGCAACATCGTTTTCTTTGCGACCACAGCTCACGAAAAACTCAATCATAGATGTTGGTATTCGTGTGCGATATGATGGCATAAAACTTGAGTACACATTGTCGTAGGCCGATGAAACCGCGTGCAATAGCTTCGTCTCGTCGAACTACACGAGTGCAATGCGCGAAGTTTGCGTGTGAACTATTTGTTTTCGAGAAAAAGTCGATTCTACATATGCGTCTTTACGACATCGTGGGAACCACTTTTTTTGGCTGCACCTAGACAAAATCTGGCATCATATTCGGTTTCAGCACGTCGAATAACCAAGGAAACTGATGCGACATCGTTTTCTTTGCGACCACAGCTCACGAAAAACTCAATCATAGAAGTTGATATTCGTGTTCGATATGATGGCATATAACTTGAGTACACATTGTCGTAGGGCGATGAAACCGCGTGCAATAGCTTCGTCTCGTCGAACTACACGAGTGCAATACGCGAAGTTTGCGTGTGAACAATTTGTCTTCAAGAAAAATCCGATTATACTGTAACGTGGTATTTTACCGCGTTACTGGTCCTCGACCGTTCCGCGATTCGGGAGACGTCCACCAGGCGGGAAGTCACCTTCGATGGCGAGGGTTCGAGCAGAGAGGAGGATAGAGGTGGTGATTTATGATTTTATTTTGTTTTAAATTGAATTACGCGCCACCGCGTTCCCGCTGAGGACGACGGCGAGGATCCTGGGGAGGCCGGGAGATGGCGTGAGTCTGCAGGAGCATTGAAAGGATGAAGGAGCGGTTGGGTTGGCCGACCTTGGAGCCACCCTCTAGGAATCCTCTACCCGGAAGTGACGCAGTGGTCGGCAAACTCCGGATTTTGGCTGAGGACTGGATTTGCAATGTGGTCTATGAGGGAGCCACAATCCAGCTATTAATTAACACGGAAGTGACGTCTCACCAGAGCACGAGGTCTCGCGATTAATGGGAATAGAGGACTACGTTAATCAGTAGGGTTACTAGTCTCATGGGTGGTAATTAACGCACGGATGATGTGGTTAATTGAGCCTAGTTGTAGTTGATGGCACATGCGCCATAATTAATGGGCATGTGCGCATGGCTGGTCGTGGGGGATTGGTGGGAAATGACGACGATCACCCCCCGCACTCACAATCACCTGAAATCATCAGGTTACCGACCTGTTGCGGATTTTCACGTGGCGAGGGAAATCACTTCCTGTTTGGTGGACATTCGGAGCAGACCTGTGTCTTAATTGTGTGGTGCCACGGACGCCATTTCGCCGAGTATCCCGTTGAGGCTGTAAAGCATTTTTGAGGACGGATCCGAGGGAAAGATGGAGTATCAGGGTGAGTGTGGTGGCCATTTGTTTAGTTTTTTTGGAATTTGTGTAAAGATTGTGGGCAGAGATCCCGGTTTGGTTGGTGTTCTGTACACCTGGGTCCTGCGGACCGTTAGTTGAATTTTTCTGTCCAGGGATCTCTGGCCACTTCTCTCAGCGATTTTTTTGAACTCTCTCTCTCTCAGTCTGCAGATTGTGTCAGAATTAGTTTAAATGGGACTTTGTTAATTAACGGTCTGGAGTGAGTCCTGCGACTTTTGTTTGATTATTTGTGTCGCAGAACTCATCAATCTCTCGCCATCGAATTCTAGTCTGATTTCTGTAACTTCAAGGTCGCGTGACCTCTGGATTATTGTGTATTTATTGATTGCAATTTTGGTTGTTCGAGGTCACGCAGACTTATCGATTTTTGCGTTACGGTTCCGAATCACTGGAGTATTTTGACAATATTATAACGTTTAGATTCTGATTAATTTATCTGACTTTTCCGAGAGCGATGGAGCTTTGTGACTCCGTGGTTTGATTTAACTTATGTTTTATGTTTCGGACTATAGCAACCTGCGTCTTGGACCGCGGTTGTTCATTCAGTATTTATTTATGACTCAGTTGACCGTTTTAACATCTGTGAATTGATTTTCTTGTTGGCTGACTTCAGAAGCGTTTTACTTGATTTTAATTGGACACCAGTGACAGTATCGTATAGGTTGAACTTTTGTGTGATCACGCTTGATCGATGTCCGGGGATTTATCTAATTGATTCCTTGTGATTGTATCGATTATTATCTTTATGTTCTTTGATTTATTAAACATTGTGATCCCCGACAATTTTGACAATTGCGTTGTTTTTTGCTGCTTTAAAGAAAGTCCCAGTTGCATTCCCCCTTTCAGCTTTTGATGAATTGAATCTCACCGAACCGAGCTGCCGGAGTTATTGAAGCTGAGAGCGGAGGAGTATTTTGTGTACGGTGGTCATTCCGTTTTAATGACCTGGCGCCTAACGGATTTTTCTGATTTGGTTGAGGGGTGTTCCGGTGCCAGAGGGCGGGCGGATGGACGAAGGGTTCCGCGAGCCTTCGAAAATACGTCACAATACATATGCGTTTTTACGACATCGTGGGAATCACTTTTTTTTGGCTGCACCTAGACAAAATCTGGCATCAGATTCGGTTTCAGCACGTTTAATAACCAAGGAAACTGATGCAACATCGTTTTCTTTGCGACCACAGCTCACGAAAAACTCAATCATAGAAGTTGATATTCGTGTTCGATATGATGGCATATAATTTGAGTACACATTGTCGTAGGCCGATGAAACCGCGTGCAATAGCTTCGTCTCGTCGAACTACACGAGTGCAATGCGCGAAGTTTGCGTGTGAACAATTTGTTTTCGAGAAAAAGTCGATTATACATTAGCGTTTTTACGACATCGTGGGAATCACTTTTTTTTGGCTGCACCTAGACAAAATCTGGCATCATATTCGGTTTCAGCACGTCGAATAACCAAGGAAACTGATGCGACATCGTTTCCTTTGCGACCACAGCTCACGAAAAACTCAATCAGAGAAGTTGATATTCGTGTTCGATATGATGGCATATAACTTGAGTACACATTGTCGTAGGCCGATGAAACCGCGTGCAATAGCTTCGTCTCGTCGAACTACACGAGTGCAATGCGCGAAGATTGCGTGTGAACAATTTGTCTTCGAGAAAAAGTCGATTATACATTAGCGTTTTTACGACATCGTGGGAATCACTTTTTTTTGGCTGCACCTAGACAAAATCTGGCATCATATTCGGTTTCAGCACGTCGAATAACCAAGGAAACTGATGCGACATCGTTTTCTTTGCGACCACAGCTCACGAAAAACTCAATCATAGAAGTTGATATTCGTGTTCGATATGATGGCATATAACTTGAGTACACATTGTCGTAGGGCGATGAAACCGCGTGCAATAGATTCGTCTCGTCGAACTACACGAGTGCAATGCGCGAAGTTTGCGTGTGAACAATTTGTCTTCGAGAAAACGTCGATTATACATATGCGTTTTTACGACATCGTGGGAATCACTTTTTTTTGGCTGCACCTAGACAAAATCTGGCATCATATTCGGTTTCAGCACGTCGAATAACCAAGGAAACTGATGCGACATCGTTTTCTTTGCGACCACAGCTCACGAAAAACTCAATCATAGAAGTTGATATTCCTGTTCGATATGATGGCATATAACTTGAGTACACATTGTCGTAGGGCGATGGAACCGCGTGCAATAGCTTCGTCTCGTCGAAGTACACGAGTGCAATGCGCGAAGTTTGCGTGTGAACAATTTGTCTTCGAGAAAACGTCGATTATACATTAGCGTTTTTACGACATCGTGGGAATCACATTTTTTTGGCCGCACCTAGACAAAATCTGGCATCATATTCGGTTTCAGCACTTTGAATAACCAAGGAAACTGATGCGACATCGTTTTCTTTGCGACCACAGCTCATGAAAAACTCAATCATAGAAGTTGATATTCGTGTTCGATATGATGGCATATAACTTGAGTACACATTATCGTAGGCCGATGAAACCGCGTGCAATAGCTTCGTCTCGTCGAACTACACGAGTGCAATACGCGAAGTTTGCGTGTGAACAATTTGTCTTCAAGAAAAATCCGATTATACTGTAACGTGGTATTTTACCGCGTTACTGGTCCTCGACCGTTCCGCGATTCGGGAGACGTCCACCAGGCGGGAAGTCACCTTCGATGGCGAGGGTTCGAGCAGAGAGGAGGATAGAGGTGGTGATTTATGATTTTATTTTGTTTTAAATTGAATTACGCGCCACCGCGTTCCCGCTGAGGACGACGGCGAGGATCCTGGGGAGGCCGGGAGATGGCGTGAGTCTGCAGGAGCATTGAAAGGATGAAGGAGCGGTTGGGTTGGCCGACCTTGGAGCCACCCTCCAGGAATCCTCTACCCGGAAGTGACGCAGTGGTCGGCAAACTCCGGATTTTGGCTGAGGACTGGATTTGCAATGTGGTCTATGAGGGAGCCACAATCCAGCTATTAATTAACACGGAAGTGACGTCTCACCAGAGCACGAGGTCTCGCGATTAATGGGAATAGAGGACTACGTTAATCAGTAGGGTTACTAGTCTCATGGGTGGTAATTAACGCACGGATGATGTGGTTAATTGAGCCTAGTTGTAGTTGATGGCACATGCGCCATAATTAATGGGCATGTGCGCATGGCTGGTCGTGGGGGATTGGTGGGAAATGACGACGATCACCCCCCCCACTCACAATCACCTGAAATCATCAGGTTACCGACCTGTTGCGGATTTTCACGTGGCGAGGGAAATCACTTCCTGTTTGGTGGACATTCGGAGCAGACCTGTGTCTTAATTGTGTGGTGCCACGGACGCCATTTCGCCGAGTATCCCGTTGAGGCTGTAAAGCATTTTTGAGGACGGATCCGAGGGAAAGATGGAGTATCAGGGTGAGTGTGGTGGCCATTTGTTTAGTTTTTTTGGAATTTGTGTAAAGATTGTGGGCAGAGATCCCGGTTTGGTTGGTGTTCTGTACACCTGGGTCCTGCGGACCGTTAGTTGAATTCTTCTGTCCAGGGATCTCTGGCCACTTCTCTCAGCGATTTTTTTGAACTCTCTCTCTCTCAGTCTGCAGATTGTGTCAGAATTAGTTTAAATGGGACTTTGTTAATTAACGGTCTGGAGTGAGTCCTGCGACTTTTGTTTGATTATTTGTGTCGCAGAACTCATCAATCTCTCGCCATCGAATTCTAGTCTGATTTCTGTAACTTCAAGGTCGCGTGACCTCTGGATTATTGTGTATTTATTGATTGCAATTTTGGTTGTTCGAGGTCACGCAGACTTATCGATTTTTGCGTTACGGTTCCGAATCACTGGAGTATTTTGACAATATTATAACGTTTAGATTCTGATTAATTTATCTGACTTTTCCGACAGCGATGGAGCTTTGTGACTCCGTGGTTTGATTTAACTTATGTTTTATGTTTCGGACTATAGCAACCTGCGTCTTGGACCGCGGTTGTTCATTCAGTATTTATTTATGACTCAGTTGACCGTTTTAACATCTGTGAATTGATTTTCTTGTTGGCTGACTTCAGAAGCGTTTTACTTGATTTTAATTGGACACCAGTGACAGTATCGTATAGGTTGAACTTTTGTGTGATCACGCTTGATCGATGTCCGGGGATTTATCTAATTGATTCCTTGTGATTGTATCGATTATTATCTTTATGTTCTTTGATTTATTAAACATTGTGATCCCCGACAATTTTGACAATTGCGTTGTTTTTTGCTGCTTTAAAGAAAGTCCCAGTTGCATTCCCCCTTTCAGCTTTTGATGAATTGAATCTCACCGAACCGAGCTGCCGGAGTTATTGAAGCTGAGAGCGGAGGAGTATTTTGTGTACGGTGGTCATTCCGTTTTAATGACCTGGCGCCTAACGGATTTTTCTGATTTGGTTGAGGGGTGTTCCGGTGCCAGAGGGCGGGCGGATGGACGAAGGGTTCCGCGAGCCTTCGAAAATACGTCACAATACATATGCGTTTTTACGACATCGTGGGAATCACTTTTTTTTGGCTGCACCTAGACAAAATCTGGCATCAGATTCGGTTTCAGCACGTTTAATAACCAAGGAAACTGATGCAACATCGTTTTCTTTGCGACCACAGCTCACGAAAAACTCAATCATAGAAGTTGATATTCGTGTTCGATATGATGGCATATAACTTGAGTACACATTGTCGTAGGCCGATGAAACCGCGTGCAATAGCTTCGTCTCGTCGAACTACACGAGTGCAATGCGCGAAGTTTGCGTGTGAACAATTTGTCTTCGAGAAAAAGTCGATTATACATTAGCGTTTTTACGACATCGTGGGAATCACTTTTTTTTGGCTGCACCTAGACAAAATCTGGCATCATATTCGGTTTCAGCACGTCGAATAACCAAGGAAACTGATGCGACATCGTTTCCTTTGCGACCACAGCTCACGAAAAACTCAATCAGAGAAGTTGATATTCGTGTTCGATATGATGGCATATAACTTGAGTACACATTGTCGTAGGCCGATAAAACCGCGTGCAATAGTTTCGTCTCGTCGAACTACACGAGTGCAATTCGCGAAGTTTGCGTGTGAACAATTTGTCTTCAAGAAAAATCCGATTATACATATGCGTTTTTACGACATCGTTGGAATCACTTTTTTTTGGCTGCACCTAGACAAAATCTGGCATCAGATTCGGTTTCAGCACGTCGAATAACCAAGGAAACAGATGCAACATCTTTTCTTCGTGTCCACAGCTCGCGAAAAACTCAATCAAAGAAGTTGATATTCGTGTTCGATATGATGGCATAAAACTTGAGTACACATTGTCGTAGGCCGATGAAACCGCGTGCAATAGTTTTGTCTTGTCGAACTACACGAGTGCAATGCGCGAAGTTTGCGTGTGAACTATTTGTCTTCGAAAAAAAGTCGATTCTACATATGCGTTTTTACGACATCGTGGGAATCACTTTTTTTGACTGCACCTAGACAAAATCTGACATCAAATTCAGTTTCAGCACGTCGAATAACCAAGGAAACTGATGCAACATCGTTTTCTTTGCGACCACAGCTCACGAAAAACTCAATCATAGAAGTTGATATTCGTGTTCGATATATAGTTTTCGGACTTCCGGGGTCAGCTCGGGGGTCTAGTGACCCGAGGTTTCGCTGCTGACCTTTTGGTTTCGACTGGGGGGCTTAACGACTAATTGGCGCCAAATCTTTACATTTCAAACATCGCGGGGGCAATTTAACCTCAGGAATGTTGAATTATTCTAAGCCAGCTGATCCTCTGGAAGTCGTTGAATGTCGTGCTGGGTGTTGTTGTCTATGCTGTTGGGCTGCTGGTTTCTTGAGGGAGGCGTAAATTCCCTCGAGCTGTGACTTCCTCTTTGTTGATGGTTGTTGGTTGTCTGTAAGGGGAAGGACAGGGTGAGAGACGTATCATTTGTTAAGTAATTTAAATAATTAGGCAACATGATACTTAGCTCTCAGTCCTGTGATTCCTGGAAGTCCCCTTGTTGCTCCTCTGGAGGTTCTTCTGGAGGTTCTGCTGGTGGTGAATCTGATGGTATAAGACAGAGTTTGGCGATTGGTCTGTCATACTCTGCGTAAGTTACCCTCATATTTTGAGGGTCTGGTGATCCGTCTACGTGTCGTGCCACTTGGGATCTTGCTGTTCTAACTGTGACGAACCTGGTGAGTCCATCTGCTCCTGGTCGCGTTGCGATGACTCTGGCGATTGGCCACGTTGCTGGTGGATCTGGTGGCTAGCATCCATCATCACGACCAGGTCGCCGACCTTGATATTCTCGTGTGGATTCTTTCCTTTGTAGATTGCCTGGTATGTTTGTAGGCACTCCTTAGACCATCTGGACCAGAATTGCTGGGTGATCTGGGTGACGAGATTCCATCTCTGTAACTTGCTGCTGGGTTTTTGAAGAAGAGATGGTTCTGATACGCGGTGAAGGGGCTCTCCTACCAGGAAGTGTCCTGGAGTGAGCACTTGTAGATCTTCTGGATCATCTGACATGGGACCGATTGCTCTGGAGTTGAGGCACGTTTCTATTTGGATGATCACGCTGTTGAGTTCTTCGTATGTAAGCGTCGATGGTCCGAGTATCCTCTTCAAGTAATGTTTCACTGATTTGACGGCTACCTCCCATTTACCACCAAAGTGTAGTGCTCTTGGTGGGATGAAGTTCCACTGAGTTCCATGGGTTGCGAGGACAGCCTGGCATTGCTGGTTCTCTCTCGACTCCTGGTGAAAGACCTGTTCTAGGACCTTTGCTGCTCCTGTGAAGGTGGTGGCATTGTCACTATACATGACGGCTGGGATGCCACGTCTTCCTGTGAACCTTTTGTAGGCGCCGATGAAAGCCTCTGTTGTTTGCCTGTTGACGAACTCTAGATGAACTGCTGACGTGGTGAAGCACACAAATACTGCTATATGCACTGTTCCTGGTTGTGCATTTATTGGCCTCCACTTCAGGATGGGGAATGGACCTGCATAACCCACTCCTGTGTGGAGAAATGCCCTTGCTGGTGAAATTCTTGTTGACGGCAGTTGACCCATCTGCTGTTGAGCCTGTCTTCCTCGATGACGGGTGCAGATGGCGCAGCGAAAGATGTACGCTCTTACTGTACCTCTGCCTCCTACGATCCACTATCTTTGTCTCGTGTAGGGTAAGGTAAGTTGAGTACCTCTATGTTGTGTTCTCTGGGGAGCTTCGGCCATGACCAATGTGGTGAACCTGGACTGTCTGGGTAGGATTATAGGATGTATTTCCTCTGGACTGAGTTGAGAGTTCTTCAGACGACTTCCTAGTCTCATGATGACTCGGTCGTCTAGTGTTGGTGTTAGCTTAGCTAGCTGATGACTTCTTGGTAACTGATGGTCTCTCTGCAAAAGTCTCATAGCTGATTCAAAATATTGTGCTTGTGTTACCTTAACCCAGAATACTCTTGCTTCGTTTAGTTCTCTAGTTGTCAGGACAGGTCCCGGGGGTGTTGGGCGACGGCTGAATCTGTCTATCGCTCTGTTGATAGTCGCTGTTACTGCTAACAGTTTGGCCATTGAGCTGTATCTGTTGAGGAGTTCTGCTACTTTGCTGATTTTCATCCTTGCTGGATGAGCTGGTACTGGTTTTGCTTCCTTGGCCACCTCTGGAGTATCCATTTTGGATACGTCTATAGTTGATTGAGGCCAGTCTTCTGGATCCTGATTGATCCAGCTTAGTGCTGACCACCAGAGTGGATGATCTGCTAACTCGTTGGGTGAGATTCCTCTTGAAGCACAGTCAGCTGGGTTTTCCTGACCACTGACGTGTCTCCATATGGCCCTTGGCAGCGTTTCCTGTATTTTGGTGACCCTGTTATGGACGAAATCCTTCCATCTTGAGGCTGGGCTTCTGATCCAGGCTAGTGTGACTGATGAGTCTGACGAGAGATAAGTTTCCATCTGATTCCGGTCTAGTTGAAGCATCTCATATGTTGATTCCACTAGCTGGGTTAAAAGTAGAGCTGCTGTGAGCTCTAGCCTGGGTATGGTCATCCTTTTGATTGGTGCGACCTTGGTTTTCGCACACACTAGGGTTGTTGATGGATTCTCGTTGATGGTTCTCGTTCTAATGTAGACCACTGCACTCATGGCTACCGTTGATGCATCTGCGAATCCATGGATTTGGATGTTAGCAGTGTCTGATGATAACTGTATCCACCTGGGTACAGTAACTCTGTCTAAGTTGGTGAGGTCTCCTCGGAATGTCCTCCAACGATTTTTGTACTCATCTGGAAGAGGATCATCCCAGTTGACCTTGAGCTTCCATAGCTCCTGTAGGAGAACTTTCCCTTGTACTACCACTGAGGCGATGAATCCCAATGGATCGAAGATCTGAGCTATCTCCGATGACACTGTTCTTTTGGTGATGATGGCTGCGGTGAATTTCCTCGATTTGTACCTGAATGTGTCGGTTGACTGGTGCCAACACAAACCAAGTACCTTTGTCACTGATTCCTCGAACTGAATCAGGCTGCTCTCTGTTGTAAGGCCTAGTTGATGAAGAGCTTCTGGGCAATTACTGCTCCACTTTTGTAGATCGAAACCGCCTGCTTTGCATAGTCCTTGAAGCTGCACTGCTATTTCCTTGAAGCCTTCTTCTGAGTCGGACCCTCCGTATATGTCGTCGACGTAACGACCTCTCGTGATCGCTTCGACTGCTGCTGGGAAACGGTGTCCCTCATCTTCTACTAATTGTTGAAGTACTCTGAGCGATAACCAGGGCGAACAATTGAGACCGTGGGTTACTGTGGTTAACTGGAAGGTGAGCTGCTGTTGATTGTCATCGATCCACAAGATCCTCTGAAGGTCCCAGTCGTCCTGATGCACTTCACTTTGTCTGAACATCTTGATGATCTCCGTCCTAAAGACGAGTTTGTGTTTTCTCATCCAGGTTAAGACGTTCATCACGTTGATTTGCAGCTTGACACCAGGATATAGAATGTTGTTGAGTGACATTCCTGATGAACTGGCGCTGGAGCCGTTGAATACAACTCTAAATTTTGTTGTGATGGCGTCCTCTCTTAAAACTCCGTGATGCGGCAGATAGTAGGCTGTTGATGGTTCTGGAATTTCTAACGCCCCTTTCATATGTCCTAATTCTTCATATTCCTTGATGAATTCCTTGTAAAGTTGGGAATATGCTTGATCCTTGTTCAGCCTGCTGATGACTGATCTTAACTGACGTGAGGCCTTGTTTTTTGAATTGCCGAGCGCTGCTGATGACGTCCTCAATGGAAGTCTCACTATGTAGCGTCCGGATTCATCTCTGCGGTGGGTTTCTTGAAAGTGCTTCTCGCACTCGAGTTCCTCTGTTGACAGCTCTGAATGTTGATGTTGAATTGACAATTCTTCCTGAACCCAAAATTTCTGGAGAAGCTCTAGTAGTTGTTCGTTCGAGGATTCCCGTACTGCAGATAAAGAAATCTTCGTTGAACAACTTGTGCATTTGAATGGTCCTGATAATATCCAACCAAATGCTGTGCATTGGCCAACTACTGCTGTTCGTCTAGACTTGATGATCTGATTCTCGATGATCCGCCCAGAATAATTCGCTCCTTTGATGAGGTCGATCGGTCCAGGTCTGAGATATTGGGGATTGGCTAGTTGAAGATTCTTTAGTGAGCCGATGTCTGCTAGTGTACGTGAGAATGATGGCAATGTAGTAGTCAGCTTCGTCAGGACGTGGGCGCTGATGGTGATTTGCTTCTGCCCCTGAATTGATTGAAGACTGACATTTACTATGCCCTGGGTGATGCCTGAATTGATTCCGCTAATTCCTATTAATTCTGTTAATGATGGCCTTGTCTTGAGTTGCAGTTGATGTGCAATTTGATCAGTGATGAAGGATAGCTCTGATCCTTGATCAATTAGCGCTCTTGCTTTCACCATGAAGCCTCTAGTTGAGTGTGCTCTGAGTCTAGCGGTGGCTAGTAATACCGCTTGCTGGTCTTCTTCTGGATGATGTACTGTGTAGATTTCTGTTGACCTCTCATTGATCCTCTGATTGTTGATCTCTGATGATGCTGATGATGTACTAAGTCTTGTGAATGTAGAGGACCAATGAGAGAGTGAATGATTCTGTTTATTATATTAAATCATTCACTCACTGGTTGATGTGCCTGGCTTTGGTCTGTCATCTGCTGTCTCCGTTGCTCTGAATCCAGCTCCAACCGGTGGCGCCGTTGTCCATGAGCTACCATTGTGGATGAGTGTGCGATGGTCTCTGTTACACTCATGACACGTCTTCGTTGATTTGCACTTCGGCTTACGATGAGGACCCTGACACCTGAAGCACAATTCTTTGTTGACTACGAACTCATTCCTTTTTACTGGAATGAGCGTTTTGAAAAGTGGACACAATGTTATAAAGTGCCTGCCCTTGCAGTATGCACAGTTCCTCTTAGGGAGTAATTTCTCCGTTGAGTGGCTCTCTGGTTGTTGGGTAATCGTCTATCCACTCTTTATTTTGGTGATGAGCTTCTTATTTGCTGGAGCGCTCTCCTGATGGTCCTTGAGGCTAGCCCCGGTGTTGAGGGATCTCCCATAAGCCTCGAGGAAGTCTACAAACTCTTGTAGACTAGGAAAGTCCTTGGAAGTTCCCAGTTTAACTTCCCACTGTTTGAGCGTATCCACATCGAGTGATCGTCTCAGGATGTGGGCGAAGAATTGCTCGGTGATCTTCTCTGCGTCTAGTCCTGGCACATCATTTAGTTGGTCGAGGGTCTCGACCACTGTTGAGGCTCTGGATCCGAGGCTTTCGGCAGTGGGCTTGTTGATCTGCTGTAAATCCAGGACTTTTGTTCCGTCGCGGATAGGGTTTATTATTCCTAAAACTAGTCTCATTTTTGGGGACTATAAAATCAGTAATTTGAAAAAACATCTGCCTGTCCGCTAAATTATTTTATTGTACACTCTTCGAAATTTTCCCTCTAATCCCTTCAGCAGACACGGATGGGGAATGAGAAATATTTTTATTGTAACTCCCAAGATTTTAGCCTGCTTTGGGGTCTTGAAGAGTCCCTAATAACTCAGGGTTGTCTTTGAATTTTATTGCCTTTGAGATTCTTGGGAAAAGGTCAGTTAGGGCGACCTTCGTCATGGTCCGTGCTTTCTGCCAAGAGGGCATGGATTTTTCACGACTCTCTCTCTTGTTTTTGGTTTTTTAGTTTTTCTTCCAAGATACGATCCGCAGTTATCACGTCACTGATCAGATATAATTCCTACATTATTTCTATCGGTAACATATTCGATTGTTACAAGTTACACCGCGTTCCGGTTAAACTCCTTTCGAATAAAAAACAGTTTTTCCCTCCTCGCGATGTATTAAATATCAATAGACTTCCCCGTCGATAAACAAATATTTAGTTTTGTATGTTTGATATCCTTAAGCAAATTTTTAATTTTGGAACATTCTTTCTTTTTTTTGTGTAATAAAGTGAAAGTGACATTATAATAATTAAACTCATTTTGTAATTAACAATTCGCAAATATTTAACCTTCCAACAATCACCTCCCCAGTATCAAGACACTGTGCGAGTGAACATATTTTTTGGTCCTTCGAGCCGGATATCAAACGCGTTTAGTCTGTGGTGTGAAAAACTGAAGTGTCGCCAGTTACGTGATCATATCCGCAACGTACAACAATGCCAGACCTTGACAGGAGCCCTACCCGACCAAGAACGGCAGGCGTCAACACTGAAGAAATGTCCAACCTCCGGAGAAGACGAGGCTCTATCTAGGCAGCCATCACAAACGTCGCCGCCATCGTAGAAACATTCTCTACAACGAGCACAGAGGATAGAAAACCCTATCAACTCCGAGCAGCCCTCAATAGACTCAAGGACAGATTCAACGCATTTGCAGACATCCAAGATCGTTTGGAAGAACTGGACGAGGGTGAAATAACAAGGCGATTCACTCTTGAAGAATTCTACGATACGGTAATGGGAAAGGCACTTGATCTACTCGATCAACATGAGCCGCGGAGATCCGGGATATCTTCGCGATCACACTCTCCAACTCCAAACGCCGCGCCAACGATTATCACCAATCTACCTCGACGCCCACGATTACCAGAGATCAAAATTGCCGAATTTGACGGGTCCATTGAGAATTTTCCTCCATTTTGGGACACTTTTAAAACCGTGATCCATGACAACCCTGATTTACAGACCATCCAAAGATTCCAGTATCTACGTGGATTACTGAAAGGTAGCGCCGCTGCTGCAATTAGATCTCTAGCGACAACCGAAGAAAATTATACAGCTGCAGTTGAAATCCTCAAAAGGAAATTCGACTGTAAGAAGAAAATCCTCCGACGGCACTGGTGTATCATGCGAGAATACCCTCCTCTACAACGAGATGATCCAGCAGCATTAGGACAACTGGCAGACATCATGAACCAGAATATCCAGGCATTGGAAACTCTCGGCCAAGATGTCACCAGTTGGGATTTGCCTTGATTGATCTCATCACACAGAAGTTGGCACCAGAAACAGTTTGGCAGTGGGAGCTGAGAACTCAAGGTACAGAATTACCCACATATAAACAATTACTCGAATTTATTGAAGCTAGGGCAACATGTCACGAGGTCAGAACGGCACCCACAAGAAGCTATCCAGCAACTTCCTCAGAAATATCAACCTCTGATAAAAGAAAGGACAGAAGGGTACGAAGACAAGCCTCCGTGACATCATCAGCAGGTCCAACGACATCATCAGCAGGTTCAACAACATCAACAGCATCAGCAACGGTGGGGTCATCCTGTTCTCTTCATTGTGGTACAGTTCACCGTCACATCAGCAAGTGCCCCATATTTAAAGGTTTGACTCCAGAGCAAAGATACTCCAAAGCTAAGACTGCCGGCCTCTGTATCAACTGTCTGAAGCCAGGGCATGAGCGCTCAGTATGTATCTCTTCAGTTGACTGCTCCATTTGCAAGGGGAGACATCACACTTCGCTCCATTTCAACACTGGAGAAAAACCAGTCCCCGCTCAATCCTGACTAGCTCAAACGCAGAATCCTTGGACACGGCGGGCAGCACTAATTGTCAACGCTTCTACATGCGATCTGATGGTCACAGCTAGGATCAACGTGCTCAACCATCATCGAGAACCTGTCAACTGTCGAGTCCTTCTAGACACAGGATCGACTACCAATTTTATGCAGGAAAGTCTGGCCATCGCACTGAATTTGCCGTTGAAACCATTCGCTGTACCCATTGGATCTTTGAACAACGTAAACACCACCACAAGGTATCTAGTAACCGCCACAATTCGTTCCAGAACAGCTGAGTATGAAAGAACACTGGAGTTCTTGACAGTGCCCAATATCACTCAGGATGTTCCTGATCAATCTCTTGATCGCCAAGCCATCAGGATCCCAGACAACATCAAGCTTGCAGATCCTGAATTTCATCGTCCTGCATCCGTGGACATGCTCCTCGGATCGGGTCCAACCCTCTCACTTCTTTGCCAGGGTAAGAAGAAACTCACGCCAGCAGATCAGCCAGAGCTCTACCTGCAACAGACTCTGCTCGGCTGGGTAATCGGAGGGAGCGCACCAGCTATGCAACCAACCCGCCAGCGCACATGCAATATACTTAGCACCTCCAACCTGGATTTTGACATCTCCAAATTTTGGGAGATCGAAGACGCGGACACCTATTCATCTTCAATCAACAAGGATTCGGAATGCGAACGTCACTTCCTACAGAACGTCAAACGTGACAATTGCGGTAGATACATTGTCGCTTTGCCGTTTAATGGGAAGGAATCTCTGATCGGGGAGTCACGATCACGAGCGTTCCGCCGATTAAAATGCTTGGAACGGAGACTGGATGGCGACGCCGAACTCAGCACTCAATATCGTGCTGTTATTCAAGAATACCTTGACCTGGGTCATCTTACGGAAGTGACTGGAGCAGATTTATCTAATTTCGGATACTACCTGCCTCATCACGCGGTGATCAAGGAAAGCAGCTTGACGACCAAGGTCCGTGTTGTCTTTGATGGATCAGCAAAGACCAGCACCGGAATATCGCTCAACGAGACGTTGCATGTCGGACCGACAATCCAGGACGACATATTCTCACTCCTCCTTCGATTCCGTCTTTACCCTTACGTCCTCACTGGAGACATTGAAAAAATGTACAGGCAAGTCCTCGTACGCCCTGAGGATCGACAATATCAGCGAATCCTGTGGCGCGATAGTAAGGAACCAGTGAGAACGTTTGAACTGAACACAGTAACATTCGGATTATCTGCAGCTCCATACTTGGCAATTCGGTGTCTCCATCAGCTTGCAAAGGACGAGGGCCATCGACATCCAGCAGCAGCACGAGTACTCCAGCGTGACCTCTACGTCGATGATTTACTCACCGGGACACAGACCAGAGAAGAGGCCCTTCAGCTACGTAAAGAGTTGGAAGGATTAGTGAAACTCGGTGGCTTCAACCTACGACAATGGGCCTCCAATGATCCCTCAATTTTGAGTGAAGTCATGCCAGACAACATCAATCATCACCTACAAATTGGAGACTCTACAACGCTGAAGACACTGGGCGTTCTTTGGAATTCCACAGCTGATACGATCAACTACACAGCCAAGGTATCTATGCCAGAGACAGCCACCAAGCGCATCATACTGTCTGAAACTGCCAAAATATTTGATCCCCTTGGCCTATTATCACCAATAGTCATCGTCGCAAAAATGGTCATGCAGAAGCTCTGGACCCTAAAGATTGACTGGGACACACCACTGCCTTCTGACATTCAGAAAGAGTGGTCCCAGTTCTATCTAGAGCTTGAACAAATTAATCAGGTAACTTTCCCACGATTCGTGCTCCAGAAGAACGCCAAGAAAATCCAACTCCACGGATTTAGTGATGCTAGCCAACATGCCTACGGAGCTTGCGTGTATCTTCGGTCGGTTGGAGACAATGGACAAGTCAACACTGTACTGCTGTGTGCTAAATCTCGAGTAGCTCCCCTCAAACAAATCACCATTCCAAGACTCGAACTGTGTGGAGCACAGCTACTCGTCAAACTTATTGAAGGCATCAAGAGGGCTACCACCATCAACATTGATAGCACTGTATTCTGGACAGATTCAACCATTGTCCTCCATTGGATCCACACGCCTGCCCATCAGCTGCAAACCTTTGTCTCAAACCGAGTCGCCGATATTCAGTCCAAGACTCAAGCGCACGAGTGGAGACATGTGAGGACACATGATAACCCAGCAGATTTAATATCTCGTGGTCAGCCCCTCAAGGATTTTATCAAATCGAACATCTGGTTTGAAGGCCCTTCATGGCTACGAGCAGAGGAAACCAACTGGCCAGTCCTGGATCTTCAGTTTTCATCACCGCCTTCTGAGATCAAGGGGAAATATTGTCACGTAGCCCATAATAGACGAGAGCAACACCCACTAGAATGGTACTCTTCAATCTCCAAACTAAGGCGAGTTATTGCACTCTGTCTACGTTTCAAGAGTAAGAAACAGGGTCCTCTCATAGCAGTAGAGCTGACTACGGCCCAACACGCTATTATCCATTGGCTACAAGCAGAGACGTTACGCCCTTTGAAACGTGCACTTCAAGACCCCGAGAGCAAGCGAGCTAAAAACCCAGCATTGGCCCAGGTGTCCAAATTGACTCCATTCCTGGATAAGGATGGACTCATCAGAGTAGGAGGCAGACTACGCAACGCGATGATTCCGTTTTCTCAACGTCACCCGATCATCATCCCCAAGTCTCATCCTGTCACCAAGCTCATCATCGAGGAAGCCCACGTGTCCCAGCTACATGCTGGCCCTCAGGCAGTGCTATACCATATCAGGCAACAGTATTGGCCACTGGACGGCCGCAACTCTGTGCGCCGAATCATTCATCAATGCATACGATGCACTAGATTGAAGCCGCCATCGGTCAATTACATAATGGGTAATTTACCATCAGCAAGAGTTACGGAGTCCCGCCCGTTCACGAACGTGGGCATTGATTACTGTGGTCCGTTCTTCGTAAAGGAGAAGAAATTTCGCAATCGCGGACGAGTCAAAGTCTACGTAGCAGTTTTTACGTGCCTAGCGATAAAGGCTGCTCATTTAGAAGTCGTGAGTGATCTGACAACCGAAGCCTTTCTCGCAGCTTTGCGGAGATTCATCGCCAGACGAGGATGCTGCCGAAAAATCTACTCGGACAATGGCACAAACTTTGTTGGAGCCAACAATGAGTTGCGAGCCATTTATGAACATCTCCAATCCGCAGATCTTCAGAACGCAGTGCAATCAATGCTCACCAATCGACAAATTCATTGGCACTTCATCCCTCCTCAATCCCCTCACTTCGGTGGCTTGTGGGAAGCAGCGGTGAAGTCCTTCAAGCATCACTTCTATCGGATAGTCACGGACGAGCTCCTCACCTTCGAACAATTCAATACGTTGACAATCGAGATCGAAGCTGTGTTGAATTCTCGACCCATGATGCCGATGTCTTCTGATCCTAACGATCTGATGGCTCTCACTCCTGGTCACTTTTTGATTGGGGAGTCGCTGACTTGTCCAAGAGATCACGACTTCACTGATACTCCAAGCAGCCGATTATCATCATGGCAACACATTCAGAAGCTAAAGCAGCACTTCTGGACTCGCTGGCATCGCGAGTATATTAGTGAGCTTAGCTTTCGATCCAAGTGGAGCCAGGGACAGCATCAGATTAAGGAAGGCACCGTGGTGCTTTTGAAGGAGGACAACCTGCCTGCACTTCAATGGGCCTTGGGACGTGTCATCAAGGTACGGCCTGGAGCCGATGGTATCATCCGTGTTGTCACGGTCAAAACAGCCAAGGGACTTTTCGATCGCAACGTTAAAAGGCTTGCCCCGTTGCCAATCAATGAGGACGACACAGAAGTTATATAAAATATGTCTATCGTTTATCTTATTAATCCAATGTAATTCGAATCTTATTCGTTGATTAAATAGTTATTCAACGGGGGAGTCTGTTCCGTCGCGGATAGGGTTTATTATTCCTAAAACTAGTCTCATTTTTGGGGACTATAAAATCAGTAATTTGAAAAAAACATCTGCCTGTCCGCTAAATTATTTTAGTGTACACTCTTCGAAATTTTCCCTCTAATCCCTTCAGCAGACACGGATGGGGAATGAGAAATATTTTTATTGTAACTCCCAAGATTTTAGCCTGCTTTGGGGTCTTGAAGAGTCCCTAATAACTCAGGGTTGTCTTTGAATTTTATTGCCTTTGAGATTCTTGGGAAAAGGTCAGTTAGGGCGACCTTCGTCATGGTCCGTGCTTTCTGCCAAGAGGGCATGGATTTTTCACGACTCTCTCTCTTGTTTTTGGTTTTTTAGTTTTTCTTCCAAGATACGATCCGCAGTTATCACGTCACTGATCAGATATAATTCCTACATTATTTCTATCGGTAACATATTCGATTGTTACAAGTTACACCGCGTTCCGGTTAAACTCCTTTCGAATAAAAAACAGTTTTTCCATCCTCGCGATGTATTAAATATCAATAGACTTCCCCGTCGATAAACAAATATTTAGTTTTGTATGTTTGATATCCTTAAGCAAATTTTTAATTTTGGAACATTCTTCCTTTTTTTTGTGTAATAAAGTGAAAGTGACATTATAATAATTAAACTCATTTTGTAATTAACAATTCGCAAATATTTAACCTTCCAACAATCACCTCCCCAGTATCAAGACACTGTGCGAGTGAACAACTTTATTGAATAATGTTTGAGCCACTAACCTTGGGTCCTCGTATCTCCTAACAAGTTTCTGCCACGCCTTTTCGTAACTCGCTGGCTGAGTGTTGAATGTAGCGAGGAGCTCGGCTGGCAGTCCTTTCAGAAATCTTTTCAGCCACATGAGTTTTTTGACTGGGGGAATGCTGTCGTCATTCCCTACCATCGTCAGGAATGACTCGCTGAACTCCCTCCACTCCTCTCTCTTCCCGTCAAAGGGCTTGATTTTTAAAGTCCCTAATTGATGGGCGTATGTGGACTCTTGAACTCGTGCTGCATCCCTGGTGTTGATAATACCGCC
This sequence comes from Diachasmimorpha longicaudata, assembly GCF_034640455.1. Classification (NCBI taxonomy): domain Eukaryota; kingdom Metazoa; phylum Arthropoda; class Insecta; order Hymenoptera; family Braconidae; genus Diachasmimorpha; species Diachasmimorpha longicaudata. The sequence goes on along the minus strand of NC_087239.1, from coordinate 1,250,982 downwards.
TCTGATTTGGCCCATCAGGGTTAAGCAGCCTCTCTTAAGACGAGATGCCTCCTCATATTCTTTGCCCTCATGATGTTCATGATCTCCGGGCAACGAATCGATTAATTGCTCATTGGTTTTGTTGAGTTCTGCCCACTCAGACTCAACAATTTCACGTTGGCTTTCCAACTCTTCGATGGTGTACGGAGCCTGCGCCTCTTGTATTCGGTATAGCTCCTGGTATACCTCTCTGATCATCTGAGCCTTAAACTTCAGCATCCTGAGTTTGCTGCGTTAAGGTGCGGTGGTTTCCTGATCGGAGGCTCCTATTTCCGAATGTCTCACTTTAATTGACCTTGTCGGGGCTGTTTCTACGTTGAGGGACTCATTAATTCCCGTTAATTTGATTTCCTCAGCTGCGTCCGCCCAGGAACACGACTCCTGTTGATTATCCTTAGGTGTGAGGGTTGAGCTGTCAGTGGGTTCGTTGCTATCACTCATGTTGATAACTCTTCTTCGCCGGTCCGTTGGTAAGTCTCGGTGATTACCGACTGTTGAAAATTTGGTGTCGGTTGGTTATCGACAGCGTGGCTACGATCGCCACCTGTTGCTGGACCAGTTCGGCCCACTCGTTGAGTCTCGCGAAGGTACCCGATCACTCCGGAATATTCTCGAACACTTGAGGAATTTATGTGTTGAATTGACTGACCTTGTTCTTTGTTTGTAATGTAAACAAAGTATTCAACTGCTAATCCCTCGTTGATTGTCTTGCGCTAGAGTCCTTGCTGGCACTTGTGTCAACCTCGAACTTTCCAGAACCACGAGGCGTCCAATTTTCCCACACGCGGCACTTCACTTTTATGTCACACTCACTATCCGGCTCGAAGGACCAATGTTTGAGGAGTTTCGGAATTTAGGGTGGATGTGGGAGGAAATTCTGGTGAAGGATCCAATGGTTGAGGATTAACCCGGGTGGAAAAATGTACTTCACTGTTGAATGTCTTATAAAAGTTTATTGGGGCCACGTGCCACCAAAGTCGAGGTTTTTTACACTGTTTTTAAATTTAACCGTTGATGTACACTTGGTTAGGATTTTTAATAATTAACACACTTCTTAACACTGTTGAATCACTATCAGTTTGACTAATTAGACCTGCTATCTCTGAAGGAGATGTACTTGGTGAATTTCTGAATATAAAGGGGAGATTTTATGAATGTTGAAAAACGTTACCGCTCTCGATGAATATCTACGATAGACTGGGGTGAGTTTTCAGACTTCCGGGGTCAGCTCGGGGGTCTCGTGACCCGAGGTGTAGCTGCTGACCTTTTGGTTTCGACTGGGGGGCTTAACGACTAATTGGCGCTCAATCTTGACATTTCAAACAGATCTTTTTTATTGCAAAGTAAATTTACAACAAGAAAGGTCTCTTGACAAAATCTTGTAAAAGAGCCTCTTATCAGGATAATTAATAATAAACAATGCATCTCTACATTCCCAGGGGATGGCTCGCGATTTTCGCGGAATCCGGCGCAATAAACGCGTTTTCTTGATTATCATCTAAACAAATGGATTTATGGCCTTTTGTTACAAGAAATTTGTTGCAGAGAATCAAATCGTCTACAACAAATGTCCTATGGCGGGTCCCGTAAATCCATTTGTTTATTTAATAATTGGATTTGAAATTTAAACAAAAATCCGCGATTAATTAATATACGAAGACGATTTTGCGATTTTTACCTGAGACAATTAATATTTATAATTGAATTCCTGGCAAAAAAAACCGTCTTGACAAAATGTTGTAAACCCATTTGTTTACAAGATAATTGTACAAAAAAGACGTTTTGATAATTATCTTGTAACACTATAGTAAATGTAGTAACACTACAGTAAATATAAAATATAGTAACACTATAGTAAATATAGTAACAGTATAGTAAAGCACTACAACACTGTTTTTATTAATTGTATTAACACTTTAGATTTGTTTTTTTTTTTAACACAATACCATAGCACTCAGCCCCGGACCTCTCTATAAACGAGACGAAGGGGAGGGTTTGAGTCACCTACTGAGCGCGTCTCCAGGTGGCGGATAGGAGGGGACCGGAGTATGAGTGGCACCTTGGGACCGGAGACAGGAGGCTGGAAAGAGCACCTGAATCTGGATTTCCGGGGTACACTTCGGATACCGGTCTGCGATGACTATAACGTCGACCTACGGAAGTAAAAACCCGTTAGGAAGACCCAAAGCATCGCCGCGGACCAGACTCCCCAAGCTAAGGTGGAAGTTATCGTGCCGAGGGCTGAATGACACTGGGGAACAGTGTCTCAAACGATACCCTTGGGGAACCAGGCAGCACCCCATTGTATGCATGCCTTACCTCCGCATCCAGGCTCTGCGGGGGTGGACCTTCTTTTCCTGGTTACTCGTGGGATTAACATGGACCCATCAAATAATAATAAAAATTTTAACGCCGATGACGGTGCCCTCTCTGAGGGAACGGCAGAGGCTTACAGGTCGGAGGAGAGTACGATCTGCGCTAGGGCTCCGGAAGGGGAACAAGCGCAGATACAAATGGGAGTGGAAGGGGAGCCAGCCTCAGAGGGGCCTACCAGTGGTGGGCCCGCTGTCGCTGACCCTACCCTGGTGAAGAGGAGGAAGGGTAGGACGGGTGCGGAGAAGCGCCGGGCCCGCCAGGCTAGGCTGAAAGCCGAGGCCTCGCGGGATCAGCAATCTCCGCAGAAAGGGACCGCGACGGAGGAGAAGGAGGAACAGGGGACAGGGCCCAAGAGGCCCAGGTCCTCAGGATCCACTCCCCCCGACGTGGCCATGCCCAAGAAGAAGGCACGGGCAATGGAAGGACTGGGGGCAACCTCTTTCAGAGAGGCGGCGAAGGGTGGAGGCAGGGTGGCCGTAGTGCCAACTGGCCATCCGGAGCTGTCCCTGACAAGGGAACAGGCCAACCTAGTCCAGGAGGCGCTAGTGGCGGCGTTGTTCGGGACTGACCAAGATGGTCAGCTCCCGAGCTTCGACGGCCACTGGTATGACGATGGCGTGCTGTGGGTGGCATGCGCGGACAGTCGATCGAGAGAGTGGTTGACTACCGTGGTGCCCACCCTGGCACCCTGGGAAGGGGCCTCCCTTATCCTGGTGGATAAGGAAGCGCTCCAGAAGCTGATCAGGGTTACGGCCTTCCTTCCGGGAAAACCCGTGGGAGCGGCTATGGCTCTTGAGAGGCTGAGGATGCAGAACCGGGCCCTCACCACAGGCAAGTGGAGGGTGTGGGACTGCCGGAGCGGGGAGGAGGGGCTCAACATGGTGTTGGGAGTAGACCCCAAGTCCCTAGAGGCCCTGAAGGGTTTGGGGATGGCCCCATTCTACTGCCTCGGCCGGGCTCGTTTTTACGAGACCCAGCGGAGAGCGGCGGGGGGAAAGGCGCCCCAGACGCAGCCAGGCCCAGGGAAAGTGGTCGCTGACCAAGGGGGGTCAGTGACCGCAGGGGAGGGGAGAGGGCAGGAGGGAGCGCCAAAGGGTCCGGGTGGACAGGAGAGTGCCCCAGTAACTGCCAGGGAAGGCGCCCGCGAGGGAGGAGGAAAGGAGTGCGAGGAAGGCTCTCTCTTACAGAGGGACCCCCTTGCCCCTGCAAGGCCTCCGCTGAGCGGACGGACCAAGGGCCGAAGAGGAAGGCCGCCTCTGGTGAGAGGGGGCGCGGCGGGAACTGGGAGAGGGTCTCAAGGGACCCTCAACTGGGCCCTGCCGGGCTCATCCCACTCAGGGCAGGGTAGGGCGCCACCAGGCGACCCTGCCTAATGGCCCACCAATGGCCAGGGGGATAAGGGGGGAAAGAGCAGAGGGCAATAGGCAGGGAGACGGCATAGGCTCTCTGCTAGTCCACTGCTCCCAGATTAACTTGCAGCACTGCAAGGCTGCGACTGCCCTGCTGAGTCGCAGCCTAGCAGTAGAGCATACAGACATATGCCTTATACAAGAGCCCTGGCAACACGGAGGCTCGGTAAAAGGCCTATCTGGAGGCGAGGTGGAGCTATTCTATGCTCAGGGCGACCTGGGCCCCAGGGCCTGCATTGCTGTCAAAAGAGCGTGCGGAGCCAGGGGAATGGCCAACTTCTGCCACAGAGACTTGGTGGCGGTTGTCGTGAGACTTCGGGGGGAGGCCGGTGCGGAGGACATAGTTTTCTGCTCGGCTTACTTCCCACATGACTCGCCGACACCACCACCTACCAATGAGCTGCGTGATCTGGTGAATCACTGCAGAGCTAGAAAGTTGCCACTCATCATAGGTTGTGACGCAAACGCGCAGAACGTGGTGTGGGGCAGTGAAAGATGTAATGACAGGGGCACTGCTCTCCTGGAATTTATGGCAGACGTGGACCTAGAGATCCTAAACAGGGGCTCGAGGCCCACGTTCGTCACTTCTCGCTGTCAATGTATCATTGACGTAACCATGTGCACCCGCCGGCTGGCGAGGCGATGCAGGGACTGGAGGGTGGACCGGGAGGACACACTCTCTGACCATCGACGCATCAGATTTAGCATAGAGGGCTGTGCCCAACCGCAGCAGGACCGCCTGCGCAGAAACCCAAGGGCCACCGACTGGGACTCCTTCGAGAGGAACCTGGAGGAAAGGCTCGGGGTTGGACGCGTTAGGCCCTGCAGGGAGGACCGGTTAGAGGACGAGGTGGAAAGAATCCACGTTGCCCTAACTGAGTCTTTCGAGACGGCATGCCCGGCTAGACGTTGCAGGAAGGGTAATAAAGTGCCTTGGTGGAGCCGTGAGTTGGACAGGCTGAGAAGCCAGTCCAGGAGGCTCGGAAACCGAGCGCACAAATCGAAGAGGGCCGAAGACTGGACTCTGTACAGAAATGTGCAGAGAGAGTACAAGAGGCTCATAAAACGATCAAAGGAGCTCACCTGGAGGACATACTGTGAGGAACTGGAGGCGCTTTCAGGCATCTCCAGGCTTCGCAGGGTCTTCTCGGGGGGCCCTTCACAACGGCTGGGTGGAATCACGCTGGAAAGCGGAGAGACCATCACAGAACCGCGAGAGGTCCTTGAGCATCTGGTTCGCGCGCATTTCCCGGACTCTATTATAGAGCTTCCAGGAGAGTGTCTGGAAGTGGACTGGAGGCGAACAGGAAGCGGCGATCCCGACTGGGAGCTAGCCGCACGAATAGTCACGCTGGACATGCTGCAATGGGCGGTGGACTCCTTCGAAATGTACAAGAGTCCAGGTCCGGATGGGATACATCCGGCCCTCTTGCGAAGAGGGGGGCCATTGCTCCTGCGCAGACTGATACCGGCATTCAGGGCCTGCCTAGCATTGGGCTATGTGCCAGGCAGGTGGCGGGAAGTCAGGGTTGTCTTTATCCCCAAACCGGGTAAATGCAGCTACGACAACGCGAAAGCCTACAGACCGATCAGCCTGAGCTCCTTCTTGCTGAAGACGCTGGAAAGGCTGGTCGATAGGCACATTAAGGAGGGGGCACTGAGGATTAATCAGATATGCCCCTCACAACATGCTTACCAAGCTGGCAGATCGACTGAGACTGCGCTGCACCACTTGGTAGGCACAATAGAAAATGCGAAGGAAAGGGGGGAGGACACCCTTGGCGTCTTTATAGACATCGAAGGGGCCTTCGACAATACCGCCTTTGATACAATGGAGAAAGCTGCGGCAGCGTTTGGGATCGAGAATTCGATCATCAAATGGATAGCCGCCATGTTCCGAACAAGAGTTGTCCACTCCACCCTTGGGGACAGTGAGGTAAGGGCTGCGGCAGGGAGGGGCTGCCCGCAGGGGGGGGTTATCTCTCCTCTGCTATGGCTCCTCGTAGTTGACGGCCTCCTCACTGGACTCGAGGAACTGGGGGTAAGGACAGTCGCATACGCAGATGATGTGGCACTGCTGGTAACTAGCAGGAATACGAGCACGCTACACAGCAAGATTCAAAAGGCGCTGGACTATGTTCAGCAGTGGTGCACATCGAAGGGCCTAAGGGTAAACCCAGGCAAAACGGAGATGGTGCACTTCACACGTAGAAGGAGGGGTGCTGTTAAAGCTCCCTCCATTTATAACACAATGCTGGAATTCTCGAGTGAGGTCAAATACCTAGGTATTTGGCTCGACGAGAAGCTCAGCTGGAAAAAGCACATCGCCATGCAGACTAGCAAGGTCACCATGACATACTGGGCATGCAGGCGAATGTTTGGAAGCACATGGGGTCTAAGGCCGAAGATGGTCAAATGGATCTACACGGCCATTATGACCCCACAGCTAACATACGCAGCCGCAGTGTGGTGGACAGCCTTGAACAAGGCCTGCCACAGGAAAGCGGTGGACAAAATAGGCAGGCTTGCGATGCTGGGCATAACAGGGGCCCTCAGAACGACCCCCAGCTCAGCGTTGGAGGCTCTGCTCTTTATGCAACCTCCACACCTAATTTTAAGGGAAGAGGCAACAAGAGCGGCCGCAAGACTGCGGCTACAGGGAACATGGAAAGGAGCTAGGAATGGGCATGCTAGTGTCCTCCACGCGGACAGAGAGCTGGAAGGGCTACTGTCGCGCGGTGCTGACGCCTGCAGACCCCGATGGCACTTTCGCAGAAAGTTCTCGGTCAATCTTGGATGGGGGGAAACCCCGTCAGGAAAGGATGCGGACTGGGTGCCGCCCCGGGGACTAGTCTGGTGTACGGACGGATCACGGGTGAGCGGACGGGCAGGTGCGGGGGTCTGGTCAGAGGGGCCCGCAATAGCGAGGACCATTGGGCTGGACTCACACGCAACCGTGCTCCAGACTGAGCTAGCTGCCCTAAGAGCCTGCGCCAGGATGATCCTGGAGAGAGGGGACAAGTGCAAAAAGATCTTCATCTACTCAGATAGCAAGCGCGCGCTGAGGGCAATACTCAGGTATGAGTGTTGTTCTAAGCTGGTGAGTGAATGCGTCGAGCTGATGGAGGAAATTGCCGTAAATAATCGGCTCGAGGTGGCCTGGATCCCGGGCCACGCTGGCATCAAAGGCAACGAAAAAGCCGATGAGCTAGCAAAGAACGGTAGTTGCAGGGGCTTTCAGGGGGAGGTGGAGCACGTAGGCGTGCACACCGATTTTGTGAAGGACCTGGTCAAGGAACGTGCGGATAGGAGGATCGTGGAGAGATGGGACTCGGAGACGGGTGCCAAGCACACGAAATCCCTCCTAGGAGAACCCACTAGGAAGTTGGCAGAGACCCTGTTGGGCCTAAACAGGGTTAAGCTCCGTACTATGGTGGGGCTTATCACTGGACACTGGCCCCTGGCTCTGTACTTATCAAGGATAGGCAAGGGGACTGACCCCCTATGCAAAAGATCCGGGCTGACAGAGGAGGATCCTCTTCACCTATGCACAAGATGCAGCGGACTCGATGAAGCCAGATGGCTTGTCTTCGGGTCTACTTGCATAGATATACGTGTCGACAGGGACGGGATCAAGGGGCTCTATGAGTTAGCTCGTAGGGCACAAATACTCGATACCAGCGACTAGACGGCTGCCTGAGGGCAGGGTGTAAAATGGCCGAGAGGCTGATTGCACCTCCGGACAGGACCGTCTAAATATGATAAGTGATAAGTGATAATACCATAGCAGCAACACCAGTCAAATGGAATATTTAAATAAATATAGTTTGCGTTTGATATACATTTATAAAATAAATATAAAAAAAACTCGGAATCTTGTCTGTCACGAGGGCACGAACGAATGCCCATGCAAAGGATGCGTATACAGTGATGTCAGACGGGGGCAAAAATCCCACGCGTGGGCGTTTCATGCGCAACTACTGCTGCGGAGTGGGGCAGCGGGAGACATGTGAGTCCCGCATCTGGCATCACTGTATAATCTCATCTGTCGCGAGTTCACGAAAAAATGCTCACCCACAAAAGTGCCCAACGCGCCAAAAGAAGTTTTCACATCAAAAAGTCTATTAGGCTTAAGATTATTATTTAACATAATGTAGTTTAGTTTCAAGTTTTTTTTTTAAACATTTTTAAAATAATTATTTGTGGTCCTTCTTTTTAAACATTTACTTCTTTTAATTTTAAATTATTATTAAATATGAATTGGGTGGGAAATAAACTTATAGGGAATCTTCAATTTTTATTATTTATTTATTTTCCTTATATTAATTACATTTTTCTTACAGCTAATTTTCGTTTTCGCGGGCCGCGGATTTTTGAAAATTCGTTTTTCAATTCGAAATACGAACGGCGAAAAACCCGCCAGTCAAAGTTGACGGTGGCGCCCCCGAGAATCGGTAACCCCTTCCAGAACCCCCCCCCCCCCGGTAGCGCCGCGCTACATCAACACACGCACACAGCGAGACGACTGGCCATCGGTGACATCACTCACCTGCCCAGTTAATATCGGGACCGAACTGTACCTGTATTAGGGTACCCCCCGAATTCTCACCTATATAAAATATCAAGAGTCAGTCGAGTCTTAACAGCTCACTTAGCAACTCGTGCCTTCGTATGTATTGTTAATGCGATCAGCATTAAGTGCGTATAATTGTTACTTTATTAAATATTAAATATTAGAAGTTAATTATACATTGTGTTGGAATTGTGATTTCCCTAAAAAGTGAACAATAACTACGATTCCCACATTGGTGACCCCGACGTGATCTCATTAGGGAATACCGCGTTTAATAAAAATAAAATACCGCGTTTAATAATAATAAATTTATTTTTTTTTGGTGACACAGAAACCTGAGTGCGAGTGCGAAAAGTAATGCGTTCGGAAATTATTTTCGACGCGCAAATTTTCTTCCATCGAAAATTTTCGAAACTGCGTCTCGAAGCTTCTCGAACGTTCGAAAATATTCAGTGTTTCACAGTGTCCTTGCTAAAACGAAAACATTATGAGTGATTCTCGCACATTCCTGAGCGCCCAAGGACGTCGAGCAGTGCTGTTGACGACGCGTCAATACTTTCCCCCGCGCGGTCAAAACTTTAACGGGAGGACATTATTTATCCGACGCGTTAATACTTCCTCCGCGCGGTCAGTTTTTTTGAATAGTTTAAACGGTTTAGACATTTAAAACTAGAAATTTTCCAAATAATAACTCGTCAAGTGTAAAAAACTGACATTTTTGTTTTATTTTTCGATCCTGAAATAAGTGAATAAGTAGTGAAAAGCCGAAATGCCGGAGACAACGCAGAGCGGAACTCCAACAGTGACCACTTCAGGGACGGCAATTCACCCCGATGTCAGGGCACCACCGTTCAGCGCCGAGAAACCCGCGCTGTGGTTCGCCCAGTTGGAGGCTCAGTTCCGGAATCGGGGGATTGTAACGGAACAGGATAAATATAATAGGACTATCCCGTTAATTGACACCAGGTCAGCTGCCGAAGCGGAGGACATAATTATTAACCCCCCCGCGGACATCCCGTACCAGACCCTCAAGAGAACGCTTATCACGCGTTTCTCTAAGTCCAGAGAGGCGAATCTTCTCCAACTGCTCGATAGGGAGAGCATTGGAGATCGTTCGCCTTCACACTACCTGAGGTATCTAAGGAGTCTGGTTCCAGACATCGACGACGAGGTATTGAAAGCGCGTTGGTTGTCACACCTGCCTGAACAGACAAGGGCATGCCTAGTCATACAAAAGGATGCCACTATCACGCAGTTAGGGGAGCTCGCAGACAAGCTGCATGAGGTTTATCACCCGACAGTCGCTGCCGTATCGACGTCAACCGTGAGCATGGACGTAGCACAGCTGACGAAGCAGGTTGCCGCGCTCACTGCGTCTGTCGCTGCCCTTCACAAGCGAGACTCACGTCCTCGCTCATCTACACGCTCTGGGGATTCGCGAGGCCAACGCAGCAAATCGCGTAGACGCTCGAGCTCCAGGAAAGTACCCAACAAATTTAATACCTGCTGGTACCATTTTAAATTCGGCAGGGACGCACGAACGTGTCAACCTGGTTGTAAGTTTCAGGAAAACGCCGGAGAGAGGCGCTCACTCCAAATGCCGCCGCTTATTCATAACCGACAGGACGACAGGGACCCGACATTTGGTAGACACGGGATCTGATGTCTCTGTCACTCCCCGCAGGCGGCCGGCAACCAAGAGAGACACGAGTGGCTACCACCTCCACGCAGCCAACGGCACCCTGATAAACACCTACGGCTACGTGTCGATTTCGCCAGATTTGGGGCTGCGCAGAGATTTTTCGTGGCGTTTCATCGAGGCGGATGTCAGCAGGCCAATAATCGGAGCTGATTTTCTGCACAGCTTCAACCTGCTACCGGACCTGAGAAACGAGCGCATCATCGACGGCTCAACAGGTTTCAAGTCGACTGGTCAGTTCACGCAGTTTCGTGCGCTGTCGGTAAAACTCCTTGAGATCAGCGATGACTCACCGTTCGCATCGGTATTAAAGGAGTTCCCGGCAATAACGAAACCGGAGGGACTACTCAAAAACTCACGACACTCCACTCGGCACCACATAAGAACTACGCCTGGACCACCTATCTGCTGCCGAGCCCGTCGTCTGGTGCCTGAAAAACTTAAGATCGCCCAGGACGAGTTCTCCAGCATGTTGAAGCTGGGAACTGCGCGGAGATCTGACAGTCCGTGGGCGTCAGCACTCCATCTGGCGACTAAGAAGAACAATGGGTGGAGGCCATGCGGTGATTACCGCGCACTCAACGACAGGACAATACCAGATAAGTATCCTGTTCGTTACTTGGACGATTGTGCTGCCAATCTACACGGTAAAACAGTATTTTCAACAGTAGATTTGGTGAAAGCATTAAACCAGATCCCTGTCGCGCCGGCGGACATCCAAAAGACTGCGATAATAACGCCTTTTGGACTTTTTGAATTCCCGTACATGACTTTCGGACTAAAGAATGCAGCTCAAACGTTCCAACGCCTGATAGACGAAGTCACACGTGATCTACCGTTTTTGTTTCCGTATATAGATCACATCCTGGTAGCATCAGAAGACGAAGGACAGCACCACGAGCACCTGCGAATCCTCTTTCAGCGCCTTCAGGACTACGGACTGATAATCAACGACGCCAAGTCAGTCCTAGGGCAGCCGGAGGTCCTGTTCCTCGGGCACACCATCAACGCCGAGGGCATTAAGCCTCCCACGGATCGGGTGGAGGCGATTCTGGAGTTCACGAGGCCTACAACGGTGAAGGCTCTGCGAAGATACCTCGGAACGCTGAACTTCTATCGCACGTTCATTAAAGGAGCAGCGGAAATCCTTGCCTCGTTGAACGAAGCGACTCACGGTCCGAACGTCAAGGGGAAACATCCAGTTGCCTGGACACCAGCCCTGGAAGAGTCCTTCAAGCGCAGCAAGCGGGCTCTGGCAGAGGCCACTCTACTATCTCACCCAAACATAGAAGCACAGTGGGCCATTTTCACGGACGCGTCAGATCATGCGAACGGAGCAGTCCTACAGCAGAGGCATGGAAATTCCTGGCAGCCGTTGGCATTTTTCAGCAGGAAACTGTCACTTTCCTCGCAGAAACACGCGGCTTACGACAGGGAACTCCAGGCGATCTATGAGGCGGTACTCCACTTCCGACACATTTTTGAAGGACGTCACGTGGTTATTTACACTGATCACAAACCACTGACTCACGCGTTCAAGCAAAGGCCGGAAAGAGCTGCACCCTGGCAATTTTGCAGACTAGAGTATATAGCCCAATTTACAACGGACATACGCTACGTCGCAGGCCCAGATAACGCCGTGGCAGATGCCTTGTCGCGGGTGGAGGCGATCACCACCGCAGTCACTACGCAACAGCTAATAGACGCCCAGCGAGGCGATCAAGAATTGGAACATCTCCTCACACGACCAGATGCGAACCTGCATCTGGAACATCTCCAACTTCCAGGCATGGACGAACGTCTGTACTGTGATGTGACATCAAGTACAGTCCGTCCTTACGTACCTACGCAGCTGAGACGCCAAGTTTTCAACTCGCTGCACTCAATGGCTCACCCCGGATGCAGGACTTCAAGGAAATTGGTCGCGGAGCGCTACGTCTGGCCCAGCATGAACAAAGACTGTTCTGAATGGACCAGACACTGTCTGGAGTGCCAGAAAAATAAAGTGACGCGTCACACGGCCACACCAATTGAACAGATCGAGACACCATCGCGGCGTTTCGAACACATCCACGTCGATCTCATCTCTCTTTCCCCTTCCAAAGGGCACAGTTGGTGTTTGACCATCGTCGATCGTTTTACACGGTACCCAGAAGCCGTTCCACTGGCGGATGCGAAAATGCCTACGGTCATCAACGCGATTCTCTACCACTGGATCGCACGTTTCGGAATTCCTCTGAGAATTACATCCGACCAAGGAGGCCAATTTTTCTCAGATACATTCAAGGAAATCCGGGGGGCTGGCGATATACAAGGACACACCAATTTCCCTGGACAGGCTTAAACCAGCGTACGTTCTGCCGGAGGACATGGACCAAGTTCTTGGTGAACCTCCGCGTCAGGAGGACCCTCAACAGCATCAGGACCAGCCACAGCCCAGCACAAGTACTGCAACTGCTCCTGGGAGACAGAGCAGACACGTGAAGTTCACGGGAAGGACCCAAACTTATGTCTACCACACGTGAATTAATCACCACATAAAATTTTTTCGCACGATGATTTTTGGCCAACAATAATAGTTTTTTGTTACAGCCTCAAGAAAACCCCGTTTTCTTTCTCAAGCAGGGGAGTCATGTAGCGCCTCGCTACATCAACACACGCACACAGCGAGACGACTGGACATCGGTGACATCACTCACCTGCCCAGTTAATATCAGGACCGAACTGTACCTGTATTAGGGCACCCCTCGAATTCTCACCTATATAAAATATCAAGAGTCAGTCGAGTCTTAACTGCTCACTTAGCAACTCGTGCCTTCGTATGTATTGTTAACGCGATCAGCATTAAGTGCGTATAATTGTTACTTTATTAAATATTAAATATTAGAAGTTAATTATACATTGTGTTGGAATTGTGGTTTCCCTAAAAAGTGAACAATAACTACGATTCCCCCCCCCCGAGAAACGTAGATTCCCAGAATTCCACAGTGTCGGCCAAAACCTAGGGGAGCCTCCTGCCACCAGGAGGCTCTGCGTAAATGTAAAGACTGTAGGGCCGATTTTTTTAATAATTAATATCTACTGAACAAATAAACGTAAAATTATCAAACCCGGTTATTAATCATCTACAAACGATTCCCTATCCATGAGTAAAAACTATTCGACTCTACAAATAAGTATTAATCGAGTGTCGGGATAACCCCAACTCACTATATTGTTTAATGAATTATTAAGTAAAAAAGGCCTACAAACGTTTTTCATGCATAACAATATTATACAAAACTACAACAATCGATCTAAATGGTTAAAATACTTAGCTTCCAAATATACAGTGCGCGCCAACTAGCTGCGGTTAAATCGCGGTTTTTTAAAACCATAGGGAAGCGTCGCAAAACCATCAAGCCTCCTTTTTGGGCCTGTCACACGTATAATCTTGCTCTCAGGTTTCGTGATGACGTCATGATACACTGTCCGTAGAATACCCTGATAGTCGATCTCGTAGGGGTCTGCTTTATCGACAACGAGCGCGCAAATCGAATCGTAAGGAATTTGTTTACGCGATTCATAATTCAGTCTAACCCCTTTTATTTTACTAACTTCCGCGATACTGCCGTCCGGTTTTTTTACGCGATAAGTGTAAGATTTAGGGCCCCCAGAGACAAAAGAAGTAATGAAACTTCCTTCTCCGTAGCCCTCTACTTCGTCCATCAAATCCCCTAGAAAATTCCCTAGCGGTAATTCATTTGATCCATCGCTGACGTAAATTACCGAATCTGCATCATAATATAAAACCCGTTCGTGTTGTTGTTCTAGATAAGAATATAACTTTAGACGTGCGTGAGCGGTTTTATAAGCCGCAATAACGACATTAGCCTGAGTGTACATTTCCGCTGCTCCGTTTCAATGTTTCCAGGACATGAAGAGAGTGTTGTTATCGACAGGAACAAGTCCTGTTACTTCAATTTCAGGATTAAACATTATATTTGCAAATTCCTCGTGTGTTCGAATAATAGCTTTTTTTGTCAAGTTTTCTCTCTCCCCAAATTTACCCCAGAGACAGTTTCAACAGAGTTTTGCTACTGCCCTTAATCCGGCATTCTTTTGAATTTTATCCTTGTCAAGTTTTATACCTTCTCGCGCCTCATATTCAGCAATATATCTATCCTTTGATTCATCATCCACACACTCAGCAGGCCAATCCAAAGCCTCTTGTTTTATTTTTTAAAAAAGTGTTAATGTATTCGGCAAATAATCCACCTGCTCGCGTCACAGGATTATAACGCGTAGTTCTCTTATACTCCCAAAGCTCGCTGATCTCTAATATTTTATACCCCATTTGTATGGCTTTACGAAGTTCTGGAGCGACCCAAGTTCCCAAAAATTCGCGATCTGCGGGATCATCATGAGGGAAATTTTCTTGTACAAGATCATCGCAGCATGATCGACAGAGAGGGAACAGTAATTTGCCATGGGCTTTTACTGGTAAAACAGTGTGAAAGAATTGACGAGGAGGTAAAACGCGACATTTCACAAGACCTTCTATCCGCGAAATATTATTAATAGGGCATATAAGATGACAATCACGCCCCACATGGACAGTGGGATGTTCAATCGGGAAAATCCCTGTATTTAAAACGTATGGGTATAAAGAACAAACATCAACATGGCGAATTTTTTCATTATCTTTTACGTCATAATGTGTTACGGTATTTCCTGTTCGTCCCCCGAAAAAAGCATCGCGTGGATTTAGGGCTATAAACATCTGCTGATCAACGTTTTCTGCAAAATTCCCCAACGCACAATCTGTCTTTTTTTGACGAATAAAATCGCATTCCCACATTTCAACGACTTCATAACCCGAGTTTCGCAATTCTCGTGTAATCGCCCCTGTTCTCTCATATCGACTCTCTAGTGTATCCTTGTGTGTGTAACGCTTTATCTCTATTGAATTTGAAACAACGTGGGCATCCGTGCCAATAACATCCGTGGAACTGATATGCAGATTTCTTATTATTATTCGCGGTATCCTCCCAAAAACCATCTAGACGCAGGCCTGATGTTGTTCTGTGCTCACGAGTTCGTCCGGCATGTATTATTCGATGATTCTCGCAATGTTCGCCTCACAAGAGCCATTCAATTGCGATTTTCGACTGCGCTTTCCCTAACCGATATCCTCCCTGAGCTATAATGCCTATCTGCTTGTCCTTTAAGAAATTTGTTTAAAAAATACGCATGCATGTAGACGCAATCGTTACCCACTCTGTAAAAGGACAGACATTTCCAGCATTCATAATCAGTTTTCGAAATTCAACACAGGCTCGTCTCAAAATTGTAACATCAAGTCTGCAATAATGAAGAATTTCTTTACGAAAATCAAATTCATAATTTTCTTCGACGCGGTCGATATACCACGATAAGAATTTTTCACGATCTTGTACACCCATAAACTCAGCACCGTAATATTTTCTATCAGGTATAGGCCCTACGTAGTTTTGATTGTCTTTTGTATTGAAAAAATGTAGAAAATTGCCTTTCACTATATTCCCCAATCCAAAGGAGTTCGGTAAACTTGCAAGAGCCATGTGAAAATATTTTAAACTATCTATAAATTTATTATCCCCAAAATCCATAAAGATAATGTTTGTTCCGTTAGTTATTGCTTTAATTTCACTGTTAATGCGTTTCATGACGTCTCCCAAAACGAATTGTGAATCATAGCCTTTCGCGTTATGTGCAATACAAACTACTTTTTTATACGTCTTACCCATCGACGTGATATAATCAACAAATCTTCGCACAGGACCCTCACCATCGAAAACATTTTCCCGATGTTTCCAAACACCACATGCATTTCCATGATTATCGTTGGCGTTCACAATGTTATCGTCATTCATATCTGTACAGCGGTCACACACAGTTTGTGCAACGCAGAGATTAGGAACGTGTACGTTGACGTCAGTAGTTCCTTGCAGCAGCTCATCCTGTCGGGTTTCAAAGTCGTAGAAAACAAACGCCATGCGTCTCAAAATCAATTTTTTCTTGCTCTTTAAGGTAGGCATGTAGCAGAGATGAGAAATATCTTGGTCCTTTTGACATACGTTGCAATAATATCTATGACACACATGATTCTGAGTTTTGCAATGATCAACTTCCGTATTACATTGTCTACACAGTTTTATGTGGATACAGACGATGGGGTTATTCCCGCTGAATGATCCTGGCTTCTTATGTTGATCGAAGCACAATTGACCGTGAAACTCTCGATTACTATCGTCACACACTATTTCATCAACAATCGTAGAGTCGCACGGAGGACTCTTCCTACACCTATCACAAGTTTTATCACAAACATGTCCTTTCGTAGAGTCAGGTTTGTTACAATGCTCGCAATAATACTTCACGCCAACGAATCCTTATATAAAAAAGACATGAAACACCTGAAATCGATTAATCGAAAATCGCCGACATAATCGAAACATGGCAGCTGACATATTGCAACAAATGTAGCAAAAATAGGCGGCCGCGAATGGAACTTGAAGAAGTTTACCGACAGATGACATTACGTCGGGCTGCCACAATGCGCGGAATTCAAATCACATTTGAATCGAAATAGAATACGGGTGCATTATGCCGCGAATTATGACAGAATGAAAAGGGAATATATAACAAGCGAATGAGATGTGGTGACTACGTCGCCACTACACCCTGGCATTGCAGTGGAAATTCCCCAATCCTGTCTAGACCTCCTAGACAAAAATCCAAGAACCATTAGGTTAATCACCTACCCGACTGACGCCATCCCTACCATAAAAATCTGGAGAATAACCCAGAACTGTCCCAGCAAAGAACCCAGCCTTCCTGTGCACTTGGCCGGCACCACGACATCACGTGTCGAGAATACGCTGCCGAGCCAATCCCAGACGAGATTCCTAGCATCCCTTCTCCTGTTCCCAAAATTCACACGTCTACATTTTTCCGCATTTTTCAAAACTCCTTAGTGGTTTCCCAACCTACCTTGGACACACTTGCTCTCCGATCTACCTTGCATGGACGCCGCCCAAGAGAGGACAAGTCAACTCCCTGTATAGTGTAGAAGCCAATAAATATTCAATACATACACCGGCGTGAATCTTTTTCCACCACTTGCTCAACCCCACAGAGATATTACTGTAAAAGTATTGAATCTTTAATTCGTGAGGGTCCTCCTATATATTTTTTTTTTATAATAAAAGATATGACACTCGATTCGAACATGGCGGCTGAATGATCGATTCACATGAACGACGACAGTCTCCACGAACGACAGCCGATGAATGGAAATGCGTCGGCATTTCATTTTGCTTTTGCGCATGCGTTGAGATCTCAATGGTCTTTCCGGTTGAACGAGGAAACCCATAAAAAATGGTGAAGAATAAAATTCATTTATTCCTATTTGAGATTACACCACTCACTGAAAATTGTGCATTCATTACAAAAATAAAATCAAATATAATGAAATATTTACATTATTTCTATTATTCATTCCTTTCGTCTTTTTAGATTAAGTTAGAAATATAAGAAATGAGTTTGATAAGTACAATGATTCATATAATTATATCTCACTTATGGAAAAACGTTTAGAAACAGAAATTCATTGAATCTCCATTATATATCGTGAAAGGTCTAATATAACCTAGCCACAAAGTGTTTCAGAAGTAATAATTAAGTGAATAGAATATGCTCATTGTCACTCTGAGACAGGAGATATTATTTTCCCTTCGCGCCTGTGAACTTTTCCCTGTTCTCGGGAATCTTATTAAAACTATAAAACATAAAATATGTAGTATCGGAAAATTTTGATAGTTTTATTTTATAGTAGTACTCAGACCAACCAGATTAAGATATTTTAAGTGTAGCCATAATATTATATTGTAGGCATAGTAATAAGTACAATTTACGGGGAAAACCCCATAAATTGTACTAGTTAATAGACAGCTATATTTTTCGAGAGAGTAAATGAGAGAGGCCCACAGACGTGAATGGGGAAAATCCTTTGCCATTAGTGTGGCCTAGAGACGCCTAGACCAGGTAACGCCGCTAGAGCCTGACCAAGAGTGGGGCAGGACCCAGCGTTGGAGGTAAAAGCCTGACTCGAGAGGACAAGGGTCAGAGTAGAGGAAGAATCTCAGAGAGAGAGCTGAGACAAGGGTGGAAAGAGTGCCACCAAGCGATCGGGAAGAGTCTCGCGCTTTAGAGTAAAAGAGTTAAGAAAATCATTGTAAAGTCTGTTTTTATAAATAAACGTGTAGTCTTAATATCGAATTTGTTTCTGTCAATCCTTTGTCCGATATATCCCACAAATATTATAATTTATTAAATTCTAACGGCAATGCGGTCGATATTAATGCGCATGCGCATGCGAAGGGGGGCAACAAGTTGCTTGAGGCCCACCGGACACTCTTCGCCCGACAGCGATAATATTCGCACCCTAATCTGTTGTTGTGTGTTAAATTGCGTTATTTGTAATACTTTGTAACTGTGGAAAGAGTCGATCCCCGAGGACTTTGTTAATAAAACGGACAAGATATTGTCAACATATTTACTGAGTAAAATAATTATTAATATTGTTGCCTTTGGTTTTTTCTTTCTCTCTCTCTCTGTCTATTTTCTTTAATTCAAAGGGTCTACCAACTACCACGCTCTGAGTATTGTCGATCGTTGTTGGTTTCCGTTAAACCAACTGGCGCCCAAATAAACGAATTGTTTAATTGATTTAATTAATAATTCGACAATTAAGTTGTCGAACCCTTGAGCCCTGGCAGCCGCTGACTCAGGCCGCGCCAGGTGAAGGCCTTCAGCCAATTTATAACAATCCCCGAGCATTTATTAATTAATATTTATCGACATTTATAAAAAAGAAAGGCCTTGTCTCAACTCATGCAAAAATTTTTTGATAACGAATACTTGAAATTCATTTAAATAGAGGCGCTAGTGAAGGTAAATTTTAGATTGGCTCATAGTGGTTATCTTCTGGATAATACACAATCGGTAAGGTATATCGGACGGGTATCTTTGTGCTAATCTATTCAGGTGTACCATCGTAGAGTACAGGGCGATCTTTTCCGTTTCTCATAAGGGAATAAACCTTGATAAGGCACCTTCTTCAGCCAAGTATCGCTGATATTGAGCAACTTCCTGTAGACCACAACCCTCATCAGGAGCAATGACTCCTGCCCTTTGAGTTAGTCTTTTGGCCTCCTCACGCTGCATTCTTCCCTTGCATTGTCGTATGGCTTGCCATACCTCCTGGATCTTGTCCTTATCCGCTCTGGTTTTCAATTTTTTGGCATGTGCTTTGGCCACAACAAGTGATCGGGCAAGACACAAGCCATCTTCATTCGAAATATGAAGGATACATTTTCTACTAAGCCCTCTTTTCATGTCGTTTTCAAGAAAACCTTGACCTACCGGGGTTTCAGCCACGTGAAGTTTGATCCAAAACGTATCGGCACATCCGAAACCGTTTGCGCTCTGCGCGATAGAGCTGACAAGATTCCATAGATATTGAAACTCATATCCTTTGATAGCACGTGGACTTATCCAGGCATTGTCTCTTTGCATATTTGCAAAATTGAATGTAACGCACATTCGATTCATCCACGTCCTCCAGCCTCAATAATTTTATTGTAGATATCCCGTAAAGCTTCTTCAACCCAGTCGGCAGGGTCACGACTTTCAGGTAAAGGGTTAATTGCAAACTCCATCACATGTGTGTCGAGTGTGAAACGTGGAAGTCTCTGGCGTGATCGTCGTATTGTCCTTAAGGCCGGCAATAGATTTTCAATCTCTTCTTCGCGGCCATTTTGTTGATCTGAAATTGAGTTTAGTATTTTTCAATAAAAAAAAAATATGCCTAAAATTTTTTTCTCGGTGTTATAAGCGGTATGAAGCTAGATACTTACCATTCTGTTGATCCAGTAAATCTAGATTAAACTCTTCAACAGCTTCCAAAGCCTTAGGGTCACTCACCACATTTTCACCACCACCACATTGAATATCAAAGAGCTCAGAATTGAAATTATCGAATAAATCTCGATCAAAATTATTTTCAATGGCAAAATCACCGAATAACTCAACATCAAAATTATTTATCCAATCAAAATCTCCCTGTGGAGGTGCAGTATTTTCTTCGGAAGGGTCACTGGGCCCCGCTAAATCGTTTGGGTCCGACATTGCGCATGTCCATTAGACGACTGCAGCTAGTTCGAAAAAATTCGGTCTATATTGGTAAAAGTCAGGG
Organism: Diachasmimorpha longicaudata; assembly: GCF_034640455.1. Taxonomy (NCBI): domain Eukaryota; kingdom Metazoa; phylum Arthropoda; class Insecta; order Hymenoptera; family Braconidae; genus Diachasmimorpha; species Diachasmimorpha longicaudata. The sequence goes on along the minus strand of NC_087239.1, from coordinate 1,230,607 downwards.
ATTTTACTATTGGCGTCACAGGGGGGCTACTACACTTCTTCACCTTTTTTACCTGCCCCCGCCTACGCGCATTGTCCTTACCCTAGCCATAGGCAAGCCCACTTGACCCCCAATACAGGTGCATTACGTCACGCCCCCTCTAGCATTTTCAACTCCATATTTTCTGATATCGTAAAATTGTATAAAATGATACGATTTTAGGCATAATTAAACAGAAGGCAATATGGACGCGAGGTGGAAACAACCCTGTACTGCAATGATTTGCGGCCCCACGGGTTGTGGAAAAACATTTTTTGTTAAAAGGTTTTTGAAGGAAATTAAGCAAATGTGTGATACACAAATTGAAAAAGTAATCTTTTATTACGCTGAGTGGCAGAACGGATATTCCGATTATGATAATCCTTTGGTCGAATTTCGTGAAGGCCTACCAAGATCTGGAGATTTTGATGATAATAAGCCAAAATTGGTTGTCGTGGACGATTTGACGCGGGAATCTTCGAATGGTGCAATAGTTGATTTGTTTACAAAAGGAAGCCATCATAAAAATCTCAGTGTAATGTTTCTATCTCAAAATTTATGCCACCAAGGAAAAGGACAGAGAGACATTTCATTGAATACAAATTACATCGTCGTATTTAAAAATCCCAGAGATCGTGCACAAATTGCCCATTTGGCTCATCAAATATATCCAGAAAATCCAAAATTTCTGCAAGAAGCCTATTTTGATGCAACTTCGGCAACTCATGGCTATTTGTTGTTAGATTTGAAACAATCGACTCCTGAAAACTGTAGGTTTCGTACCAATGTATTCCCCAGTGATCCCCATCATTATGTTTATATTCCGCGGAAGGATCGCTATGTTAAACGAGGGGCATCACGGAGTGTACCAGTCGTTCATGTGTGATGGCAACCAGAAGTCGTTCTGAAAGCGGCTCTGTTCGCAAGTCGCTGGGAGAAAAGAATACAGCCTTATTACACGCTCTCATCTACGCACCACCCAGGCTACGACGAGTAATAATACAACACGCTAATAAAGATTTAATTCGCTGCATTTGCGAGTGTGCTTTAAATTTGTTACACGGAAATATTCCTTGGAAAAATTGCGAGGAATCAAAACTGTGCAAACATAAAAAACTATTGAGAAAACTCGCCGATAAAAAACAAAGTTTAAGTAGCAAGAAAAAAATCATTAATCAGAAAAGTGGTTTAATTTTACCGATGCTATTGGGTCCTCTGATAAGCCCACTTATCTCAGCCATTATATAAGGATGGAACATGCACGTAACATGATTCTTGTACCAGAGGACAGTGTGGAGCGTCTAAAAAAAAAATTCTTCACATGTTGATGCTCACCATGTTTTAACTGAATTGGCTAAAGAAATTCAGCCATCATCCCAAACTCCAGGCACTGTTACAAGTAGATTAGATACCCAGCTATTGGAAATTTTAAATTCAAAAAGCTCTAGAGACGATCATGAAAAATGGAAGCTGTATAACGACGTTCAGAGGCGATATTTGTTTTATACAGAACAGAGTAAAACACCGGTGTTAGAAACGGAGACCCCCGTCGAAACTGAAACCACTGAACGATACGATCCAAAAGCTATTTATTGAGGTAGTTTAGCGCGTGTTATCTGAGGTCGGTAAAACAGAGAGTGTACAGCATTGTAGTATTACGTTGAAGACACGGTGCTGTTAGTTAGTTAAGCCTGGACTGTTGATGAGAGCAGTCATCTTTATATTACTTAAAATTAATCACTAATATTTCTCAACTGAGCATTGTTTGCTTTTCCTTCTTCTAAATCTGCAACAATACTATTGTTGCTACTGTACCTAAAGTATATCAGCGAAAAGCTGCTGGTATACTAGAATACATTGACGCCATCAACACTGCTAACAGACTCAAATGGAATTCAAAAGGACAAGTGACTTTGGATGGACAAACATTTCCTGGTGTTAATATTGTGGATCTCATACAAGATGTTGTCAGAGCACGAAAAACATATTCAGTTAAAGGATGGGAATATTTTACCGTTTATCTCCAAAGCCTGTACACCCCTCGGGAGTTTCTGGGTAATCGCAAGTTTCATCAGCCTCCACCAGCATTGCTAGACATTAGGAACCAAAAAGAACCTGAAATTTCAGAGGACGAGAGTTCTGTAGACGAAGGTAGAAGAAGGAAAAGCTATAGGCCACTCACTCCTCCTGTACATCGCCCCCGTAAAAACTCGAAAGAAGCACGGCTAAGTCTTTCCTACACCCCGAAAACCGACAAAGTTACATCATGGCTTTCGTTTTGAAAAATGAAAAACTCTCATATTTTAACCTTCCAGACATATTTTAACCTTCCAGAGCCTGAAGCATACACAGGGGCTCGAAATAGTTTGTCAAAACATAAGAAAGAAATACCTGAAAGTGAAATAAAAAATTGGCTTAATGCTCAGAACACTTATACACTTCATAGGCCCATTACGCGTAAATTCCCGCGTCTTCATTATACAGTAACCAGCATTGATGATGTGTGGGAAGCTGACCTAGTTGCATTGAAATCATTAAAAATATATAATGTTCCGATCTCATATTTAATTGTAGTTATTGACGTCTTGAGTAAGTTTGCCTGGGTAGAGCCATTGAGAGACAAATCAGCATGACAGGTTCTTGAAGCTTTCAAGCATATAATGGATACGAATGGGGGACGCGTTCCTGTTTCTATACAAACGGACATGGGAAAAGAATTTATGGCCAACAGTGTCCAAATTTTTTTTCTGAGAAGAAAATAAAATTTCGTGTTGCACGTAATCCCGACATAAAAGCTGCAGTTGTGGAGCGCTTCAATCGGACATTGAAGGAACGTATGTGGCGTTACTTTACACATAGTCGAACATATAAGTATACAGATGTGTTGAAACAAATTGTCGAGTCATATAACAACGCGCGACATTCTTCAACAAAGATGGCGCCTGCGGGTGCGACTATGGTTAATGCACCATACGTATGGCGTAATAGACAAAGTCGATTTAAGACGGAGAAATCACGTAAAGAATCCTTTAAATATAAAGTTGGCGACTATGTACGCATCAGTCGAATGAAAGGCCTCTTTGAGAAAGGATATGAAACTAATTGGAGTAAAGAAATATTCAAAATAACGAAAGCTGTTTTCAAGCAATCATTGCCGATATACGAGTTGATGGATTTTGCTGACGAACCAATTGAGGGATTTTTCTGAGAAACCAGAATTGGTGCTTGTCCATAAACCAACGGACAAGGACGAGTTCATAGTGGAACGTGTCATACGCTCCAAGGGAAAAGGAAAAAATAAGCAGGTTTTTGTTCATTGAGAAGGATATCCTGATAAGTTTGATTCTTGAATACTTGCTGCAGAACTGTATGCAATTGGGAAAAAATGAAGAGAAACGAATTTTATATGGTGCTCCCCAGCAACAGCAGCATGAGCTATCATCCTGATAATACAGCATCGAAATTGACGACCTTGCTTCAAAAACAAGTTGAACTGGAAGGAGAATGTGTAGTGGGTCTGACTGAAAGACAATTTCCTTGCAATTTTTTACATATACGTGATGGAAACGGTTGTTTAATCAATTTCGTTAGTAATTCAATCGACAAAAAGAGCAAGACAAACTCACTACAAACATTTTTTCTAGCTACTGCAGTTTTCAAAGACATAACAGATTTAGTGGGGTTCATGAATACTTTTCCGCCTTTGAGTACTCATATCCGATTTGAATATTTGTCGCAACTAGGTTTTGTCAAAATTGTAAAACACTGCAACTCCAGGAACTGCACGAGCACAGTTCATGCAATAGACTTTTCCGATACAGTATCCGACATGTTGGGATTTGAGAGACGTGTACACATCTTCACAAACGCTAGGCCCTATTGTCAAGGATCTTTACCAGCAAGTTTGGCCAGAAGTTTACCTGCGAATTTGTTCATCTACAGCGATCTTTGTGTACCCTCCGTAACAGGTAACGTGCTGTCATCTCTGTTACGAGTGGTACCATTCAGCGCTTCTACGTATACCTATGGGACCATGCACTGTACTACGTTTTCCACTCCTCATTATATTCCGTTGATGAGGTATTCATTTCGCACAATTGAAATAGATATAAGATGCAATCAGGGTGATATGATTCCATTCGAGTATGGTCCTTTGAACGTGACACTTCATTTCAAGAGGATTAATTGACTAACAAATGAGGCCTACATTGCATATTACGCAAACCAAGCTGGTGGAGGAACACTGGATAGATATACTGATTTTGGAAGGGTACTCGTTGGAAGTCCATATCAACGAGGTCATGGAATTGGTGCTTTCCTTGGAGGTCTTTTTCGACGGATTCTGCCCTATCTGGGAAGCGCAGCCCGAGCTGTCGGTAAAGAAGCTCTCAATGCGGGTATTAACGTTGGTGGGGATGTAGTGACAAATGGCAAGCCTTTAAAGGTGGCGCTGGAAGACCGTTTAGCCGAGTCTGGATTGAAATTGAAAAGGAGGGCCCAGGACAAAATTGGAACCATGATGCGTGGCTCAGGATATAAGAGGAAGCGTAAACGCCTCGCCTCTCATAAGCTCACTGGCCGTGGATCTGCCAAGACATCCAAACCTCGGAAGTATAAAAAGAAGAGACCCGTTGCAAACAAAAAAAGCAAGAAAGTGGAAAAAGTAACGAGACATAAATCAAAGCGGAAGACTCTTGATTTGTACGATATTTTCAACTAATCATCATGGCGTTTCTACATTCTCACTCTTCTGAGTGTGTGAAGTCGGAGTTGGACCTATTTACCATACCACCTACCCAAACAAGTATTGAAAATTCTCAACTTGTTTATTACAATCCTGTGTCTACGCTGTCGGACGATGCCCCAATTGAATTCATGGTACCAGGCCATGGAGAAGAATAGATTGATTTGGCACATACCATGATCAAGGTTCGCGCCATAATCATGAAATTTTTACATTCAATGTTTAACCAAGTGGATGTATATTGCAATCAAAAAGTTGTTACGCCTTCAAATAATCTGTACGCCTATAGAGCATACATTGAAACATTACTGAACTATGGAACAGATGCAAAGTCCTCACATCTTGGAATGTCTTTTTGGGCTACGGATAGATATGGTGCAATGGATTCTACTGCTGTAGCGGCGGGTGATGCGCGAACCAACAATGGGCTAGCCGCACGTCAGGCCGTGACTAAAGGTGGAAAAGCATTTGATCTACTGGGACATTTACATTGTGACGTGTTCAATCAAGAGTAATTTTTGTGGAATGGCGTAGAGCTACGCGTTGGTCTTATCCGTGCAAAGGATGACTTTTGCCTTATGGACGATAGTGCCCAGAATTATAAGCTGCATATAGTGGAAGCCTCGTTGATTGTTCGTCGTGTGAAACTCAGCCCTGGCATTTTGATAGCTCACGCTAAAACGCTTGCAAAGACAACTGCGAAATATCTTTTGACCCGGGTCGAGGTCAAATGTTTTGTTCTCCATAATGGGATTATGGGAGAGACAATAGACGATGCGATTTTGGGGCAACTGCCTTGAAGAATCATACTGGGATTTGTTGAAAATGACAGTTTCAACGGATCGAGGAAGGAGAATCCCTTCAACTTTCAAAATTTTGGGATAAACTTTTTATGCCGGAATGTCGATGGACGTCAAGTACCTGCAAAACCTCTGCAGCCAAGTTTCACCTCCGGCGTCTGCGTAGATGTGGAAGCATTTAATACCCTATTTGCTGGTACTGGAACACATTTCAGCGACCATGGAAATAGCATCTCTCGTCCGGCCTATTCCGATGGATTTTCCTTGATCGCGTTCGATCGGATCCCTGATTTATCTGCAAGTTCCGCTGGCCATGGAATCTGATGAAAAGTGGAAGTATTCGCATTGAAGTTCGCTTCAATAAAGCAACAGAGCAGAATGTAAATTGTTTGTTGTACGCCGAATATGACAATTTGCTAGAAATTGATTCCACAAGACAGGTTATTTTCGACTACAGCGGGTGAAAATGGAAGACTACTTAATGGACGCGCAGCATAACATTGCATTAGTTGCATCCAGCCTGCTGAACGAGACCCACTGTAATTTTCCGGTTTACCGTCGTTCTATGAATACACTTAAGCTCCTGGAGGTGTTACCGCATGCAGACGCATGCATTGGAGGTGTCTACCCTGCCGACTGTGTCCCCTGGACATGGCCCCGACCCTGTGCTATCATCATCAATACCGACAACCACAATCAGGCAGGAAGTCACTGGGTTGCCGTTTACCTCGCTTTAAATAGACGAAGAATCTATTTCGACAGCTTCGGAATGCCACCCTTGGATACAAGAATCTCTCAGCGCCTCAACCGAAATTGCAATGTTTATGAATGTAGCCAGAAAAGACTCCAAGATATATCGTCTGATGTTTGTGGGCAGTACTGCATTGCTGTGCTTCACTGGTTGTTCAATGATCGGTCTTTACAGTCCTTTCATAAACACTTTACATCAAACACAAAACGTAACGATCGCATTGTTATGAAAATGTTCAACAAAATTATTCAAAAACGTAGTTGTAATCGTAGAAATTTAAGTAAACCTTTTCAGAACTTGTCTGATAAAGGTAGTTTGCATTGTAACCAACGGTCTTTAAAAAATATATCTCGTTTCCATTAATTTAATAATAATACTAATAATTTTGATGGCTACTATTTTTTAAATCCCCAATATTATGTACCACCCCTCATACAAGTATAATTTCTGAATAAATGATTTATATACTCAATAAATAATGTATTATATATTTATTTCATTTTCCACATATATACCCACATTTCCCACGTCACCCACTTCCCCCACCCCCCTTTGAATCACGTGACCCTTACCACCCATTTTCCACCCACCCACTTCCTGTAGAACAAAGACACTCTTTTAGGGACCCTCACCCCAGGGGGCCCACAAAGCGGCGACGTCCGCCTCAAAGGACAATGGGAAAACCTGTTCGGACACGTCTGGAAAAAGGGGTGAAGGGGGACGATTCCTGGAATAAATTCACCAATCTTGCCCACTTACTACTTAAAAATCAATTACCACCGATTTGTATATTGAATCATACTAATGTCGGTGATGTTCCAGATGAAATTTAGAATTTGAATGATTACGAGAGAATACTCATCCTGAGAGCGAAGGTGTTTCAAGTTATACAAAGAGCGGGAACCATTCTAAAAAGAAACACCACATTCCATGCAAGGCCAGAAATTGGTGGATCTAACATTTTACTTACCCTTGCCAATTTCGTTAACTTTGGGAAAAATAGCTTCAATAACTGATCCTATTAATGAAAATCACCAACTACACATTTTCATTCGAGGAATACCTAATAAAGCTAAGGTCATTTGGCAAAACCTAGTCAATCTCGATAAAATATACACATCCCTCGAGTGGCTGCAACGTTATAATCCACTCTATGGAAATATTCAACTGCCTGAATCAGCTCAAAATTTGATGGAATTGTTGATAGCTGATGATATTGAGTATCGAATGAACTTAGGAGAAAGTGATACAAAAGATAATTGTGAAACTCTATCCACCACTGTAAGTAACGAAGGCGAGGCAGAGGGTAATACTAAAAATGAAGGTCTTTTCCCTTCTACCAAGAATAGAGGAAAACCGAAAGAAAATTCATCAGCACTGGACGGAGCAGGTCTTGATGTAATCAATTAGAGAGCATCTCACCCTTTGAGCTATGATGGCGAAAAGAAAGAAGAAAGTTGTGTTCAAACACTATCATCCCTCGATAAAAAGACTGCTGATGTATCTTCCATGGTAACTGAAATTTTGGATCGAAGGTCACGTTTTGACCAATACACAATTTATCCTATGCACGACAAAAGACTAAATGCTACGGCATGTAATTTACATCAAATGAGAAAAGTACGAGACGTACCACTGAATTATAATATGCAACAATGAGCTTTACTATGTTTCCCAGATTAGTGCCCGTATGGGCAAAATGGATAGTGGGAACAACGTAACGCCCCTCTTACGGATCAAGAGTATAAAAAAATGCGTCTTTGCTCGAGGATAGCACATTTCCGTTTGGATCATTTACATTAACAGTATTTATTCTACCTTTTGAATAACACTAACACGAGAACGCCTGCGCGCTACGCGCGCCGTTTCTGCATCCATTCTGATCATGCGACTTTTTTCGAAAACCATCGTCGAAAATTGAAAGTCTCTCTGGTTTCATCAGATGTTGCATTCCGATTTCTGTACGATAACTCTTTTCTTTGGATTATCTACTACATCGATTACAACTTTCGAAGGAATTCGAATTGGCAATCTTTGAGTATTGTCAACGAAACAATTCTGTGTACACATAATTTTTTACTACATTACTCGTACGTTGACTTCCGAGGAAAATTCTTAATGATCCCCATGATCAAACACGTGAAAATGCTACGTATAATTGACCGTGGTTGAACACATCTTTTCTGAGGTCGATATGTATGTTCTTGAAAGTTTGCCCTTGACTTTTGTTAATTGTCATCGCAAAAGCAGGTCTCAATGGGAATTGACGTCTTTTGAAGATGAACGGATAGATATTCTCACAATATAGAGTTACACGATGTATGAAAACGATCTCTCCCGCTTTATCACCTGTTAGAATCTGACAACGTAGGGGATTGTTCGCAAGTTCCAGTACGTGTAATCTTGTTCCATTGCAAAGTCCTTCATTGACACTCATGTTACGTATCAACATTACGACACAATTGATTCTCAATTTCAATTCATATGGTGGAAAATTTGGAGGACTCAGAGTATGGAGATATTCTGGTAAAATATCATGACTGATATCTCCATTATCACAATTCTCTACACTGTCGATACCTGTATATATTTTCTGCGTTTTCCTGTCAAGTAGATCGATAACGCGATCATTAATTTCATCAACGTCTATATCTCGTGCTGACAAAATTGCCACTTTGGCGAAATCTCCATATCTAGGTTCATTAATAATATTCGTGAAAATGTGAATTATATCAGCAGATGTTTGAGCAACACACTGTTCTGGAGCAATTAGATTATTGTTGTCATCATTTAAATTGCCGTCACCGACCGACAAAAGACATTTCGCCAATTCGATCTCGTGGGATAAAGCTCGCATATTTTCTGTTAAAGAAAATATTGTAAATTGTTTCCACAGTAAACTAAATTTAATGGACAAATTCACCAGTTTACTACGAGTTGCATGCGGTTTAACTGGAAGTAACTGGCGGAAATCTCCACCGAGAATCATGATCTTGCCGCCAAAAGGCAAATCATTTTTCATAAAGTCACGTAGAGAACGGTCAACTAATTCCAGAGCATATCTTGGTGCCATTTTAGCTTCATCCCAGATAAAAACATCAACTTCGCGTAAATACTGAGCTTTACTTGATTGACTTCTGAAATTCGACACAGAGTCATTGAAAATGGGAACGGGCATTCCGAATGATTGGTGAACTGTTTTTCCTCGTGGAAGTAAAATTGCGGCAATACCTATAAACGCCATCGTGTGTACTTTTTTTTCTTGAGTTCTTAATAAATGATAAAGAGTAGTATAGGCAAATGGTTTTCCGGATCCCCTAGGTCCATCTATGTAGAAATATTTAGTCGGTGATCCTGTTGTTTCGACAGCATTCAATACATTATCCACCATGTCTTTCTGTTTCGAATTCCATTTTCCAGATCGATTTTGACCAATATCTCTATGCTCTTCAAGTGAAATTTCATTTTCGATGAAAACATCAATATTATTCTCCAAGTCCGTCATTTGTCGCATTGTGGGAAATCGACTGATACCTGATCCTTCGACAGATAAAAGATGATTCACTTCAACGTAAATCCGTCTCTCAGCTTCTGGCACGCTCAATTGCCTTTGAAGATCTTGAGCCATTGCATCCTTAAACTTTTGCCAGAGTTCTCTGGGGTTATTAGGCTGACAATATATCAAAAATCGTACGAATAAATTACGTAGCTGTCTAGGCATCATCCATACCTCTCCTTCTGGCAATGCCCGTTCCCACTCTGCATCATCCTCGATGAGACCCAATGCAAGGCAAGTATCTTGAAACGTAGGATATGTTTGACCATGAACTGTTCTGAGACTTTCATAGCTTGTTGCTCCTTTAACATTTATCTGTAATAAGCGCAGATGAAAAAACTCACTTTGGGTTGGACTTACACTATACATTCGTCCGATGACATTGAAATGCGATTGGCGTTTCATCCATTTCGATACATTGGAATCACTTTGCTTTTTGAACACATAATGTGATGGAATTTCAAAATATGTGAATTGGAGAGCATTGGAATCGTGTTCATTCAAAGCGAAATAATCGAGAAGCATGTTCGTTCGATGTAGTGCTGATCTCATATCATTCTCGTCTGCATCATCATTGATGATCACGTTTTGTTGATTCTGTAAATGAACAGGCAACCTCGTAATTGAATAACTTTTATTCTGCAAGGACCGTCCTAATATTCGGCCGCATGCTTCTGCCGGTCCTACATATCGAGCATCAACGAAATTCTTGATTTCATCGTGCGCAATTAGCTTTTCATTAGTCTCTGGGTCACGTATGGTAATACATGCTGCATCATGCCCTTTGTATATATACTTGTAGAGGTATTTAACCGATTTGATGCTCGTCACTACCTCAACGTTGATATGACAACCAAATAATTTCAATAATTTTGAATTATAAGGTACGACATACTGGTTATTAGTTGAACTACCATTGGCACGATCGTAACTACCGGTATTCCGTCTTTGATAGGCAGGATATCCGTCTTCATCCATTGATGTTTCTTCTTAAAAATTTTTAGGGAATTTCTTAGAACATCTCCCTCTTTCATCTTTACACCAATTTCCACATGGACCATGTATCATCTGCTTCATAACTGCATCATGAAGAATGGTATCTCCCTCAGGATCTGGGATTTCCGCTGAAATGTATTTATCAATAACGTCAGGAGTGGTAATTTTACAATTTTCCTTTAGTGTCAAAAGTAGATGAACATGAGGCAAGCCCCGTTTTTGATATTCAGTGACATTAACATGTGCAATCACATCACCAAATAACTTCTCTTTCAAGATAACTTCCATCAGCTGTTCTTTTTTCAAGTGGAAAACGCGTGAAACTATGTCTGGTCTATCAGACGCAGTTTGACCTGGTAGCAAATTTTCTTGGATTTCCAACCAATTGGGATTGCATGTAGTAGTAATGAACAGGTCAGGTTTTCCATATTGTCGCACAATTGCCATGGCATGTTGATAATGTTGAAGCATGTTTCGCGGAGATCCTGTGAATGATGAGGGAAGAATTATGACTTTACCCAACGTAGTTTGTCTTTCATTTGCTGATCGTTGCAAATGATCGAGCAATCCTTGGTAGGTATCCGCGCGTAAGGTTTTATGATTCGCTCTGCAGAAATTCAGACGGTCTTTTTCAATTGTTTGACATGATTGTCAACAATCCACTGTTGAAACAATCTTCCTCCCATTAGAAAAACATTTTTATCTCGAACTGCCATCCTGTGTTTGACATACTCGGTTCTCGAAACACGTCGAGCTCTCTTCACGCATGGAATATTTGGAGACCATCCTTGAGTTCCGTATGGATAAAGTAGCGGGTAAATCCAAGGTTGCACATTTGGATCAAGAGAATTAATGAATTGTAAAGTTTTGGTATGTCTATTACGGATGGAGACATAAGATTCTGGAATATCTCCATCAGCAGTCGTTTTGAAAACAGCAGCCACCTCGTTAATTCTTTGTGAATTATAACGTCTTGGGTCCATACCATGTTTCAATGAAAACAAAAGTTGCATTTCTGGCTCTCTTTCCATGTGATTATTCTCCATTGCTGATTGTACTTCTTCATGCATCATTCGATAGGAAACTATGTCTGTATCCAATGTGGAGATTTGTTGGCAACGTATATCAGTGGATTCATTTTGATCAACAATGAATAGTTGACCATGAGACGGGCTGTCGTTTTCTGAAGGATATAACGATGTATTCATTTGATAATAAATTTGCCCTTGTATGTTAAAAAAGTACGGTCCAGATCGTCTGTTATTGAAATTTACTAAATTAGCATTGAATGATGCAAAACTGACTGAACTATTATAACAGCGAATACGTTCGAGGAACTGTTTGGATTGTTCGTGATTCCCATTAAATAAGTCCGATAACAGTTCGGGAGGCTCGGGTAAAGGATTGAGAGCGACCTCTCCATGACTACAACAGTCATTGAAAGAGTCGTTTTTCTGTGCTACCCTTTCAACTTCGAAGTGGATCGCATTACAATGTGTACATGAAATGGTCATCTTTCCTATATAGTGTTTCTTAATCCCTTCACACGATATGTCACGAATAGTGGGACGGGTGAATCGACCTGGTCTAATTGGTGTCTGCATTATATTGTTGTGAAATTCATCATTGGTACCAACACGATCCTAGTCATTCAGATCACTTAAAACATTATGCACAATTAATATGGAATTGTTGCCCTGAATGCTTCTCTTTGTATTCATTCTTTCACGATATGCGCGCTGATAAGCGGCATTTTTCTCACGTCTGACTCGTTGCAATTCTTGCTATTCATCGGGTGTACGCCGGATGTTCCGTTTAGGCATTTTTGATGTCCTCCAAATTTATTCAATGGTGAATTTAAAGAGAAGAATTTAAATAGAAAAATTTGAATGAAATAAAGGTTATTACAAGTTGTGATTAGAGCAATAACCACAAATTTCCGAAAAATTTGAAATTTTCAGCTCCAGGAATTTTTTCCTGGAGCTGAAGCGGCTGAAATTGCAACATGTAAAAATATGAATGAGGCAAACGTATATTCACAAAGTATTTGTTTTGAGGACAATTGGGATGTACACATGAACTTTTTTATTTATCAGTAAAGTTTATTTCTTTTGTTGTACAAATTACTCTCATTGTTCTTTACAGTTATATGAGTTAGTAGTTCAAGGTATTCCTTCATTTCGAAGTAAATCACTCTGTTACTATTTGGTATTTGTGTGATGATTTCGATAAATAATATATTGTTTATCGTGTATTTATATATTCTCTACTATATCTATGTTTTATATTATAATTTGGGCTATGTATTTAATAATTTGGTCTACGTATTTATTATAATTCTAGTTTCGTATTTTCTAGTTATATTTTGAGATCAATTTATTATATTTTTTATTTATTTAATTGTTTTTGTGCTGCAGGCCCACTGAAACAAAAATAATAACATGTTTTATTAAGCAATAAAATAATGAGCCATGTTTTTCTGCCAGTAAGGGAGGGCGGGGGGAAAATGAACATGGGATAGATGGAATCAAACAGTGTAAAAGTGGCTAATTTGATCCAAAAATCATGTGACTCATTTCGTTCACGTTCAAATGAAACAAAAAAAAAACAGTTGCTTGAATTGCGTGAAAGAGTCGATTTTTCCTCGGTTTTATTTCTCTCCACTGTTTCATTTTGCCCCCACCCTCCCCCAGTGGGTACAAATTCAGTGATTGTTGACTCAAATATCGGTAAAGCCAATTGTCTTAACTGAATGTGATGACTCATTGAGACAAACATGAATATTTGCCCTGAAATATTATAAATAATACTTACGTGTGAAGCCTGGATTCGCCTCCTCAGTCTGTTTCACATTTTCACCCTCGACTTTGAAGAATGATGTTCCTAGGTATTTTCTCTGACAGACTGATATATTCGATGTACTTCTGAAATGCAAATGCATAATAAGTAGTATTTGTCAAATTTGTGAGCTAATTTTGAACGTGAAAAGATATTAAATTTTAATCGATTCTTCAAGTGCATGGAGAAGAATAGATGTTTTCTAACAGATAAGATGGGGATCTCATAAATAATAACTCAATATCCTCGATTGAAGAAAAATATTTTTTCCTCATAATTATGCATTAACCACAACTTACCGTCAGTGAAATTTCAAAGAATATCAATTCAACCACACTGCTCCTTTCATGTTTATACCGTAAAAACAAAATATGATCTCGTTCAATAATCTCCAGTTTTCAATACAATGACACTCCACGACAGGATGCAGGAGACAGTCGTAAAAATAATTAACTGCCAAAGCTCCTTCATCGAAATGATAAATTATTCCGATAGGTTATAGCAGCGTTAAAATTGTTGCGACGGTCACGCAGCGAGAACCGGAAGTGAGAACTCATAGAAATGAATATCATTTTCATGTAACGGATTGTCACCTGGAATAAAAAAATCGCGTCGATCGGGAGAAGAAAATTAAATATGGATGTTAACTGTATCACAGTACTAATAATTCAGCCCTTCAAAAATAATTTGGCTCATGAAAGGTTTTTTTATTGAACGAACGAATAATTTTATTTTCCAATCGTACATTGTACAGTATTTCATGAGTTTTTCAAACACTTATTACGTTAGATATTCTCAATTAACATACATAATATTTTCTCAATGAATTAAATTGTTCACCTTCAAATGTAAAACATCATCTCAAATCGAATGCGATTAGATCGGTGTCAAACTTCAGTCCTGGAATTCAGACAGAGAAGCAAATAATACTACACCTTTGTCGTCTAAGCCTAAGAACACAATAGTTTTCTGAATTTGAATACTGTCATTTGATGATCTTCTTTTTAATATCGCTTTTCTTAATTCAACGTACAAAACTTTAGACATTAATATAATATGATCATCGATTATCATAAAGTTCACTATTTTATCCTAATAAAAACTAAGTTTGGGTTTTAATCAGTTCTTTACCTTAATACTTTTTTCGGTAATAATAGGAGCAAGACATATAATACTTCTCACTTTCAACAACCAGAGGATTGATTGTCAATTCTCCAAGAAGTTACGTTCAAATGATAGTTTTCTATTTTTCTTCTTATAAAATAAATAAAAATTCCAACACGTTTAAAGCTATAAGTGCGCTAAATTCTGATAGGAATTGAGCTCATAACTAATTATCACTGGGAACAGTTTTGTCGTTTAGAGCAATTTTTTTTTCAAGTCCAGAAAACGACATTGGAAAACCAATACCCAGGTTCAAGAATGAGAACGAATGAGAAAACTATTCCGTTTCAGTCAAGGCATGAAAAAAAAATATTCGAGACTCTCACGAGTAAAAAAGAAATTAAAATGGGAAGAAGTGGCAAAAACTGGAAACGGTGCAAACGATGCAAACAGTTCGGAACCACGCAGAAGTTCTCCGTAACATTCAATCATATTTCAGCTGGAAGGAAACAAAATACAGTTATTCAATAAAATATGGAATTGTGAATTCGAATCTATCTATATAATATTAATAGTGACTGAATAATAACTACTGAGTAAGTACCTACTTTTTTCTTTCCATCATCTCCGCCACGATTATTATTAGAGTGTGGGGTTTGAGCAGGTCATGGAAGAAGATGTACGCCGGTGTGATAGTCAAATATTGTATTAACTCCTACACGATACAGAGAGTTGTCCTTAGGGTTGGCTTGTCCTCTCTTGGGCGGTGTGTGTCCACGGTAGGTTGGAGAGCAAGTGTGTCTAAGGTAGGTTGGAGAATGACTGACCATGATCGGGAAAAGTGTGGGCTTTTAAAGGAAAAGTGTAGGAAAGGGAATGCCTTGGGATCTCTGATCTAGGATTAGGAATGCGCCGGTTCTGGGGTGTTCCCCAGTCTCTAATAATGGTTTTCTGGGTTATTTCCTAGCTGTAAATAACTAGGGTTTGGGGTGTTCCCCCAACTGATGATGGGAATGACGCTGGTCGAGTGGGTAATTAGCCTACGAGGGTCAGATCCACGGCTAGACTTGGTTGGGGGATTTCCCATCGAGTTGATGGGGTGTCCTGGCGACACAGTCACCACAAGAGTTTTCCTTGTCGTCCTCTACAGGACGTTTCGTGTTAGGAGCATTGACGGGGTTTGGAGTGAGTGGCAGATGGAACGACAATCTTAACTTAACGGATGACATTTTTTCAATTGTTTCATCAACAACAACACTGCTCATGCCGTCGACTTCCAGGAACGGTAATCTTGGTTTGGATGAATCAATTTCCCCAAAAAATGTGGCGAAAACTCCTTTTTCCAATGAAGGAGAATCTTGGAACCCACGAATTTGCACACACAGGCGAAAATGCCCGTCTGCGATGTTCCCGTTTGCCAAGGCGACCTGACCAACAGTTTTGAAGACAACGAAATTATTTCGAATGTAACCTGAAACAGCTAGAATGATAAAAAAAAATACTAGAGAAACTGACAGAAAAACGATTTTTTTTTTAAATGCAGAAAAAGATTTCAGCAATTTTTTGCCAAATTTGTTTTATTACCAATTGGTACTTTCATGTAGTAAAGACATTTCTCAATCGTGATTTCCTTGAACCGTGATTTCTGCTGGACTGAGTTGGCAACATCGAATTTTCCCAGGCTAGTGACCGTGCTGAAATCCTGCACGTGCAGTTCCTGAGGAACGATAACCCCTTTCAGGTCACGATCGAATTGGAACTGCACATCTCGAACTGTGCAGCCAGTGATCTCCACGAGCTGAAACGTAGAATGAGTGAGACACAATTCCTTGAGGAGTATTTTATCTACGATCCAACGGCTTAGAAGACATGTTGTCTCCCAGAAGAATTGATTTTCCAAAACAATCATTTTACTCAATTCACAATTAACAATATATTACGTGAAAAAAATATGGCATTTACGGAAAACAATCTTCCAACATGTTTAAACTAGATATAAAAAACGCCCCCCAACTCAACGACAAGTGGTCGATCAATTTCGGACAGTTCCGGAATTCATCGGGTCACCGGTCATCCGCCTCGGTAACGAACTTGGGACCCCCCCCCCAAGTCAGTCTTTCACCGTACATTCAACGTGTCAGTCAACTTATTTTAATCTTTTCGTCTTTTTCAACGACTCTCAACGTTAATTAGCTCAACTCAACTTTCAACGATTCCACACGGGTGAATCACAAAAACTTTGTATATTTTGCATTGTTTTTTAACAACTGGTGACAATAAACGCGAAGATTTTATATATTAGTGTTTTCGTGCCTTTATCTCATCTTCACGACACTATTTCCAGTTTTCCGACGCCCGACCACCCAAAAATCTCGTTCCTCAACAAACACAAAAAAAAAAAACTCTTCCTCGTCTCGTGTTAACTGATGTTTGAGTTTTTTGAGTAAATAGTCCTTGATTGACGATAAATATTATCAGAGAAAAAATTACAAATTACAGAGGCGAACAATTTTCGTTAAAAAAAAATTTCCTCACCTCATATTGCCTCAGTTTGGAACTCCATTCCACTGCTTTATCTTTCTAAAATACGATACGTAGTTTTGCTCCCAGAGTGTTATTATAACCAACAATATCCCTGCAATTTTTACACTGCTTATTTTTGATCAAATTAAAATGTACCTTATGTAAGGGAGATTTTCACAATTCAAAAAACTACAAAAGTCAGTCGACATGGAATGAGACACGTGGCCAGGTACACAGGTTAGATGTTTTATATGATAATTATTCTTTTTGTTCCGGAAATTATACCCTTAATTCTACTCACTCAAATATTTTTTATCATTATTTTATTATTGAAAAAAATTCCTCGAAAACATTCGACAAAAAGTTTAACTCACGCAACTTGATTTGAATGTGTTGAGACACGCGGTAAATTTATAGTTTAGACTCGATTTAGATGTTTTCTACGGCAGTTGTTATAAAAAATATGATAAATACTCACATCATTGTATTACCGGCCTGGTAACTTTCGATTTTCTCGTTCGTGGTCCAAAGAATCTCCTGTGATTCCATTTTTTCAGCTCGATTAGAAATTTTTACGTAGCACAATGCTGTCACTGACGGGCGATCACACCGTAAAAGAACGACTGTGAAAGTCGTTGGTTATGAATATGATGAGAGAGGTGACTCGATTCACAATGGATGATTTTAGGAACACGAACGTTTTCGGCTTTTCGATTATTGCGAAACTTCATTCAGTTAATCGGCCAATGGAAAGTACCTTACGCGATTTCGACACGGACGAACTTAATTGATGTGCTTCTTCTTTTATAAATAGGATAAGGCAAATCAACAGTGGTATCTATCACACGTTGCACGTAACAAATCCACGGCAAAAATATACAGTTGGACGGTATCTTGAAGGAACACAAATTGGAGATGTGGAACGGAACATGAACACAATTCTGAACATTACTGGCGGAAGCCCTGAAATAATTCGAAGTGCATGGATAGACACTGTGGACCTGCTACATGGTTTTTCACAATTAGACCTGCAGAATAGCATGGAAAAGATTTAGCTTTATATCTCTGCAGAATCAATACGCCGTATTTGGACAAATTATCTAATGGTGAAGTCATTGCAGCAGATTCCGTTGGAGTGTCTCGATTCTTTGATGTAAAATTCCACGCTTTCCTCGATTTTCTACAATCAGATAGTCAACCTATCGATGAAATTCAGCAATATTTTTGGCGAAGAGAATATCAAGGCCGAGGCATTGAGCATTTCCATTTATTAGTGTAGGTGAAAAGCGCCCGAATTGTTGGGAGTAATTCAAATGAAGCAGGGACAGAATTTATAATGAAATATGGGATTGGTAAAACGCCAAATCCAAAAATCGCACTGCCTTAAATCGCACGAGTGATCACACATCAAAATCATAAACATAATAGTTATTGCTTATGCACACGAAAGGGGAAGTCTGGGAAAATAACGAAGAAATGTCGATTTGGTTTCCGTGGGCCTGTAACCGACACATTCATCCTCCGGAATCCTGCCATTCCAATTGTTGGAAGAAAAAAACTCAAAACCACATCGAGAATTCATGATCTTCCCCGAACCGAAACAGAAATGAACAGTAACGATTACAACGCTGCTATTCTCACCGCATGGGAAGGAAATATGGATATCCAGTTCATTGGAGAATCATCATCACTCTTGCACGAAACACAATACGGCACGAAATATTTAACGCAGTATGGAGTGTCGAAGTCTTCAACAGTTATAAAGGAAGGAGCGTCAAAGAAAACTGTAAGGTAAAAATGATAGAATATTGAACTGCGTGCTCTCTACAATCGCGAAATCGGAGCTCTTGGAGCGTCCGCTACGCTGTTATCGATTTCTTTATACGGAACAGACTCTAACACAACTATTAAGTGGTTGGATGTGAGGATGGTACGGAATCGAAAAGTAAAGGATCACGGTGATATCGCCAAGCTGGGCAAAGAATCTACAGATATATTTTGTCCGTCATTACTTGATGATTATTATCGCAATCGACCAACGGCGCTCGCATTAGGGGGTCTTAACGAATTTTGCCAGTGGCATCATCTCGTCAGATCAAAATCGAAAGCTAAAGGTGTGGAATATTACACTCTGGCTCCTTCGATATTCTTGAAAAGACATGAACGAGGTTATTTAATCAATCACTGGGGAAACTATATCACTACTGAATCTGGGAAATAGTTCTTCACGCTTTTACTACTGTTCAACCCATGGAGAGATACAGACGTGTTGAGAACAGGTTTTTCGACTTATACTGCTGTGTTTAAAAATGAAGAGGATTCTCTAAGAGAGCCGTATGAATATCCTAAACAAATGGAAGGTTTCCACAGAAGAATAAAATACATTTCCGAGAAAATTCGTACTGAACTGGGAATATCTGATGAAGAGATAATGCAATCACCGAGCGTACAAGCTGGGAATGATCCAAAGGAAGGCAAAATAGATATGAAAGAACTCCATGATATTGATGAAAAAGTAACAAAGAGCGTAGATTTGGGTGCGATTATATCCCAAATGAATGTTGATCAAAAGAGGATATTCAAAAAAGTGTGTGACCTGCATCGAGTAGGTGGAAGCGCGAGAGAGGGAGGGACTTTGAATAAATATCTTGAGGAACGAAATTTCGCAAAGTTCCCGGATCGGCCGAAGGTTACGCCTAGTGTGGAAAGAATTGAGGGAAGGTTAGGGAATGTGTCAGGGTTCATTTAAGTACAGGGGGAAAATCGCGTCGGTCCCC
This sequence comes from Diachasmimorpha longicaudata, assembly GCF_034640455.1. NCBI lineage: Eukaryota > Metazoa > Arthropoda > Insecta > Hymenoptera > Braconidae > Diachasmimorpha > Diachasmimorpha longicaudata. The sequence goes on along the minus strand of NC_087239.1, from coordinate 1,210,500 downwards.
CACTCGCGCCGCGAAGAGGGATATTCAAAATTATCATCCGGCGCGGGCGGGGGGAGACTCCGTTCGCAAAATCTTCTCGGGATGAATAGCCTGGCTGCGAGTGCCAGCATCCCAAAGAGAGGCATCCGTGAGGTATGTTAGGATTCGTTTAAGGATGGAAGGTCAGTAGTGTCACCACCGACACCCCATTGACTTGCCAATTGTGATTGTCGCGGTAAAATTTTGTTGTCAACGGATCCCCGGGGAACCAACCAGGCTAGCCGCGATAATCGCGTTAAGGGTGGAAATTGGAAAATTTGTATTCTCCCATTCAATTTGAATGAGGAGGTTTTGGCGCGCTGAGTGACGCAGGCGCCGCCGCAGCTAATCCACCAGAACTAGCGTTCTGGGGAGGCAGAGTTCCACCATTTTTGTGTTAGTTATCGTCAGGACACGGGAACAAGAGGAGGTTTTTTTCACGAGGGAACTGTTTGAAACTAAGCCTAAATTCCGAGAAGACCAACGGCCGGTAAGGCTAAGTGCCATAAAAATGTCTCACAGAGGTGATTGATTTATCTTTGGGATTAGGTTGGAGAAGATGGCCATTTTAAATGTGGCCCGTCAGGAAATGAGTTGCACAGATGTGCAGAAAATTATAAACGACTACAAGAGGAGATCAAGATAGGACGATGATAATGTTTATGGCTAGACAAATTCAAACTGCTTACAAATTAGAGAGCCGTAATAGACGATAGAACTAATGGATTTTTTTTTCTCGAGTAGTTTGTGATGAGAATAAATATGAGATTTAACAAAAAATTTAAGCTTTGATTTCTCCCGTTAAAATATAAAAAATTTATCGATTCGGAACAATCAGTGTGGACGTAAAATTCAGTAAACTCAGGCTATACCACCTTCACCTTTTGCATCGTTACAAATAAAGAAACTCACGGTGATTAATTCGCGACCAAGATAATTAACCTAAAGTGTTTTAATGTGATTGACTCAGGTGACTAAACAAAAAGAAAATACAATTGCCAACTAATTTTGCCCAGACTAACATTTATTGGCAAAAAAAAACCACCCATCGCAACACTCCTCCTAGTTCACCCTAAAATCCAGTACTCTCTCCAAAAATAAAGTGGTCCGTCAAGCCGGATTGGGAAATTAGTGTAGTGATAACCGGTGAGTTTTTTGAAAATTCAGTTGCCTTTGTAACGGACTTTGGTGGCTACAAAGGCGAATTTATCGGACAGTAGTTCAACCTGCATTTCTCATCGGCTTAGTGCGCGAGTGTTTACATTCCGAGACAATAGATTGTAAACACACAGTGTCCTTCAGAGATTCAACCAACGACAATCTTCGGGGATTTTCGGTGAGCAGTGGAGAATATTCCGTCGCTGGGCCCATTGGCGCAGCAGCAGGTGGGTTCCCTAGCAACAGCGTCGACTCAACTTACCGACGCGTCAACAGTCTCCCCACAGTCGATCACCCACCACAGTTGGTAAAACAGTTTGATATCGAACCCTACCAAAAGACCAGGCAAGTAATCACTTCAGTACTTCAACATGTCAGACTCAAACTGTGGTTGATCCAGAGAATTCAGAAACTCAAAGGGACATGTCAGGCGCAGAGCAGACACTTCAACAGAAGGAAGAGGGGCCTGAAGTACCAAAATTGATCATCACCGATGGAGATGATGACCCTCTCACCACCAGTCTTCAAAGGATCGAGAAGGTCTGCAAGAGACTCACAGTCTCACAAGGTATTCAATTAAGACCACTCACCTTCAGAAAAGAGAGAGAGAGTATCATCGAGGCCTACAAGGAGCTCGGCCACATCATGATGAATGATGTGGACATCACCGTAGAGGAGCTAGACGGTCAGAAAAGTATTATTGAGTCAGACTGGGCGGAGTTTCTAGCCCTCCAGGCAAACCCGATCGAGTGTCTCCCCCACGATCACCCCTACTTGGTGCAAGGTGCCTTTGAGAAAGCAGCCTGCACGAAAAATGAGTGTTTGAAGCTCATTAGCAGGTTCAAGGGCTATCTGGCCCAGAAAAACCGTCAGATCAGCTCATCAACCAGTCACCCCCACCAAGAGCAGCTGAAGAGGCGGTGGAAAGAATTCAATGACCTCTTCACGTCACTGGTGGGCAGCAAATCGACTATTGCACCAGTGAAGAAGATGATCAGACTTAAGAACAGTCTAAACGGATCACCAGCAACTCTCATCTCGACGTTAGAAATGAGTCATCGAGACGGCTTGGAAGAAGCTCACCAACAATTATGACAATCCCAGGTTGCTGGCCCAGTACCTGTTCAATCGAAGGCTGGATCTACCGAAAATCTACAAGGCAACGGAGGAGAACTTCAACAGAAATGCAGCAGCTGTAGTCGAAATGTTGGATCAACTACGAGGAGTAGCGGGTTTATCAGGGCCAACTTGAGGGAACAGCTGTTCGCACATATGCTCAGGAAATCAGGGGATACAGATACTCTAAAGCAGTGGCAATTGAAACTGGGAGACTCAAAGGATTTCCCCAGTCTCAAGGAGTTCGTGGCATTCATTGAGGCCTGCGGAAGAGCCATCAATGCAGGAGCAAAACTTCACGCCACTCAGGAAGTCACCGTAAGCAGCAGGAAACCCTTCAAGAAGGGAAATGTTTACGCAGCAGCAGCTCAACAGATTGATGACAGCACTGCAGAGACTCCACACCCAGGGAAGTGCTGCTCGATGGGCAAGGGGAACCACTTCATCGATAGATGCCAGAGGTTCAAGGATCTGTCGTCAGCAAAGAGAAATGACGTTGTTGTCAGCAACAACCTCTGCTTCAGATGCTTGGGAACCCACAGAAAATCAAAGTGCACTTCAACGGAGCTTTGCCACAAATGCCGAGGTACTCACCACACGCTGATCCATGGAGGAAGCAAATACGCCCTTGGACAGCCTCAGCAGAGCCGTGACTCGGAACAACAACAAATAGCAGGTTCCTCCACCAGATCCACTGAAGAAAGGGCAGAGGAGACTTTGAGTAAGTGAAGGCAAAACAGCAAACAGATTCACTTTCTCATTGGTCTTTCTCAACAGCAAGGCCCAGCATACCACCAGACGCAGTCAACAACGAGCAGACCAATGACAACTCAAAGTCACACCAACCAGAAGCAGTTCAACAGTTCGTGCTGTTAGCAACAGCCCGAGTCACAGCGAAATCACCAAGAGGATTCACCAGCAGAGCCAGAGTCCTCATAGATCAGGGTTCAGAGGTTTCCTTCATTTCTGAAAATCTAGTTAATCCACTTCATCTACACAGAAAGAAAACAACGTTGGAATTAATTGGAATTGGAGGGATCAATTCCGGACACACGAGAGGATTAGTATCAGTCGACCTTCACCCGGTCTCAACTGTTCACCGTTGCTGTCTCTTCGAGTTCTACAACAGTTGGCAGACGATGAAGGTCATCACTTCCCTAAGGCCGTTGAGACAATCACCAAGGGTCGATACGACGACGACATCTACGGCGGCGCAGAATCAGCAGAAGAACGTAAAGAGATAGTCTGGCAGTTACAGGGACTCTGTCAAGCAGGAGGCTTCCCTCTTCAGAAATGGAGTAGCAATTGCCCACAGCTATTGCACGAGCTCGGACTATCAACAGAGAAAGAAGTTATCCAATTCATCCATCCAGTAGGCTTTAGGAGAAAGGTAGCAGTCCACGGGTACTGCGTATACGCTGATATTGCGAGCTCAGGCATGGGATCTAATAACGTCTAGTGAACTGGATCGTCATTAGTGGAGTGCAGAACGGCTGGATCGTCATTAGTGGACATTAGTGACCATTAGTCATTAGTGGACATTAGTGGTCATTAGTGGAGTCGGCCGACCAATGGGCGCCGTTGCCGCGTTTGCACAGTCCAGCGTGGTTACGCTGGGGAAACGAACCTCACTTCCTGTTTGGTGGTTTTGGCGTGAGGCCGTTCTTGTGATTTGTGAAATCCGTTCGGCCGATAGTGTGCGGAAGCGAAGCAGGACGTGTTTGAATTGGAATAACTTGTGGACGGCGTTTACGAGTTCCTGGAGAGTCTAGAGGAACAATCGGAGGGACCGAGGACTGGGAAATCGTGATTGACGCGGAGGAGTTTGGTGAGCGCGGTGGCTTCGACCTCAGAGCTTTGTCATAATAGAGAGGAGAGTCATCACGACTCGTGATTTTGATCAATTTTAGTAGGTCCTTGAGGACTATTAGTTTTGCGAGATCAATGAATCATGAGAGAGTCCTGGCCACTCCGATCAATCAAATTGTTAGAAATCTCTCTCTCGTTATGTTGACGGGTTTTAGGCAGAAATCATTGTGTCTGATCAGCTTGGATTTCTGTGTTACGACTGAATTGATTAGGAGGGAGTGCTAGACCCTCCGAAACTGTGTTCGATCATTTTGAAGTGTCAGTCTCGCGGATGGTTAAAATTGTGTTAGAGCGTTTGGCGTCCAGATGCGGAAGTTTTCTGTGATGAATATTTGGCGTGGAGTTTAGAATTGTTTTAGAATGTCACCTGATCGATGGGTATTAGATGAACGCTCTCGCTGTCGGTTATTGGCGCAGAACCTTGAAAGGTATTATTTAGGGTCTCGTGACCTCGGTCCGTTTTGCTGACTTTTGGCTCAGCTTGTCCGTGTTTTCATGTCACTGAGTCGCCATAGTCACCGGTTACGAAGCCATGTGTTTATTGTTCAATTGTTTCGCGTGATGTTTGATTCACCTGATAACTTTCGACAGTGACATTTTTGATGTATGTGTTTTGACTTGTATTCATTTTAACTTCGTGGATTAGGAATTTCCGTTATTTGTATCTTTATTTTAACTGATGATTGTCAATAGTAGAGTCTGTTTATCTTGTACGGTTAAGGAACAAATGGAAGAATACTGGGGGTAGGCTTTTGAAATCGACCTCAAATTACCATCTAATATCGATCAAATAATAATTGAATGTCCGCCAGTGCCCGCCAGATTGTTTAAATATTCCCGTGTTTATGTCAGAGTGTTTATATATTGTATATTGTTCATTTCTTTTGATGTTACAAACGTTTCGCTTTGTTTTACATCCTCTCCCGCCTCTCCTAGCCTTTCCTCTCCAGCCTCTCTTCTTCTTTTTACATTTTTTGTTCCCTTCCCCTGCGGTGCCATGGGACCGACTTTTTTCCCCAACTGTACTGCATTTGCACAGGAGTAGAGGGAAACCATGGAAAACCTCTACCCTACAGTCGGCCGATAGTGCAGGGTCCCAGTGTACCCTTCCGTCACACTGACTAGAAGGGTACACTGGGTCTCCACACCCGTGCCTTCCGCGTAGTAATATTGGAGCGAGCAAACGGTGTTCCTAAGCGGTCACCCATCCAAGCAGTATCCCAGAGAAACGCTGCTTAGCCTCGATGACCGCCGGAGCAACACCGCACTCGCCCAACCATTACAGTCGGTTCAGAGTGTTTATATTTTCTTCCTTTCGCTGACCTAGTCACTGAGTCCTTTTCTAGTCGGAGCTCATGCAGGGATGTATACGACATTCACCGCTTGAGCTAGGCGGTCAATCATTGGAGTTTCGAGACTAGAGTACGAGACAGTTTGGAATTTCGGTCTTGTTTCATTCCAGGGGTCTTTCTAGTAATACCGACCTGGCGCTTACCAGATTTTCGTTTCAGGGTTGTTGGCGTCGAAGGGCTCCGTAGGGGACTGAGGTTTTCCGTGAACTCTGGCAATTACGTCACAAAGTTTATGGTTGGATGGCGTGAAAGAACCTGTATATCTGAATGATTTAATGGAAAGATCATTGGCTAAATGGTATGACATCCTTGAATATTGTGATAATTATGGGAAAATTACGTAAATTTGGTGAAAAACAAAGACTACTAGTACAAATGGAGTGTTGATTATCAAATTGAATATTTTTTCATTCAATAGTAAGAAGTTCAGACAGAACACTAGCAAATGGAACCTGGAAGCCAATCCAACAACTATACTTAATGGTTGTGGGAAGTCGTGTTGTGTCAATAGTTCTGTTTTACATGGTGAAGTCCAAGAGAATGACTATTATAGTGGTGTTTGGAAAGGTAACAAGAGAGTGAATGAATACATTGTCACGAGGCAGATTTTTTCGCCCTTTCCCCGCCCCCTGAAATTACGCCAATGAGTGGCTAGCTAGTTTCTTTGCAACGCTGCCGTTGGCGCCCATATCCCATTAGCAAATCGTCCCCCTCTCCCTAACCCTTCGCGGCAGCAGTTACAGTGCGATACGGTTGCCCTCCCCCGGATGTTATGCATACGAATACCCACGTGCCATTCGCCCGTCAAAAAGTACTGGATAGTATAAGGAATTCTGAAGGAATCCCTTTGAAATCCGGAAAGCTACTATTTTGTGACTAAAACAGAGAGAGAGAGAATGACCCAGTCAGAGTCTAGGAAAAAATAGAAATAAGGGAGTTAATTAATTATTTTTGGGGGAATCCGATCCCAATAAGTTGCTATATATATTTTCGCGCTATGAGTTTAATTAGGTTTCGAAAGTAGTAGAATCATTAGTTATGTTAAAATTAAGTTGCGTTTTCGAGATTTAGAGAATTCGATAGAATTAGAATTTATGTTTATTAGATTTTGCGGATATTTGACGCGCCTCGCTGTTACAATTTCGACTTAATTAGGTTATTGGGTTCAGGGAAAATTATTGTGTTATGAGGCCAAAATATTATCGAGCAACGTAATTTATTTGATTTGAAACCCTTCTTTTGTTTTCGCGGAAACGTGTAGGTGTAAGTGAAATACTGCCGCTCAGATAAGTGGATTTACGGGGTAGGATGGGTTTGTTTTAGGTTTGAATGGAAGGTCACGTTGTAGCGGCTACATACCGCCTGAGGACTGACCACCTGAAGTCACCCACAGGAGCACAGTGAACACACACACACACACACCCGCACCCAGAGGAATTTGCCCAGCACTATTGAACAATACCCAGTGGAGACAAGATAGTTAGCTATCAGTGTCTCACCTGATAACATCTATCTAATTACTGTACTCCAATATTTAACTCTGTAACCCTGACTAACGCCTCGGCGAATAAATATATTATTTAGTTATTATTCGTCTGTGGTTAGATTCGGATGTTCCCTTAAACTAAGTCTGCCCCGAATCCTACATTGGTGACCCCGACGTGATCAGAAAAGGGAATGCGTTAGTGCAACAGGTGCCGGGTTCAAAAGATTTAATAACGATCGTGTACCAAGTGATAAAAAAGACAAATTGTGGTGTTAATTTTCTTCGGACACCAGCAGACCTCAGCGAGGGTTGGCGGCATTTTTCTTTTTTAAAAAAGGTACAGACGCACTATGTAAAAAACATTCATATTCATTAGTGTTCACACGTGGTCAATTTTCGGTACCAAAAATGGCGTCGTGGGGGGTCGAAAATTTGCATTTTGGCGTCGGTAGTTAATCCACACCGTGGTCTTCTCCATCGCTAAACGCCCCGCCCACGTCGCGCGCGCGCATCCAGCGGAACACTTCCATCGGGTAACCACGCACACTCTCGGCACGTTTCGCACCTCAACCCCCACCGCGCGCAAGTATAGCACCCGGACCCCCACCGAACTCGCACCGCTAGCGACTCTTCAATTCAAATTTGGCGCGTCGCGACCAACCCAAGTGCCGTGTCGAGCATCTCGCACACCCGCTGCCGCGGCTGAATTTTTAGTGCGCTCGAATTCAATACCGATTTCGGTATGCTAACACCAGAGACAACCTTGACGGCGGAGGACACAATTACGACGGGGCTGGCGGCGATGAGGCCAAAGATTATCGCGAGGCCGTTTGACCCAGAGAAACCACAGCTCTGGTTCGCCCAATTGGAGACGCAATTCATGGACCTTGGAATCGTCACAGAAACGGATAAATATAATAAAACGGTCCCCCTCATCGATACGCAATACGCAGCTGAGGTTGAGGACCTAATCGTTGCCAGGCCTGCGGCGATTCCATTCCAGACACTAAAAAAACTAGCTAATTAGATGCTTTAGTAAGTCTCGAACCGCTAACTTGATAAGGCTGCTTGATAATGAAAGCCTAGGGGACCGCAAGCCATCCAAACACCTCAGGCACTTAAAGGCTCTCGTCCCGGGCATTAACGAGGAGGTTTTAAAAACACGTTGGCTATCTCACCTCCCGGAGCAGACCAGAGCAACCCTCGCGGCGCAGGAAGGCGCTCCATTGGACAACCTGGCGAAACTCGCCGACAAGGTCCACGAGGTTTTTCAGCCTCAGCAGGTCGCAGCAATCTCGACTACCACCCATGACTCGGTCAATGCGAAGCTTCTCGCCCAGGTAGAGAAGCTGACGGCAACGGTGGCCGCAATGCAGGCACGCGAATCCCGATCTCGCCCGCACACACGCTCCGGACGGCCACAGGAGGGTCGCGGCAGTTCACGGAGAAGCTCCAAATCGCGGAAAGTATTCAAAAATTTTAACACTTGTTGGTACCATTACAGATTTGGAGATGAGGCACGGAACTGCCTGCCGGGCTGTAAACACCAGGGAAACTTCAGCGGGAATCGTTAGCGACGGAACACGATTCTGCTTTATCATCCCGTCGCCTCTTTGTCACCGATAGTTCCACCAAGGACCAGTACCTAGTGGATACCGGTTCTGACGTCTCCGTGTGTCCACGACGACGCTATTCCGACAACGAGGATGCCACCGGTTATCAGCTGTTTGCAGCTAACAATACGCTGATCAACACATATGGTTACATCCCGGTCTCGCTCAACCTGGGCCTACAGCGGGACATCAAATTTCCCTTCCATCACAAGACCGGAGGGACTCCTAAAGAACACCAAACACTCGACATTACATCACATACGGACCACTCCAGGTCCGCCAGTTTCAGCCAGACCAAGACGTCTCCTAGCAGATAAGCTCAGGATAGCAAAAGCCTAGTTTTCCAACATGCAGAAGCTCGGCATAGCTCGACGTGGACAGGGGCCATGGTCTTCACCTCTGCATTTAGCTCCAAAGAAGAACGAGGACACGAGGCCGTGTGGTGATTATCGAGCTTTGATTGACAGAACAATGCCTGACAAATACCCGGTTCGATACCTCGACGACTTTGCTGCCAACCTCCATGGGACCACAGTCTACTCAACAGTTGACCTCGTAAAACCGTTCCACCAAATACCGGTGGCGACCGAGGACATCCAGAAGACGGCAATAATAACGCCGTTTGGGTTGTTTGAGTTCCCGTTCATGACTTTCGGCCTATGCAACGCTGCTCAGACTTTTCAACGGTTGATCGACGAGGTCACGAGAGACTTGCCGTTCCTGTTCACGTACATCGACGACGTTCTCGTCGCGTCTAAGACACCTGAGCAACACCTAGACCATCTGAGACAGCTGTTTCAACGTCTAAAAGATTTCGTCTTAGTGGTGAATGTCGCAAAGTCCGTCCTGGGCAAACCTGAAGTGGTTTTCCTCGGGCACACTATCAATTCCACGGGGATCAGCCCTCCACGAGACCGGGAAAGCGCAATTCTCGATTACCCGAAACCTCAAACAGTAAAGTCTCTCAGCAGGTTCCTAGGTGCTCTCAATTTTTACAGAAAATTCATTAAGGGCGCCGCAGAAATTCGCGCTCCACTTAATGCAGCACATCAAGGTCCCGCCGTAAAAGGAAGCCATCCCGTCGTCTGGGACCCGGAAATGGACAGTGCCTTCTCCAGGGGCAAGCAAGCCCTGGCAGAGGCAACACACCTGGCTCATCCTAATGTCGAGGCTGAGTGGGCAGTCTTTACCGACGCATCAGACCACGCAGTGGGCGCGGTTCTGCAGCAAAGACACCCCGATGGATGGCAGCCACTCGCTTTCTTCAGCAGGAAGCTGATTCTCACAGATCGTCATCATGCCACTTACGACCGGGAACTCGAGGCGATTTACCAGGCGATTGTACATTTTCGGCACATTTCCGAGGGGAAGAGCCTCACGGTCTATACGGATCACAAGCCCCTAACTCACGCATTCCACCAAAAGCCGGACAAAGCAACACCTTGGCAGTGTCGGAGGTTGGACTTCATCGGCCAGTTCACTTCACACATCAAACATATCGCGGGTGCTGATAACATCGTCGCGGACGCCTTGTCTCGTATCGAGGCCGTGTCCGAAGCCGTCAACAACCAGCAACTAGCTCAATCGCAGCGGGAAGACCAAGAGCTCCAGCAAATGCTTCAGAATGGCAACAATAGCCTCAATCTACAGCTTCTCCGCTTCCCAGGGTCCGACAGTAGAGTGTATTGCGACGTTTCAGCGTCGGGTACGCGGCGCTCGTTTGTACCGCAGCCCCTGAGACGACAAGTTTTCCTCTCCATGCACTCACTCGCACATCCAGGGGGAAAGGCTACCCGTAAGCTTATTGCCGATCGTTTCGTTTGGCCGGGGATGAACAAGGACTGCGTAGAGTGGACTCGCCACTGCCGGCCGTGTCAGAAGAACAAGGTTTCCCGACACGTCGCCGCACCTCTCGCCGAGTTCGCACTCCCTTCCCAACGATTCGAACATATCCACGTAGATTTGGTAACGCTACCGATGTCAAGAGGCTTCAAGGACTGTCTTACGATTATCGACAGATTCACTCGTTACCCAGAAGTCGTACCGCTGCCAGATATAAGGACGGAGACAGTGGTTCGACCACTCTTGTACCATTGGATCGCGAGATTTGGAGTGCCTCTCAGGATCACCTCTGACAGAGGGGGCCAATTTATTGCCGACATTTACCGGCGCGTCACCGAGATGCTCGGAATCCAGTGAAAACTGACCACCCCAATTCATCCTCAAGCCAACGGGCTAGTAGAGAGACTTCATCGCCAGTTAAAGGCCGCACTACGCTGCCACGGGGACAGCTGGTATGATGTCCTACCGCTGGTGCTTCTCGGGCTCCGCACCGCCTGGAAACCGGCCGTCAACAGCACTCCAGCCGAGCTCACTTATGGGGAGAAGATCCGTCTCCCCGGCGAATTATTCACGCCTACCAACGACCGCACGGCTCCTGAAATTCTTCGAGATCTACGCAGACACTTCGCGGCAATAGCTCCCACAGAGATGTCCCGCCACGGCACTAAACCGATCTTCGTATACAAAGATCTCGCCAATTGCACACATGTGTTCGTACGCAATGACATAGGAGGAGCACTTGTCACAGCTCCATACTCTGGACCATATCGCGTCGTCAGTAGGCATGACAAACACTTCGTCATCCACTATCGGTCGCTGGGAAGGGGAAACAACCTTCAGGACGTCCCAATCTCTCTGGACCGCCTGAAACCGGCTTTCATACTCCAAGAGGACTTGAAACAGGTCCAACAACTGCCGGCAGAACCCTGCCCCCGCCAGCAGAAGAGGCATCAACGACAACAACTACAACAACAACAACTACCGGAACCAACAGGCAACTGCTCAGCAACGACCACAGGAGGTCCAGCTCGGACCGGGAGGGTCACGTTCGACGAGAGACCACGAACGCGGACCTATGACTCGGAACAACCGCCGAATGCCAAGCCATCTGCGCACAGTGGACATCGCTGAACACACCCAAGTTCTACTTTCTTACTTTCTTACTTTCTTACATTTATATTTTCTAAAAAAAAACTACGTTTTTATTCCAGCAGGGGAAGCATGTAGCGGCTACATACCGCCAGAGAACTGACCACCTGAAGTCACCCACAGGAGCACAGTCAACACACACACACACACCCGCACCCAGAGGAATTTGCCCAGCACTATTGAACAATACCCAGTGGACACAAGATAGTTAGCTATCAGTGTCTCACCTGATAACATCTATCTAATTACTGTGCTCCAATATTTAACTCTGTAACCCTGACTAACGCCTCGGCGAATAAATATATTATTTAGTTATTATTCGTCTGTGGTTAGATTCGGATGTTCCCTTAAACTAAGTCTACCCCGAATCCTACAACGTGACCAACTACGACCGTTGCTCGCGTCAATTGCCAATTGCCAATGGTCGATTTACGTTTAAGTTATAGCTAATATTAAGGCGATAGAAATATTAATAGAATCGCGAAAATATTATTTTGTTTTTAAATATTCGGTTACGTTTCTCCTAACTCCGGAGATCCCGAGAATACGGTCGCCGAGATAAAAATCAAGTCATGCGAAAATTCAAACGTTCGCGCTGCATTCTGTTATTACCGGCCGTAGGCCAGATCTGCGTTACCATAGCGCTTGGAGCGCTACGCTCCCGTCTGTCGCCATGCGCCGAACCGTCGTCTAGCAACAGTCTCTGTGCAGGCATCGACAGGATAACCACGTGTTGCTGCTGGGTAAAGAGCAATTACGTGTTAGATTAGCTAATAGTGAACAGTGCTTATTAATAAAAGTTGCGATCGAGCCATCATCGAGTGAACATCCGATCCTCAGGACACCCCATTGAGGACCCACCGAGGCCGGCTCAACATTCCTCTCGAAATCATTGAGATTGTTTCAGGGTGCATTTACGCCGTAATTGTAAGTTTCAACTGTTTCATAATGATTATTAGATATTATAGCAATTCGTTGGCGACTCTCGTCTCAGGGTACTATTTAGTGTTTCGTTTAATTTATTGAGGTATTTCTCTGTGCGGTAGAGCTTAAATAACGCCAAAATCATGCGTTTATGCCTTTTGTGTTTTACGCCTCCTTTTTTGTCCGGGAATTATTAACATTTCCCTAGGCCTGCGAGGGTGACGTAATATCCGTGACCTTGGAGATATTTGGTGAATTTGTGTTGAGAATTCACGGAGTAAAAAGAAAATGTTTTGCGCTAGTCGCCTATATATTTGGTTTTGCGTTTATTGCCTTCTCGAAATTGTGAGTTTTTGTACCTTTGTGCCTTTTGGTCTATTTATATTCCAAAAATTAACTTTTATTACGGATTATCCATGTATTCTAAATAAATTGGAATTATCGGCAAAACCGTTACCTTTAACGGTATTTCTATGGGCTATTGAGTTCGCGTTTATCGCCTACTGGTTTATTCTGTTTTTGTGCCTTAAGCCATTGCGATTACACCTCGCTAATAAAAAGTGCCCAACGATTCTTCGTTTGCGTACGAATTTAAGTTCGTCTATGTTATGCGCCTCCGCGAAAATCTCCCGCGTATTTTCTCTCGCCAAGGTCGCACCTCCGTATAGAGTATATCCCGCGTCCGTCGTTCTAGCTGCTATGTGTTATGCTCCCAGAGCCCGTATGTTTTTTATTAATTATATTGCGCTAGGATTTTTCGTTATTAGTTGCGTTTATGACGCCTCGAAATCGGTAATTCGGATTTATTTAATGTATCGATCAGTAATGTATTCGAAATTATAGACTGTTGGTTTATTTTCGGGTAAATTAATAATATTTAGCCCGACATTACGATCGTTATCTTTCTTTTATTCTATTTGGTTTTTCATGCATTAATGTATTAGATTGGATGGATAAAAGTAGTTTGGGTCTCTCTCCGCGTACGATACGCCTACGTTCTTTAGAATTAATAAAATAATGAATAATTGGTAAAATCTCTCTCTCTCACAAAACGTATTGGGATTATATTTGCATTATTATTAAGATTTGAAATATTGTAGAAAATTGTATTTTGAGTTATTATTGTCGGAAACTGAAGAATATAGTTCCGTAACGAAATATTGAGAATGGGTTGAGTTTTGAATTATTGAATTAATAGCCCAGTGACCAGCATACCCCGAACCACCCCTCTCTCGCCAACCTACATCCTGAGCAGCGTGAGCAATTACCACCATTCCCTTGACCCTTTACTTTAAGTTATTACGTTTAAAGTCATTACGTTTAAGTTTTAGTTAGAGTTTTTGTCCGTTGTCGTGAGTTATCCGCTTCGGTTAGGTTTTCGATTTGTTATTTTCCATGGAGATAAAAAATAACTGGCGCCCTTCAGAGCATTTGTTCCGTTTTGAACTGTCAAGGGAAAAGGGCGGGTTAAAGGGTAAGTTTTTAGTTAAGTAAAAATCTACCACGTTACAACAGGGAACCCCCCCCCCTGTAGCGCTAGCTACATTCCAGCACTGTCGGAGTGAGACGAGCCGATACCTTCTGTTTCACTCCTACAGTGTTATTGTAATCCGATGAATTCCTCACCGGATTATCCCTGCTCCCGGCAAATCACTCACCAAACACCAGCGATCGAGTGCTCCAAGAGCAGCAGTGATACACCGGATTCGAGACAAGTAATATATTATATTCGGCACGCGACGCTAGTAGTAAGTGGGCACGATTGGCGAATTTATACCAGGAATCGCCCCCTTCCCCCCCTTTTCCAGACGTGCCCGAACTGGTTTTCCCATTGTCCTTTGAGGAGGACATCGCCACTCTGGGGGCCCCCTGGGGTGAGGATCCCGAAAAGAATGTCTTTGTTCCACAGGCAGTGGGTGGTGGGTGGCTGGTAAGGGTCACGTGGTTCGAAAGGGTGGAAAGGGGGTGGTAAGGGGCACGTGATCCAAAAGGGAGGGTGGGTGGAAAATGGGCGGTGAGGGTCACGTGATTTAAAAGGGGGGGGGGGGGGAAGTGGGTGGCATGGGAAATGTGGGTATATATGTGGAAAATGAAATAAATATATAATACATAATTTATTGAGTATATAAATCATTTATTCAGAAGTTATACTTGTATGGGGGATGGTACATAACATTAGGGATTTAAAAAATAGTAGTAATCAAAATTATTATTATTAGTATTATTATTAAATTAATGCAAACGAAATATATTTTTTAAAGACCGTTGATTACAATGCAAACTACCATTATCAGACAAGTTCTGAAAACGTTTACTTAAATTTCGACGATTACAACTGCGTTTTTGAATAATTTTGTTGAACATTTTCATAACAATGCGATCGTTACGTTTTGTGTTTGATGTAAAGAGTTTATGAAAGGACTGTAAAGACCGATCATTGAACAACCAGTGAAGCACAGCAATGCAGTACTGCCCACAAACATCAGACGATATATCTTGGAGTCTTTTCTGGCTACATTCATAAACATTGCAATTTCGGTCAAGGCGCTGAGAGATTCTTGTATCGAAGGGTGGCATTCTGAAGCTGTCGAAATAGATTCCTCGTCTATTTGAACCGAGGTAAACGGCAACCCAGTGACTTCCTGCCTTATTGTGGTTGTCGGTATTGATGATGATAGCACAGGGTCAGGGCCATGTCCAGGGGACACAGTCGGCAGGGTAGACACCTCCAATGCATGCATCTGCATGCGGTAACACCTCCAGGAGCTCAAGTGTATTCATAGAACGACGGTAACCCGGAAAATTACAGTGGGTCTCGTTCAGCAGGCTGGATGCAACTAATGCAATGTTATGCTGCGCGTCCATTAAGTAGTCTTCCATTTTCACCCGCTGTAGTCGACAATAACCTGCCTTATGGAATCAATTTCTAGCAAATTGTCATATTCGGCGTACAACACGCAATTTACATTCTTCTCTGTTGCTCCATTGAAGCAAACTTCAATGCGAATACTTCCACTTTTCACCAGATTCCAATGGCCAGCGGAACTTGCAGATAAATCAGGAGTCAGATCGAACGCGAACAAGCAAAATCCATCGGAATAGGCCGGACGAGAGATGCTATTTCCATGGTCGCTGAAATGTATTCCAGTACCAGCAAATAGGGTGTTAAATGCTTCCACATCTAGGCAGACGCCGGAGGTGAAACTTGGCTGCAGAGGTTTTGCAGGTACTTGACGTCCATCGACATTCAGGCATAAAAAGTTTATCCCAAAATTTTGAAAGTTGAAGGGATTCTCCTTCCTCGATCCGTTGAAACTGGCATTTTAAACAAATCCCAGTATGATTCTTCTAGGGAGTTGCCCCAAATGGCATTGTCTATCGTCTCCACCATAATTCCCCTATGGAGAACAAAAGATTTGACCTCCACCCGTGTCAAAGGGTATTTCGCAGTTGTCTTTGCAAGCGTTTCAGCGTGAGCTGCCAAAATTCCAGGGCTGAGTTTCATACGGCGAACTATCAAGGAGGCTTCTTCTATATGCACCTGATAATTCAGGGCGCTATCGTCCATAAGAGAATAGTCATCCTTTGCACGGATAAGACGAACGCGTAACTCTACGCCATTCATCAAAAACTTATCTTGATTGAACACGTCACAATGTAAATGTCCCAGTAGATCAAATGTTTTTCCACCTTTAGTAAATGCCTGAAGTGCCGCTAGCCCATTGTTGGTTCTCGCATCGCCCGCCGCTACAACAGTAGAATCCATTGCACCATAGCTATCCGTTGCCCAAAGTGACATTCCAAGATGTGAAGACTTTGCATCTGTTCCATAGTTGAGTAATGTTTCAATGTATGCTCTATAGGCGTCCAGATTATTTGGAGGCGTAACCACTTTTTGGTTGAAATATACATCCACTTGGTTAAACATTGAATTTAAAATATTATTCACAGGACCAACAGAGTCCTCTAGAGCAACAGAGCCACCGGGTTTCATGATTCTGGCGCGAACTTTGATCATGATATGTGCCAAATCAATATATTCTTCTCCATGGCCTGGTACCATGAATTCAATTGGGGCATCGTCCGACAGCGTAGACACAGGATTGTAATAAACAAATTGAGAATTTTCAATACTTGTTTGGGTAGGTGGTATGGTAAATAGGTCCAACTCCGACTTCACACACTCGGAAGAGTGAGAATGTAGAAACGCCATGATGATTAGTTGAAAATATCGTACAAATCAAGAGTCTTCCGCTTTGATTTATGTCTTGTTACTTTTTCCACTTTCTTGCTTTTTTTGTTTGCAACGGGTCTCTTCTTTTTATACTTCCGAGGTTTGGATGTCTTGGCAGATCCACGACCAGTGAGCTTATGAGAGGCGAGGGGTTTACGCTTCCTCTTATATCCTGAGCCACGCATCACGGTTCCAATTTTGTCCTGGGCCCTCCTTTTCAATTTCAATCCAGACTCGGCTAAACGTTCTTACAGCGCCACCTTTAAAGGCTTGCCATTTGTCACTACATCCCCACCAACGTTAATACCCGCATTGAGAGCTTCTTCACCGACAGCTCGGGCTGCGCTTCCCAGATAGGGCAGAATCCGTCGAAAAAGACCTCCAAGGAAAGCACCAATTCCATGACCTCGTTGATATGGACTTCCAACGAATACCCTTCCAAAATCAGTATATCTATCCACTGTTCCTCCACCAGCTTGGTTTGCGTAATATGCAATGTAGGGACTCATTTGTTAGTCAATTAATCCTCTTGAAATGAAGTGTCACGTTCAAAGGACCATACTCGAATGAAATCATATCACCCTGATTGCATCTTATATCTATTTCAATTGTGCCAAATGAATACCTCATCAACGGAATATAATGAGGAGTGGAAAACGTAGTACAGTGCATGGTCCCATAGGTATACGTAGAAGCGCTGAATGGTACCACTCGTAACAGAGATGACTGCACGTCACCTGTTACGGAGGGTACACAAAGATCGCTATAGATGAACAAATTCGCAGGTAAACCTCTGGCCAAACTTGCTGGTAAAGATCCTTCACAATAGGGCCTAGCGTTTGTGAAGATGTGTACACGTCTCTCAAATCCCAACACGTCGGATACTTTATCGGAATAGTCTATTGCATGAACTGTGCTAGTGCAGTTCCTGGAGTTGTAGTGTTTTACAATTTTGACAAAACCTAGTTGCGACAAATATTAAAATCGGATATGAGTACTCAAAGGCGGAAAAGTATTCATGAACCCCACTAAATCTGTTATGTCTTTGAAAACTGCAGTAGGTAGAAAAAATGTTTGTAGTGAGTTTGTCTTGCTCTTTTTGTCGATTGAATTACTAACGAAATTGATTAAAGAACCGTTTCCATCACGTATATGTAAAAAATTGCAAGGAAATTGTATTTCAGTCAGACCCACTACCCATTCTCCTTCCAGTTCAACTTGTTTTGGAAGCAAGGTCGTGAATTTCGATGCTGTATTATCAGGATGATAGCTCATGCTGCTGTTGCTGGGGAGCACCATATAAAATTCGTTTCTCTTCATTTTTTCCCAATTGCATGCAGTTCTGCAGCAAGTATTCAAAAATCAAACTTATCAGGATATCCTTCCCAATGAACAAAAACCTGCTTATTTTTTCCTTTTCCCTTGGAGCGTATGACACGTTCCACTATGAACTCGTCCTTGTCCGTTGGTTTATGGACACGCACCAATTCTGGTTCGTAGAAAAATCCCTCAATTGGTTCGTCAGCAAAATCCATCAACTCGTATATCGGCAATGATTGCTTGAAAACAGCTTTCGTTATTTTGAATATTTCTTTACTCCAATTAGTTTCATATCCTTTCTCAAAGAGGCCTTTCATTCGACTGATGCGTACATAGTCGCCAACTTTATATTTAAAGGATTCTTTACGTGATTTCTCCGTCTTAAATCGACTTTGTATATTACGCCTTACATATGGTGCATTAATCATAGTCGCAGCCGCAGGCGCCATCTATGTTGAAGAATGTCGCGCGTTGTTATAAGACGCGACAATTTGTTTCAAAACATCTGTATACTTATATGTTCGACTATGTGTAAAGTAACGCCACATACGTTCCTTCAATGTCCGATTGAAGCGCTCCACAACTGCAGCTTTTATGTCGGGATTACGTGCAACACGAAATTTTATTTTCTTCGCAGAAAAAAAATTTGGACACTGTTGGCCATAAATTCTTTTCCCATGTCCGTTTGTATAGAAACAGAAACGCGTCCCCCATTCGTATCCATTATATGCTTGAAAGCTTCAAGAACCTGTGATGCTGATTTGTCTCTCAATGGCTCTACCCAGGCAAACTTACTCAAGTCGTCAATAACTACAAGGAAATATGAGATCGGATCATTATATATTTTTAATGATTTCAATGCAACTAGGTCAGCTTCCCACACATCCTCAATGCTGGTTACTGTATAATGAAGACGCGGAAATTTACGCTTAATGGGCCTATGAAGTGTATAAGTGTTCTGAGCATTAAGCCAATTTTTTATTTCACTTTCAGGTATTTTTTTCTTATGTTTTGACAAAATATTTCGAGCCCCTGTGTATATCTCAGGCTCTGTAAGGTTAAAATATGTTCTCGAGAGTTTTTCATTGTTCAAAGAGGAAGCCATGATGTACCTTTGTCGGTTTTCGGGGTGTAGGAAGGACTTAGCCGTGTTTTTTTCGAGTTTTTACGGGGGCGATGTACAGGAGGAGTGCGTGGTGTATAGCTTTTCCTTCTTCTACCTTCGTCTACAGAACGCTCGTCCTCTGAATTTTCAGGTTCTTTCCGATTCCCATTGTCTGGCAATGCTGGTGCAGACTGATGAAACTTGGGATTACCCAGAAACTCCCGAGGGGTGTTCAAACTTCGGAGATAAACGGCAAAATGTTCCCATCCTTTAGCTGAATATGTTTTCCGTGCTCTGACAACATCTTGTTTGAGATCTACAATATTAACACCAGGAAATGTTTGTCCCTCCAAAGTCACTAGTCCTTTTGAATTCCATTTGAGTCTGTTAGCTGTGTCAATGGCGTCAATGTATTCTAGCATACCAGCAGCTTTTCGCTGATATACTTTAGGTACAGTAGCAACAATAGCTTTTGGGTCGTATCGTTCAGTGGTTTCTGTTTCGACGGGGGTCTCCGTTTCTAACACCGGCGTTTTACTTTGTTCTGTATAAAACAAATATCGCCTCAGAACGTCATTCTCATTTTTCATGATCGTCTCTAGGATTTTTCGAATTTAAGATTTCCAATAGTTGAGTATCTAATCTACTTCTAACAGTACCTGGAGTTTGAGCTGATAGGTGTATTTCTCTAGCCAATTCCGTTAAAACATGGCGAGCATCAGCATGTGAAGAATTTTTTTAGGCGTTCGACACTGTCCTGTGGTACAAGAATCATTTTACATCCATGTTCCATCCTTAACAATAGCTGAAATAAGTGCGCTCATGAGAGGACCCAATAGCATCGGTAAAATCGAGCCACCTTTCTGATTAATGATTTTTTTCTTGTTATTTAAACTTCGTTTTTTATCGGCATGCTTTCTCAAAAGTTTTTTTGTTTGCACAATTTTGATTTCTCGCAAAGTTTCACAGGAATATTCCAGTATAGCAACTTTGAAGCGCACTCGCAAATGCAGTGAATTAAATCTTTATTAGAGTATTGTATTATAACTCGTCATAGCCTGAGTGGTGCGTGAATGAGAGCGTGTGATAAGGCTGTATTCTTTTCTCCAAGCGACTTGCCAACAGGGCCGCTTTCAGAACGACTGCTCGTTGCCATCACACATGAATGAATGGTACACTTCGTGATGCTCCTCCTCCTTTTATGTTGTAATCCAAATCTAGCGACAAATGGCCATGAACTGCCGAAGTTGCATGAAAATCGGCTTCTGCTGACATTTCGGATCTTCTGGATATATTTGGCGAGCTAAAGGAGCAAGTTGTGCACGATCCCTGGGATATTTAAATACGACGATATAATTCGTTTTCAGTGAAATGTCTCTCTGCCCTTTTCCTTAGTGGAATAAATTTTGAAATATTAACATTACGCTAAGATTTTTATGATGGCTTCCTGCTGTGAATAAATCAACTATTGCACCATTCGAGGATTCCAGCATCAAATCGTGCACAACCAATTTTGGTTAATGATCATCAAATTCTCCAGATTGTGGTCGGCCTTCACGAAATTCGATAAAAGTGTTATCATAATCCGCATATCCATTCTGCCACTCAGAGTAATGAAATATCACTTTTTCAATTTGTGTATAGCACATTTCTTAATTTCCTTCAAAACCTTTCAACAAAAAATGTTTTTCCACAACTCGCGGGGCCGCAATTCATTGCAGTGAAAGGATGTTTCCACCGCGTGTCCATATTGCCTTCTGATTAATTATGTTCAAAACCTCATCATTTTATACAATTTTATGATATCAAAAAATATCATGGATTTGGAAATGTTAGAGGGGTAGTGGCGTAATGCACCTGTATTGCGGGTTCAAGGGGGCCTGTCTATGGCTAGGGCAAGAACAATGCGCGCAGGCGGGGGCCGGAAAAAAGGTGAAGATCTGTAGCAGTCGCCCTGTCGCGCCAATAGTGAAACCCCTGGCCTTTCCCAGTATAGCCGGAATTTTTTCGCCTAGCTGCAGTCGCCTAATAACCATTCGGAATTTCGGACACCAACGATTTAGCGGGACCCAGTGGTCCTTCCGAAGGATATATCGCACCTCCAGAGGGTGATTTCGATTGGATAGATAATTTCGATCTTGAGTTATTCAGTGATTTTTCCATAGAAAATAATTTTGATAGAGATTTATTTGAAAATTTCTGTTCCTCCTTGATATTCAATGTGGTGGTGGCGAAAATGTGATGATCCTAAGGCTTTGAAAGCTGTTGACGAGTTCAATCTAGATTTACTAGATTAACACAATGACGAGTTTCTATTTTTACACCATTTATAATAATGAGAAAAAAATTTTAGACATATTTTTTTCATTGAAAAACAATAAACTCAATTTCAGATGAACAAAATGGCCACGAGGAAGAGATTAAAGATCGATCGGCGGCCTTAAGGACAATATGACGATTACGCCAGAGACTTCCATGTTCCAAACTCGACACACATGTGATTGAGTTTGCAATCAACCCTTTACCTGAAGGACGTAACCCGGCCGACTGGTTTGAAGAAGCTTTTCGCGTCGTCTATAATTAAATTATTGAGGCTGCAGGACGTGGGATGAATCGAATGAGCCTTGCATTCAATTTTGCAAATATGCAAAGAGACAATGCCGGGATAAGCCCACGTGAATCTCGTGAGCTCTATCGCGCAGAGTGCAAACGGTTTCGGATGTGCCGATACGTTTTGGATCAACCTTCATGTAGCTGAAGCCCTGGTAGGTCTAGGTTTTCTTGAAGACGATATGAAAAGAGGGCTTAGTTAAAAATATATTTTTCACATTTCGAATGTAGATGGCTTGTGCCTAGCCCGATCATTTGGTGTGACCGAAGCACATCCCAAAAAATTGAAAACCAGAGCAGATAAGGGCAAGATACACGAGGTATGGCAAGCCATACGGCAATGGAAGGGAAGAATGCAACGTGAAGAGGCCAAAAGTCTAACTCGAATGGCAAGAGTCATTGCTCCCGACGAGGGCGGTGGACTCCCGGAAGTTGCTCAATATCAACGATACTTAGCTAAAAGACGATGTCTTATCAAGGTTTATTCCTTCAAGAGAAATGGAAAAGATCACCCTGTACTCTACGATGGTACACCTGAACTGATTAGCAAAAAGATGCTCGCCCGATATACTTTACCGATTGTGTATTATCCAGAAGATAAACACTATGAGCCAATCCAAAATTTACCCTCTTTCTTTGGCGTGAAATATTATTACGAGCATTGTAATAAACCTTCCACTACGCAAGAACATGTTTGTGATAAGACTTGTGATAGGGGCTTGAAGAATCCTCCGTGTGACTCTACGATTGTTGAAACAATCGTGTCTGACGATTGTAATCGAGGGTTTCACAACCAAACGTGTTTCGAACGTCATAGGACAGCAGAGTCTTTCAGTAGGAATAGTCCGACCGTCTGTGGGCACATACAATTGTGTAAACAGTGTAATACGAAAATTCATCATCGCAAAACTTAGAATCATGTGTACTATACATATCATTGCAACGTATGTCAAAGGGAGGAAGATGTTTCTCATCTGTTATATGCCTACCTTTAAGAGTAAGAAAGAATTGACTTTGAAACGGGTGACGTTTTTTTTCTATGACTTTGAAACCAGACAGGATAAGCTAGTGCAAAGAACTGCTTACGTCAACGTGCACGTTCCAAATCTTTACGTAGCACAACTTGTGTGTGACCGCCGTGCAGACATAAACGACGATGGTATTGTGCATGCTAACGATAATCACGGAAATCCATGTAGTGTTTGTAAACATCGAGTAAATGTTTTCGACAGTGACGATCCCGTGCGCGGATTTGTTGATTACATCACGTCGATGGGTAAGACTTGAGAAAGTAGTTTGTATTGCTCATAACGCCAAAGGCTATGATTCGCAATTCATTTTGAGAGATGTCATGCGGCGCATGAACAGCGAAATTAAGGCAATAATTAACGGAACAACCATTATCTTGATGGATTTTGGGGATAATAAATTTATAGATAATTTAAATTATTTTCACATTTCTCTCGCAATTTTGCTGAAAGCATTTGCATTGGGGAATATGGCGAAAGGCTACTTTCCTAATTTTTTCAATATGAAAGACAATCAAAATTACGTAGGCCCTATACCTGATTTAAAATATTACGGCGCGGATGCAATGCGTGTACGAGATCGTGAAAAATTCTTATGGTTGTATAATGAACGCATAGAAGAAAATTATGAATTTAATTGTCGTAAACAATTCCTTCATTATTGTAGATATTACAATTTTGAGACGAGCCTGTGTTGAATTTTGAAAATTGATTATAAATGCTGGAAATGTGTGTCCTTTTACAGAGTCTGGAACGATTGCATCTACCTGCGTGCATTTTTTCCAAAAAAATTTCTTGAAAGACAAGCAGATAGGCATTATATCTCAGGGAGGATATGGGTCAGGGAAAACGCAGTGGACAATCGCAATCGAATGGCTCCTGTGGCACGAACATTGCGAGAATCATCGAATAATGCATGCCGGACGAACTCGTGAACACAGAAAGAAATCAGGCCACCGTCTAGATGGTTTTTGGGAGAATACTGCGAATAATAATACGAAATATGCATATCGTTTCCACGGATGTTATTGGCACGGATGCCCACTGTGTTGCAAATATAATAGAGATAAAGAGTTTCCTCTTTTGTATATATGCTCGCCCGATACCTTCTGTCTCAGAGCGAGTCTTTAGTTATTAACAATCGTTGCAAATAATAAACCAAAGGGGTTAATTCATTGAACATATTTGTTTCTACCCTTTGTCCGCGTGTGATAATCCCGAAACTCGAACCCAACCGCTCGGGTCCATTACATATCAATGCTCCGCATCGGGGGAGCACGAAAATCGTGTATGATCTGTAACGGTTTTTCGTTGGCCTCAGCGAAAACTCAATACCCTAACATCCAAATAACTCGATTCTCCATAAACCTGGCCAAACCATTACCTTTGTTCTCGTAATCCGACAAATCCGTAACGCCAAAAACTCAACACATAAACGGGACCTCGGGGAAAATTAGCCGCTCAATAGTCCTCTCTTAAATAATTTAGGGCGCCAGCCGAATTTTGACTACGCGGAATCGACGAACCGCAGATAAACCAGACTTTAATCCAAACGATTCCTAATTATTCCCCAAGATCCACTAACGCCAAAACGGGAATCGAAAACCATACTCGGAAATGTGGAATACGTGGGTACTGGACTGCGCGGTTGCTCAGTGTGTGGGTCGTGGAGAGAGGGGTGGATTCGTGGACAAAGAAAACAAGAACAATGAAAACCCATGATCGGAATCGAAATCCATAATCTCATCTTTAATTATAGATAAGGAACAGGCGTAGGCTAATAATGGATGATAGATGGTCAATTCAAACTTGATTAATCACCAGTAATTGATTTTTAAATCTCATAATTTAATATATACAATGACAATAATCCAGTCCAGGAGATCCGGGCTTCTCAGAATTAAATAATCAAAGGGATCTCTTGCAGATTTATTCAACTACGGAATTTACTCAAAATATTCCCCTTTAGTCAGGTCGCGTGGGTGACGAGTCTGGGATTAGACACGAATCTGAGAGAGAGAGGAAGTATAGGTAGCATGAAACCGAGATAGAGCGAGATAGGTAGCTAACCGGAATTTTAAGAGTGAGGGCGGTTATCAAAGCGTTTTAACAATAGGTAGCTCATGCCGTTAATAAATAACTCCCGATCCTCGTCGGCCTTAATTCTAATGAACGAGAATTATCCGACCCCTTTAATGGATTTATTTAGTTCTCGCCCGAATAATTAGCGGAACGACTCCCGACTCTCAGAGAGCTTGATTTCGATTATGTACGAGGTTCGACACCTCTCATCTATTTTATTCAGTTAGTGGGAATTCCAACCATAAATTTTAATCATCGTAGCAAAAAGATAGCGTCCCCATGCCCAACCGGAATTCCACACTTTTAACAGTTATCAGAGAGCTCAATAGTAACAAAAAGATTTTCGCGCGATTTTCTCCTCAAACCCCCGGGGTTCGGAGAAATATCAGGTAGCATAGATAACACGCAGAAATAGGTAGTTCGATAACGATGAGGTAGCAGAAAAAGGTAGCTGCGTCAATCGCATTGGTGAGACGTCTTATTTATCCTCCTTGAACCAAATCCTTTTTTATTTTTCAAAGACTTAAAGTAACATATTGGTTCTTAGGAACTAAGGGAGCGTTTTCAGGCGTTTGGAAGGTTCTCGATCCTCCAAATCGCTGGTCCTGTCGTTGGCGTCCCTGGTGTGAGGTAGCGACGCAATTTCGAGCCACGCAGGTGAACTCGACGATTCAGCACTCATTTCCCGCGGTAACACCACTGTAATATATGCACTGGTACTTACCATCTCTGGAGAGTCGCGTTGAGCCGATTTGTCCACTGATTGGGGTGATGCTGGATTCTTCAGGGCAATTCTCACTGGGAGTTTCTCCGGAGACGATGTTGTACGTGTCACGATGAAACAGGGACTCTGATGGCGGAACCTCGTGTCCCCGCTCGTACCTGTTGCGTGTGATGTCCTGGGGTTGAATATTATAGATGGCACTATTTATCGGCCATTTTGATCCGCGAATTTTGAAAATGTTATAAAGAGCAAAATGATAAATCAACGCCATATGGAATTTTAGAAAGTTAGAAGGAATGCCAAAAACAGCGGGACAATGAACAAGGGAGAAATAATTTTACTGGCGTGAGGAAAACCATCGCACAAAAAAAACATAGAATCAAGTGTCAAGTATTCGAGTTCTAATCCAAATTTATTACTCTCCCAAAACGCGCTGCAGAAAGGCAGTTCCTCGAAAACATAAAATATAAAGACAAAGTGACCGACTGTAATGGTTGGGCGAGTGCGGTGTTGCTCCGGCGATCTTCGATGCTAAGCAGCGTTTCGCTGGGACACTGCTTGGATGGGTGACCGCTTAGGAACACCGTTCGCTCGCTCAAAAATTACGGCACGGAAGGCAGTCAGTGTGACGGAAGGGTACACTGGGACCCTGCACTATCGGCCGACTGTACGGTAGAGGTTTTCCATGGTTTCCCTCTACTCCTGTGCAAATGCAGTACAGTTGGGGAAAAAAGTCGGTCCCATGGCACCGCAGGGGAAGGGAACAAAATGTAAAAACCCGAGAGGGTATACATGTGAAAATAAAAAAAAAAATATAAAGACAAAGTAAATTGAAAATTCACGGTCTGAAGTCATAAAACTCGAGTACTGTTTACTTCAAACATTTCTCTGTCTCATGTGTTTAACACATGTGAGCTTTCCTTTGTGCATTGTCCTGCTGAACAGAGAATCCTGGAATTCTCTGAGGAAAACTGTGACATCACGCGCTCTCCTTGTTTCCCTCTTTCTCATAGGATTTAACATGCCCCTTTCCCTTGGGCCAGGGTTGCGTGCGCCACTTTTGGACTAGTGGGGGTTACTGGACCCACCCTTAGAATTTCAGACTAAGATAAGTTAGTTCTTTTTCAAGTCTTCTGCTAGAAGCTTCTCTCCATTAGTTTAATTAAAATCTACGGATTATATGTTCCAGTGTGAAATTCTTTTCTTCAAATTTGATCTTAATAAATAAACGTGTTAATGTGCTCCCTTAAGCACTTGTGTCATTATTTATTATTGAATAACTCATTAATTCAATTGATCTCGACCTGAACCAATCAACTTCGGTAGAGTCCTCATCAGAGGTTTAGCGGCTCACGGATCCCGTTTTCAAAATCTGGCGCTCAATAATCCAAACAGCGCTAGTGTCCTGCTAGTAACTTGGGTAGGACACGTAACATGCGTCGCGGTGAGGAATTTTGCGGGTTCGCCCATGCGGCGCTGGCGTGGTGGTGGCAACGCGTACTATCTTTCGCGGGACTAGGGCGCGACATATTCGAAACTCTTAAATATTACAGGTTTCTTTCTTTATTATTATTTTTCTTAAATTATTGCCTGTAATCCATATCTTATAGTAGTTAGCTAATTACCTGGGGTTTTCGAGGGGTTTTTGATTCTATTCGCGACTCGAATCGGGGAGTTCTCTGCCAAAGGTACTCTGCGTTAGGATTTTCGCAACGCAAACCGTAACTAAACTAAAACCGTAAATTTTTACCCAAATGGCGATACGCTTCAACAATTGGATGATTGTCTCCACGGCCTTCCAACTGAAAGCCTTAACACTCTCGCGCGAGGGAGCGCAAGTATTTCAACTCGACCTTTGTACTCACATGACCGATAAACTCAAAGAAGGGTTGCAGGTAACACCGGGTAGCACATTATCCTGTCCATGAGTATTCCACGGTATTATCCCGACCCTCAACCGAATTTATCGTGAGGAGACCTCCAGGTACTAGCTTAGTAATACTGACTCTAACTCAAAACTTTATACTTATTATCTCAAACGTTAAACCAATTCGTGATCTTAATTTTTATCCTCTTATTTTACAGCATTTTATTTGTCGTGAAATGGCCTTTCTTGCTGCCCAAAATTCCCTAAAACATAATACTCATTAGGTAGCAACCGTTAGATCTAATTGCGGTTTTCCGCGAGGTTTATTCCGCCGGATTTAGGTAGCAGGTAACTCTAATCCATTTCTATTGCGAAAAGGTAGCTTTCATTGATTTTTATCGCGAAATACTAAAGTAGCTTGGATTAAGATTTTTCCCGGATTTGGAAGGTAGCTCGGGGGTCTCTATTAGTTTCTCTCTCTCCCTCTTTGTCTAATAAATACCCTTTTGTTATTCAGAGTCGGAGGTGGCGGGATGGCTCAAAATTCCGTCACAGATCTCATACAGTCCGCCCAGAAGTCGAACACACCCCGAAATGGCTCATATAGAGAATATGAAGTGCGCCCGCACGACTTTCAAATCACAACTGACAAGATGTAAAACGTTTTTGGATGGACATAC
This sequence comes from Diachasmimorpha longicaudata, assembly GCF_034640455.1. Classification (NCBI taxonomy): domain Eukaryota; kingdom Metazoa; phylum Arthropoda; class Insecta; order Hymenoptera; family Braconidae; genus Diachasmimorpha; species Diachasmimorpha longicaudata. The sequence continues at coordinate 1,182,323 of NC_087239.1, read as the reverse complement.
ACGAGATACAATAGTCGAGCTCATAGAGGGAAAATTGAAAACTCTAACGGAGAAATTCGCTGAATGGGAGCGAAGCAGCAAGACACCCCTCGAGCTCGACATCGAGAACGCAGAAATCAACACCAGAGAAGGTGACACCATCGAAGAGAATTACGAATTAGTGGCAGTTAGGATGAGACGCCTCATAAAAGAAAAAAATACACCCACAATGTCATCACCATCAACACAGCCGACATCACCTCATAATGTATATTCTACAAATTTCAATATGACATTGCCTGAAATTACATTACCAACCTTTGATGGACGATTCGAAACATACAGGCCCTTCAGAGATCAGTTCAACGCTCGGTTGCCCAGTCACGCTGATAAAGTCATTAGGCTCCAATATCTACAAACATGCTGCAAAGGAGAAACTTTTCAAGCCATTGAAGCCCTGGACATCACGGACATGAAATACGACGCAGCTTGGGCCCTCCTCGACAAAAATCTTGATATTCCCAGGCAAGCTCTCCGACGGCATTGCTCTCACCTTTTGAAGATTGGGAAAAAGAATAGAGAAAATAAATCGCTCATCGACCTTGTCAACGCAGTGGGCCAACAATTACGCTCCATCAGTGGTTTTGGTACAGCAAAGGAACAATTGAATGGCATCATATGTACAAGCATTCTTGACCAACAGGATGAAGACCTCGTATTTCAATGGGAAACCCTCATAGAAGGGAAGGAGATGCCAGAACACGAGCAACTCCTGGATTTCCTTTTAAAGCGTGGCATTTGTGCAAAAAATGCAGACGCACCAAAAAATACCAGGCACAAGAACGAGTCATCGCATAACAAAGACTTTGCTCGAAAAAATCCATACATCAAGCGCCAATACTATGCCAGATCCAGCCCTTCAGAAACAATAAGAGCTCAAGCCTTCCTCACCAATTCTCCAATGAGATCTCCAGTCTGTTCAGAAGAACACAGAATTTACGAGTGTTCTAAATTCACAGATATGGATGTTGAAACTCGCAAGAAACTTATCTTCAGTCATATCCATTGTCTCAATTACCTAGTCAAAGCACATGGGATAAAGGAATGTAAGTCAAACATCTATTGCAAGAGGGGTAATAAACCAGAAGCAAGGCATCATTCTCTTCCATACTATGACAAGCAATCTCCAACAGCATCAGCTAGTACCAGTGCCTGACTAGCCTCTCCAGTCCCACTGTCCCCAATCAAATCAGCCATCTCTCGACCACTGGATTCATCAAGACAAGACATGTTCCCCACCGCCATTATGAATTTGCTAAATAAAAATCATCAACCTATTCACTGTCTTGCTCTAATTGACACCGCCTCGACAAAGAATTTCATCATTCATGGAATGGATGCTGAACTGGGCAACAAAAAGCTAACCTGCTCTATTCCCGTTGGAGCTCTGAATGAACTCTCTACAACTGTTCATCATAGGATCTAGACACCGATCTCTTCTCAACAGAACAACGTCAAAAAGGTATTGAGTATTCTAATAGTTCCCAGAATCTCATCTCTCGTACCTAGTGATCAGATTGATCGTGAATCAGTGAACATTCCAAGGAATTTACCCCTAGCAGACTCGAATTTCCACATACCTGCACCAATCCGGATCTTGTTGGGTTCCAGTACCTCCATCTCTATTCTTAGTATAGGACAAGTTAAACTCCCCAACGCAGGAGACATTTATCTTCAAAATACATTATTTGGTTGGATTGTCTCTGGTAGTATGAATGACGAATCCGATGACTATCAAGCAAAATGTCATTTCACCGAAATTATTAATGAGTTTAAGAAATTTTGAGAAATTGGAGACATGGGACTCAGTGAGAGCCGACAATCAGAGGTTGAAGTAGCCAGTCAAGCCTATTTTCAAAAACACGTATCACGCAATCCAGAAGGCCGGTATGTGGTGGCACTTCCGTTCAATGAAAAAAAGGATCAGCTTGGCACCTCATTCCTCCAAGCAAAACGTCGATTCCTCTCATTAGAAAAAAAAATGCCAATGGAACCCAAAACTCGCCGAGGACTACACCAAGGTCATCACGGAATACCAGCAGCTGGGCCACATGAAGAAACCCGAAGCAGAGGTAGAAGATGGCTTCTACCTTCCCTATCATGCAGTCTTCAAGGAGACCAGTTTCACCACCAAGACCAGAGTGGTATTCGACCGTTCAGCACGTTCTAGTGCGGGTGTCTCACTCAATGACGCCCTGATGGTCGGCCCAATCATTCAGGACGACATCCTAACATTGGTACTGCGATTTAGACTCCGCAACTATATACTCACTGGTGACATCGAGATGTATCCCCAAGTGCTTATCAGACCTGAAGACACCAAGTATCGACGGATCCTCTGGCGCGAACAGGGGACAGGGAACAATCACCACATACAAATTACAGACAGTTACGTTTGGACTGTCCTCCGCTCCATTTCTCGGAGTCAGATGCCTTCACCAGTTGGCAGACGACGAACACAGCAAATTTCCGTTTGCAGCACCACGATTGAAGCGAAATCTCGTTGTTGACGATCTTCTTACTGGAACCTCTACACTTGAAGAGGCCCTGATCCTCAGAGACGAGATGATCAGTTTGCTAAAAGCAGGTGGTTTCAACCTACGGCAGTGTGCCTCCAACTCTCACCAAGTTCTCCAAGGGCACTCAGAGTCAACAGTCAATCTCCAGTTACTTGGAGGTGACAATCCCACATTGAAGACTTTCGGAATCCATTGGGATTCACAACCGGACAGTATTGTGTATACCGTCAATCCCATTGCCACCAGGAACACCATCACGATGAGAACCATTGCATCGGATTTAGCACGCATTTTTGATCCACTTGGACTCCTAAATCCAGTGGTCACACATGCTAAAATCATTCAGCAAGAACTCTGAAGGCTGAAGCGCAATTGGGATGACTCCACACCATCAGAAACTCATACCAGATGGAATGAATTTGCATCACAGCTTCCCCTACTGAATAAGATGCAATTCAAGCGCCAAGCCGCGAAGAATCTTCAATGTCTAGAATTGGATGGCTTCTGTGATGCCACCCAAGCTGCCTGTGGCGCCTGCATCTACTTTAAATCAATTGAAGACAATGGAAAGGTCCAGGTCAATCTCTACTGCGCAAAATCTCGGATAACACCTCTCAAGGGCACACACACGATTCCTCCATTAGAACCCTGTGCCAGGGAATTGCTCTCCAAGCTGTATGATACCGTAACATCAACGAAACTCATACTTCAACGAGAAATTTTTTGGTCCGATTCGACTGTTGGTCTCCACTGGATCAAGACTCATTCTCATCTGCTCCAACGATTTGTAGCCAACAGAGTGGCTCAAATTCAAGAAATCACCAAGGACATCGAATGGAGACATGTACGCACGCACGACAATCCCGCAGACGCAGTATCCAGAGGTCAACTGGCTTTTGATTGCTTGAAAAACCACCGCTGGCTACATGGACTCTAATGGCTTTAATTATCTGAAGAGCACTGGCCCCATCTACATATCGCACGACCCACAGAATTACCGGAACTGAAGAAGGCAACCTGTCTCTACATAACTCACACTCTCAAAAATGCATTTCTCTATCAATATTCATCCTTTGAGAAAGTGAAACGGATCACAGCACGATGTTTCAGGTGGCATTAGAGGCTCTCACACAAACATCTCACTCTCCAAGAACTCCAAGCAGCAGAAACTAGAATCATACAATTAGTTCATCAAGAAGCCTTCTCCACCCAACTACCTCTACTGCAATACGGACGACGTCTCCCCCTGTTTAGTTCCAATGCCGTTCATTGGAAACTACCTAGCCTTTCTTTACATGAGGGGTATTGCGACGGAAGTCGGAATATCCCTCTCTGTTTTCACGAACGGAGGTTCGGCCCTCTCCGCTCCGGCCAGGCGCACACGATTGTCTCCGGCGCGCGCGGCGACTATTTGGGACTCAAATAGTTCGTTGCGCGTGCGCGTTGGCGCTTCGAGTGTTTTCGGTTTTGGGGATGGTTGGGTCTTCATCCGGATATATGTTTTGCTCTCTCTTCTCGAGGAAAGTGAAAAGTGAAAGTCATGCTGTTTCGCGGATCTCCATATTCAATAATTATCATTTGATATTTGTGCAATCGAGAACCAAAGCTAGTAAATAATTAGATTGTAAGGAATTCTCAAGAATTCCTTCAAACATCCCGGATCTGAAGGGGATATCCAGAAAGGGGTGAGTGCGCCAAGAGAGAGAGAGAGAGAGAGAGCGAGAGAGGCTTAGGTATAAGTGAGGATAAAGAAAATAGGGAAATTAGAGTAATCGGGAGAATAACTCCCCAGCTCATGTGGGTAAAAACCCGAGAATTATAGAGAAAGGCGTAATAGGAGTTAGTAGGATCGGGAACGTTAGGGATGCGGAGACCGAAGGGAATTCCCGGTTATGAGCCAAATTTACCGAGCTACGTGGAATTCCCTGAGGATCACTCCCCCCGTTTAGATTTTTTTGGATACGTGTAGGAGTACGAAAAATACCGCTCGATTTAGGGATCAAGAGGGAGGGGGAGATACGTTTTGGGTTTAGGGTGGCAGACCTAGGGGCCTAGAGCAGCCCTAGTAACCCCTAGGATAGCCAAAAGGCTGAATTTTAAATAAATCATAAGGAGTTAGAATTTAGAATAAAGATTAGGGTTCCTACTTTTCTCTGATCCTCGAGAAAACAACCAGAAGGATCTAATCGCGTTCCACGGATAATACGTTTAGGGATAAAAAGAAAATTTAACAATGAAAAATCATCTCCCGATCCACAGATGATAGGAGGGTAGAATAACCCCATTTGAATTTTTGAATGCGGTTGGCGCACTCGCCTATTGTGATTATTACGTTGCGGAAAAACACGTGTGGCGGACGCCAAAGATTGAGGTGCGAATAACAGTAAAATTCAAGTGTAATTACGTGATGAATACTCTCGTCGACACGACATCAATTTAAGGAGACACCCTGGAGACTACCGGTAACGAATTGGGTTCGAGGAATAGGCTGAGAGAGGCTATCCGGTGGATATTTGACGGTCGTCGCCGGTCGACAATAGAACACGTGGGTAACGAGCCACAGGTGAGATTGTACCATTCAATAGCTAGGGTAGAAGTAAGGGGAATACTGTGATTTTATTTTAGTTAATTCCTCATCTCGGTGCCGCTAAAATTAATTTATGTTATTTTTAGAGAATAAGATCTGTGTTTATACAAATATGCCACTTCCCTGGGCGAGGGGAAGTGGAGAGAGTTTCTTGCCGTCTCCCTTGAGCGAGGGGAGGCGGAGAGGGAATCGCCCAAAAACAATGGTGCCGGACGGCACAGATTTTAGAAATAATGACAGTTCGATTTTGGACTCCGAAACTTGCGGTAGGGTTTTGGATAGAGAAGAGTCGGTTTGACTATCGAAGGGTACGTATCGTGTGGAAGTGATCGGTGTTGATCGAGTGCGGGGCGATTAGCTAGGAAGGTAATCGCGATGCGTGAGTGATACCCATAAGGAATCACCACCAGAATTTTTAATCCTCTGAGATAATTTAGAGGGATTTAGGGAATTATGTTACCTCCCCATGGGTGGAGGAGATTTCCGCGAGATCCGTTTCGTTTATAGGGATTTGTCAATTATTTAATTGGAAGTAGGGATTTGCTCTGAGTGATTCAGAGAGAAAACAATTCAAAGGGTTAATTACGTTAAAAATTATAAATTTCGAGCCTCGTCTTTTGCGTTATCCCTCTCGGCGGACTCGTATGTATTTAAAAGAGATTGGGATGTATCACTTATGGTTATTTAAGATTCTTTACAAGATAATAGTTTTTTTTTGTTTCTGGTCATGATGATCTATTAAAATAATGTATTAGAATTAATTGAAATATTATCAAAAGCAATAATTAAATTTATTTATTCAAAGTTTTAGTGGTTTCGTTATTTTCTTTTGCGGATAAAAGTCCGACGAACCACCTCCATCCGGACTACGCCCTCTCTCCACAACCTACCCCCTGAGCAGCGCGGGTATTCAAGGTCTTCCCATGGATTCGTAGGCAAAGCTATGTGTTTTTAGTTTTGCGAATTTTGGTTTATGTTAAGAATTAGTTTATTGAGACTCCGGTTTGTCGTCCCCCGGTAAAAAGGACGGTTGGCGCCCAACAAATGTTGCTTGCGAATCCAGGGGAAAGGGCAGCGAACGGGTTTTTCTCAACCCCGAGGAAAAATCTCGTTACAAGATATAATTAAAGACGAAACGGTCTTCGTCACTGATCTATATATATTTTTTTAATATTCTATAAATTTATCTAACAAAATATAACAAAAACTAACCTCCTGGGTAACCCCCCGGATATCATCACGTGAGAGTTCTCACAATTATCAAGTGGTACCACACATCGAAGTTGGATACCAAATTTAAGATTTGATCCAACAAAACCGATCTGTTTTATCGTAATTATAATTTAAAGTTAAAAGGGTATATGTGCCAATTTTGTGTGGGCTGCAGCCAAATTAGTATTTAAACAATTAGTGATAAATTGATTGCTCTCGGTTATTGTATTAACTATTTAAATACATCTTGGATTTTTTGTGTCGTAACGGCTTTTTCCCAAACCAAAAAACTGTGTTGATTGATCATTCCTACACAAATCTTCAAGACAACCTAACCCTAAAAATCTTATTGCAACTGTCATACCACCTAGGGTATGACAGTATAGTTCAAAACGTTTCATGGTGCCTCCTGTGAGGTTAGAACTCACAAATCTTTAAATAACAATTAACCGAGGGTAATCAGCATCAAAACAAGTGAAATTAACATCGCATTGCGGAACATCACTCCCAACCTGCGGGATCTTCAGCCTGGCGGATCATTACCAGCGGCTAACCTCAAAAAGATAAGTCAAATAAGTTTATAAATTCAGCATTAGGATAAATTGACTTCCTTGTTTATCAACTGATTTTTTAATAGATAAACAATTTTATAAAATCAACCCGTTAAGATGCTCACCGCAGAGCAAATGCAACGTGTAGAACTATTGCAGCAAAAAATAAGCTCCTTCAGAGCACAATTAGAAAAGCTAGAACGCTATTTAGAAAACGTTCAAATCGACGCCATCAACGCTAAGTTGAAGCTCGACAATTTAACCTCGTTGTATAACGGAATGCAAAAGTACAACGAGGAATTAGAGATGCTACAGCCGGACCACCTCAGCTAATCGCGTTTCTCGGATTTGAAGCGCGGTATTTCGAGGTTGCCACCGCGGTAACTAAAATCCAAAGTCGGGATCAGACCGCGCTTAATAGCACGCTGAACACCAGCAACGTGCTCATAACTGAACGCCAAGAGTTGCCCAGGCTTCCCAAAATCCGTATTCCGGTTTTTGACGGAAAGAGGGAAAATTGGGCATCTTATAAAAATCAATTTCTCGCGTTAGTCCATTCGGGGTCCGACATTTCAGACGCGGTAAAGTGCAGTCAACTTTTTGACTCACTCTTAGGCCAAGCGTTAGCCAAAGTTAGTCAGTTTGACCCCAGCGAACAGGACTATCCCATCGCGTGGCAAACGTTAGTGGATTTTTACGATCCTAAATAGATCGTAGCCGTGGAGCATTTAAACGCGATTTTGGATCTCCCGAAGGTTACGATGAGTCGTCGTCCGCGGATGAGTTGTCAACTTTGTTAGATACGGCTCGCCAACACGTCCACATCCTAGACGGTCTAGGCGTCAATTCAAGTCAGGATTTTATCGTGAGGATAATCGAGCGTTGTCTTCCTCCAGTAGTGCGCAGTAAATGGCAGGACCAGCTAGGGATGGATGAGCTCCCAAAGCTGGACGATCTGTTCAAATTTATTCAATCTACCATTTTTAAGCATCAAGCCTTTGATTCTTCCAATCATTTCAAGACTGAGACTCATCCAGTCAGTCAGAAGAGAAGATCAGGAGAACCTCGCCATCAACCGGCGAAAAGATCGGCAAAGGGCGACGCGCACACTTTCGTGACTTCCCCGAAATCCGAATCGACGTCGTCAAAGAATCCGGTCGTTTGCTTGATGTGTCACGAAGCTCATCGGCTTTTCAAATGCCACAAATTCATCGCGTTATTGGTCAAAGAACGCGGAAATATCATCAAAAACCTCCAAGTCTGCCGCAATTGCCTGTGGAAGCACCCTCTCCCGTGTACAAAGCGCACAAAATTGCAGAGTGTGTCAACAAAAGCATCACACTCTGCTTCACGCGGATCAGTCTCAGCGGCCACCTTCCGGCCCTTCACCGTCAGGACCTTCCGGTGTACATCCCTTATGACTGAAATTAAAGAATCGAACTATACTCCCGTCTCCGATAGAATCGCAGCTTATGACGACGGCGGTGGTCGAGCTGTTCGATCGACAGAATCGTCGGGTTACAGCACCGGCACTTTTGGATTCCTGTTCTACGGTGAACTTGATAACGGAGCGATTTGCTCATCTATTAAATTTGCGTACCTATCCGTGTTCAATTAACATAGGAGCGGTGGACGGTCTGTGCACTATCTCAACTCGTTGCGCGAGGGTCGTGCTAAATTCTCGTTATAACAGCTTCGCGCAACCATTGAGCTGTTTGTTGGTGCCGCAGATCGCCAGTGCAGTACCTCGGGCCGCGTTCGCGCGAGACCAATTCGATATTCCGAAAAACATTCAGTTAGCTGATCCACAATTTCATTTGCCAAAGCCTATAGATCAAGATCGAACATGACGAGTCGTCGCTGATTTTGCAAAAAACTCGATTAGGTTGGATTGCCGCCGGAGGCTCGAGAAATTTGAACCCAAACACCACTGTATCGTGTAACGTCGTGAAGTTGGATAAACTCATCGAGAGATTCTGGCTGATCGAAGATTTCGATCACGAGCCATTAAAATCACGTGACGAAGTCTCATGCGAACAACACTTCGTCGCCAACACTCAACGCGATAATACTGGTCGATACGTTGTACGTCTCCCATTCAGAGATTCTAAATTTCAATTAGGCGAATCTCGTACCCAAGCCCTCAAGCGTTTTCAGTCTTTAACGAGAAAACTTGCTACCAATCCTTCGTTGAGGCTTGAATCCGGTAGGGTGATGGATGAGTACATCGCTCTGGGTCATATGACTCAGTGTGACGATGCTGAGGGCGGATGTTACTTGCTTCACCATGCTGTGATCAAAGAATCCAGCGAAACGACCAAGGTAAGAGTGGTTTTCGATGCTTCGGCGAAAACGTCCACGGGCATCTCACTCAATGACGCGATGTTGGTCGGGCCCACCATTCAGAACAATATTTTCGAACAAGTCGTCCTGTTTCGTACACATCGGTATGTGATTACTGCGGACATCGAAAAAATGTATCGGCAAATTCTTGTTCATCCGGATGATCGACAATTTCAGAAGATTTTCTGGCACCATAAGGGTGAAATCAAAACATTCCAGCTAAATACAGTAACTTTCGGCACAGCAGCGGCTCCCTTCTTGGCTATTCGCACTATTCAACAGCTTGCTCGCGACGATGCTCACGCCTTTCCCCGGGCAAGCAAACTCCTTCCTCGAGATTTTTACGTAGACGATTTTATCTCGGGTGCCGATCATCCTGACGAACTTATCCACATTCGCGATGAAATGATTGCTCTGTTAGCTCGGGGAGGGTTTTCTATCCGTAAATGGGCTTCAAATCATAACGCGTCTTTAGATTTTATCATGAAACACAAATTCGATCTGGACTGTTTGATAAGAAATGATCCGATCCAGAAGACTCTGGGTATCATTTGGGATGCTCAGGGCGATTTGTTGCGGTACACGATTCACCAAATAGATCCCAAAGCAGTCGCCACCAAACGTAAGCTCCTGTCCGAATTATCTAAGATTTTTGATCCACTAGGGTTATTAGGTCCAGTAACGCTATACGCGAAAGTGTTAATTCAGGACTGTTGGAGGGCTAAGGTCACTTGGGATGAATCACTACCTCAGGAGATTCATACCAGGTGGAGTGAACTAGCTCTTCAGCTTCCGGTGTTGCACGAAATAACCTTTCCTCGGCAAATTCGATTACCGGATTCATCATCGAATCAAATTCACGGTTTTTGTGACGCTTCCAAACACGGATACGGAGCGTGTTTATATCTTCGATCGCGCGATTCACATGGAGAAATTAATGTAAATTTAGTTTGTAGCAAATCGCGTGTCGCACCTACGAGTGGAGTAACCATCCCTCGATTAGAGCTTTGCGCAGCTAGCCTTCTTAAAAAATTATACACCGAAACCAAAACCCAATTCGAATTCGCGATCGATCAAACGTATCTGTGGTCAGATTCCACAATCGTGCTATGCTGGCTAACGAAAGCCCCGCATCTTTTGCGACCTTTCGAGTCCAACCGAGTAGCGGATATTCAGTCCTTAGGGGATCAGGTCCAATGGCGACACGTTCGCTCCGAAGACAACCCAGCAGATGCTCTTTCTCGCGGACAACTTCCTTCGGAATTTCTTCATAATTCTCGTTGGACGTCAGGGCCCGATTGGCTTACCTTCAATCAATCGCATTGGCCGAACTCAGTTCTCCCTGCGAATGCTCAGATTCCCGGTCTTAAAATCGGAATATGCCTTGTCTCTCAAGCGTCACCGGAATCTGTTTACTCACGTTTTTCAGACTTTAATCGTCTGCTCCGAGTAATATCGTATATCTTACGATGGAAAAATCATCGCACTTCCAGTCGTGGGCCAATTTCCGTGCGAGAAATTGATGAAGCTGAATTTCGTGTTCTGTTAATGGTCCAACGCGAGCGATTTCCCGTGGAACTTCGAAACTTATCGGTCGAAGAAACCTCAACCAAGACAAACATGTCAATGGTTAAGGGTATGCCCTTCCATCAACTCAACCCCTTTATTGACGCGCGTGTACTCCTTCGCGTAGGAGGACGTTTGCGAAAAGCGGAATTATCTTTTGATCATAAGCATCCCATTGTGTTGCCCAGCAAACACCCACGGACGTGATTATCAAAAAAATCCACCAGGAAAACCTTCATCTTGGCATTCAGGGCACTCTGCATGTCAGCCGCTCCAGATTTTGGATTCTGAACGGAAAGAATCAAGTACGCAAAATCGTCCATCATTGCATCGAATGCTTTCGGCAGAAACGGCGCTTAGAGCACGCGAAGATGGCAGATCTCCAGCTTTTGCACGAACCGGGATAGATTATTTCGGTCCAATCTTGATAAAAGAAAAAAGAGCTCAGAATCGATCTTTCCTCAAGTCATACGTATGTGTCTTCGTGTGCATGGTTTCTAAGGCTGTTCATATCGAACTTGTCACAGACCTGTCGAGTGAGGCATTTTTAACAGTGTTCCGTAGATTTGTCAGTCGGAGGGGCGTGCCGGAACACGTCTACTCTGACAACGGTACCAATTTTGTAGGAGCAGCCAAGGAAATCCGGGAATTATATGATTTCGTAAATTCGTCTAACTTCACGGAAGCTTTCGGATCTTACTCGTTATCTAAACGAATCGAATGGCATTTTAATCCGCCATTATCTCCACACTTTGGTGGCATTTGGGAAGCAGCTGTGAAGAGTTTTAAACATCATTTAAGAAAAGTTCTTAAAGATCATAAGCTCACATATGAGCAACTTAATACTTTATTGATAGAAATAGAAGCTATTTTGAATTCAAGACCATTATACACTCTTTCAGCTGATCCCAATGATCCACTTGCCATAACTCCGGCCCATGTCTTAATCGGTCGATCGTTTAATGCATTTCCTGAACGTTCTTTTTTGCCAGTTCCAGATAATCGCCTGTCGGTTTATAATTTTATCATGAAGGCCAAACAGGACTTCTGAAGCAAATGGTACAAGGAGTGCCTTCACGAGATGCAGGTCCGTCAAAAATGGCATGAGTCTACTGCACAGCTGAGCGTTGGATCGGTCGTTCTTCTCATCGAAGATACGGTGGCGTGTTGTCGATGGCCGCTGGGTGTGATCCTCGAGGTGTTCCCTGGGAGTGATGGCATCGCGAGAGTAGCATCAGTGAGGACGGCCAAAGGAGTCTACAAGCGAAACATTACACGACTCTGTCTGCTACCAAATGTTTAGATTTAATTTTTTTTCTCTTTTTTCGCACGGTTTTTAATCCAGCTCATATTGCTCCATAAGTAATCATCAAGTCATATCGCAACTTCCGCCTGGAGAATGTTTAGTTCCAATGCCGTTCATTGGAAACTACCTAGCCTTTCTTTACATGAGGGGTGTTGCGACGGAAGTCGGAATATCCCTCTCTGTTTTCACGAACGGAGGTTCGGCCCTCTCCGCTCCGGCTGGGCGCACACGATTGTCTCCGGCGCGCGCGCAGCGACTATTTGGGACTCAAATAGTTTGTTGCGCGTGCGCTTTGGCGCTTCGAGTGTTTTCGGTTTTGGGGATGGTTGGGTCTTCATCCGGATGTATGTTTTGCTCTCTCTTCTCGAGGAAAAGTGAAAAGTGAAAGTCGTGCTTTTTCGCGGATCTTCATATTCAATAATTATCATTTGATATTTGTGCAATCGAGAACCAATGCTAGTAAATAATTAGATATAATTGAAGACGAAACGGTCGTCGTCACTGATCTATATATATATATTTTTAATATTCTATAAATTTATCTAACAAAATATAACTAAAACTAACCTCCTGGGTAACCCCCCGGATATCATCACGTGAGAGTTCTCACAATTATCAAGTGGTACCACACATCGAAGTTGGATACCAAATTTAAGATTTGATCCAACAAAACCGATCTGTTTTACCGTAATTATAATTTAAAGTTAAAAGTGTATATGTGCCAATTTTGTGTGGGCTGCAGCCAAATTAGTATTTAAACAATTAGTGATAAGTTGATTGCTCTCGGTTATTGTATTAACTATTTAAATACATCTTGGGTTTTTTGTGCCGTAACGGCTTTTTCCCAAACCAAAAAACTGTGTTGATTCATCATTCCTACACAAATCTTCAAGACAACCTAACCCTAAAAATCCTATTGCAACTGTCATACCACCTAGGGTATGACAGTATAGTTCAAAACGTTTCACCCCCCCCCCCCCGGGATCGACTCAATAACCTTAGCCTGAAGCTCGATGAGAACGGCCTCATACGAGTTGCTGGACGACTGAGAAAATCTCGCAACTTCCCTCTAGGTGGAAAACATCCTATACTTCTACCCAAAGGACATCACATCACCCATCTTCTCATCAAAAAAATCAAGTGTGCTAGAGTGAATCCACCTATGGTAAATTATCCAATGGCAGATCTTCCGAGTACATGCATCACGCAGACAAAACCCTTCACCCACACGGGAGTCGACTATTGTGGGCCATTTCTCATCAAAGAGAGAAGACACCGCAACCTGAAAAAACTCGTTGCACTCCCGGAGTGCAGGCAGAAGTGAAAACTTGAACTTATGACGCGTTGGGCTCTTTTTTGGGTGAGCATTTTTAGGTGCGCTCGCGACATGAGAAATTGTACATAAAAAATCAAGTTTATCAAAGCAATGTGGGCACTTTTGGAATGGACATGAAGTATAATATAATGGAAACTATATTCGAAGGAAGTGGTTTTATTTAAATGAGTAAATATTAGTAAATTGTAAATACAAAACTTATGAATTCTCATCCATAATTTCAACAACTCTTACATCATCATTATCAGCATTTTCATCATTATCATCAGGATTTTCATCATATTCTAAAACTGAAACAATAGGTCTATGGTAACTAAAGTCTGAGATAAACAATTTTGATTTAAATCTATTTATATATCTTGTGAATACTGCATCAATAGTAGTTTTGTATTTTGTTGTGCTAAGATTGCGATCATTGGACATCGTTAAATCAAATTCTTCATATAAAAATTCATTCTTTTCCATAATTTTTAACGATTTTCCGACCGTCGATTCACGTCCCAAGTGAAATTCTCTACTAAATTGAGTATATTTGGGATTTTTTGGGTTTTCCTACTTTTCCGGTTTTCCCATAATTTTTAGCGATTTTCCGAACGTCGATTCACGTCCCTACTGAAATTCTCTACTGAATTGAGTATATTTTCGATTTTTCAGGTTTTCCTACTCTTCCGGCTTTCCGATAATTTTTAATTCTTAGCTGAAATGAGAATACTAATAATTTTCCTAATTCCCCAAAATTTCGAGATTTTCTTTAATTTTGTAGAAATTTATCAACTTCAAACTTTAAATGCAGCGCCTTTTTAAACGCTAGCGCCAAACTTGTATTCTTTTAATGTAACTGTTGCATACTAATAGTATACTAATACTGTACTGCTCCACTGCTGCTGCTGTGCTGCTGTGCTGCTATTGGTACACTGTTGTATACTAATAGTATTGTACACTATGGTAAACATATATGTACCCCACGTGTTTCTCATTTGTTAGATCATTTTATTTAATAACGTGTTGCATTTGTTTATGTACGTATCATGTACGTAATAAAATTTACCAAATAAAAAATAAAATAATAATTCACTTACGTGATGACGAGCAGCAGTTGTAATAATGTATAGAAAATATAGTAACACTATAATATAGTAAAGCACTACAACAATAATTTTATTAATTGGATTAACACTTTAGATTTGTTTTTTTTAACACAATACCATAGCCGCAACATCAGTCAAATGGAATATTTTAATAAATAAAGTTTGCGTTTAATATACATTTATAAAATAAATATAAAAAAAACTCTCAATCTCGTCTGTCACGAGGGCACGAACGAATGCCCATGCAAAGAATGCGTATACAGTGATGCCAGACGGGGGCGAAAATCCCACGCGTGGGGGTTTCATGCGCAGCTCACTCGCGCAACTACTGCTGCGGAGTGGGGCAGTGGGAGACGTGTGGGTCCCGCATCTGGCATCACTGTAAAATCTCATCTGTCGCGAGTTCACGAGAAAATGCTCAACCCACAAAAGTGCCCAACGCGCCATAAGAAGTTTTCACTTCAAAAATCTTTAAACTATAAATGCCTTTTTGGGAGTGGAAGCCACCACGCTCACCCGATGTCCAGGGGATTCCAGCACTTTTGACGCAACACTATGGAATTTCCCCATGTGTCCACTCACAGGCCCACCAAACGGGAAGTGCCCGTTCAGCCCACGTGCTGGACTCAACAGGTCTCTCATATTTTCGACGATGGGAGGGTAGGGGTTGGTGGCATCACAATCCACGAATCCCAATTAATCATTTATGCCCGACAGGTGCCTTGCGTCGCACCGCATGCGCCCTCGACGCGTAACGCATGCGCCCTGATCTCGGGACGCATGCGCCCTGCCCTTCCGCGCAGGCGCCCTTCCTCCTGTGGATTACCCAGTGAGCTAGTTCCGGCTGGTCTTCCTTTAGACTCCCCGCGGAGAATCATTTCCTCTCCTCCCCCAGGAGCCCATCACTTCCGATGAGCCTACGGACATCTGTCGGGTATCGCCACTGGAGGTGACTTCCCATCTGGTGGAAGTCTCCAAAAACCCGCGAAACGGTCGAGGATCCGTGACGGGTAAAATACCCCGTCACAGGACACAGCTTCACAAACACCAGGCCGTATTGTGAAGGATCTTTACCAGCAAGTTTGGCCAGAGGTTGAACTAAGAATTTGTTCATCTACAGTGATCTTTGTGTAGCCTACGTAACATGTCAGGTGCAGTCATCCCTGTTACGTGGTACTATTCCACGCTGCTGCGTATACTTACGGAGCTATATACTGTACTAGGTTTTCCACATTATATTCCGCGGATGAGGTATTCATTTCGCACAATTCAAATAGATCGAATACGGATAGACAATTTCTATGAGGTTATCGCTCCTGATTTCACTATCCGTGGCAGAAACCCAAAGGACATATCCTGGGAGAATCATATCCAACCTAGACTAAACCTGATATTGAATAATGCCGCTATTTCGCAATTGCAACACCAGGACAATAACGCGAGCAACAGTCGACTGTCAAACGTCATCCGGAACATGAAGGAATTGGAATGCCTTCATGTACAACTAGAGACCAAGAAGGAAGATCGCGGAAAGCTTCAAAAGAAATTCTGAATTAAATTGTGTTAACACTGCGTTCGTTTTTGAACACTCTGGAGTTGTAAATTCCAGAACTCTGACCTCCACAGAACAGTATTTACAATTTATGCTACACGCCGAATTGATCTTTGTGTAGCTGATTATTTATTTGGGAAGATATTAGGGTGAAGACACGTGAATTGAGTACTCCCAATTTCAAAAAGAGAGATATTTGTTTATTATAACAAAAAATACTTTGGGGACCTCCGATGAGGTGTTACTTATGCGCAGGGTGGTTTGAGACTAAATTTACAATTAGAGGCATTTCGCCTTGGACATGCGATGGAAGGGAGGAATATTAAGGGAAGGGACAATATTAATGGGCCCACTCCCCAATAAAAGAAGTTTGGAGAGGAAAATGTGAGGGATTTTGGATGGGTATTGTAATAAAAGAGGGAAAGGTGATGGTAGAGTGTGCAGAGGGTAGGTCATAAAGTAATGTTGGGCCGCCAGGGATATTTTGGCAATTAGGAAAGGGTCTGAGGAATGTCCATCATAACTAATGAGAAAATGAATACTGTTATTAAGGGTTGGGACTAAAAACTAATATAATTAAGAGTTTTTTCCTTAGTGCTATTTTTTTGGGTTTTTTGATAATTTGATACGCAACAAATTCGACTACCAAGAATTTCTACTACACCCATCATCAATATTTTCAGTGGTTATGGTGGTTCTTGCCCTTGTACTAGGAGTACCTCTGTACTGCTGGTGCCGAAAACCCTAGCCTACGTCTGTTAGAGAAGCAATGGACGTACCAGAACCATAATTCCCATAAGGAAGTTGAAAGATATACTTGTAAATACTTATTGACATTATTGTAAAAAAAAGAGAATGTTTTCATATAATTATTAGTGAGATAGGGTTAGAGAAAAAAAATTATCATCAGTAATAATTTTTTTCTTCGGCGGAGAGGGATGTTATGCCCCGAAATTCCATAACATTTCAGTTTTGTAATCCGGAGAATACGAGGACACGAAAGTGGCACGTATTATTCAGAATTAAAAACATATGATGAAAGAAAAATTAAACACGATGAATATATGTGGATAAATCCACGGATATTCAACTTATGTAGATAACTAGGGCGCAGCATCAGCGCTTTACGCCCCGAAACTGGACTTCAGCACGTCACCGTACACGTTGCATGTACAGTGGGGTCGAATGACCAGTTGTAATACGAATCCACGAGACAATAAATACTCGTAAATTCGTATTCTCTGGGCCAGTGATCCGAATTCTTTCCTTTAAGAGTTACCTCTTTTGTATTTATGCTCGCCTGATACCTTCTGTCTCACAGCGAGTCTTTAATTATTAATAATCTTGGGAAATAATGAATAAATGTAGTTAATCAATTGAAGATATTTGTTTCTACCCTTCATCCGCGTGTGATAATCCCGAAACTCGAACCCAACCGCTCGGGTCCATTACAGTACGAAGAAGTATACTTGGACCTTAAAATCCAAGGAAGGGTCAACTGTGAAATTATTCGACTATCGCATCAATGACCCCGTACAACTTTTTTCTATCTAAATTTCGATGGACGGCAAGTACCTATAAACCCCTGCAGTCAAGCTCTACCTCTAACGGGTGCCTAGATATGGAACTGGAACACATTTTGGCGACCATGGAAATAACATTTTTCGTCTGACCTATTTCGCTGGATTTTGCTTATTCGCGCACGATCTGACCCCTGATTCATCTGCCAGTTCCGCTGGCCATTGGAATCTGGTAAAAAGTGGACGTGGTCGTATTGAAGTTCGCTCCAATAAAGCAACAGAACATAATGGAAATTGTCTGTGGCACGCCGAATATGACAATTTGTAGAAATTGATTCCCTAAGGTAGGTTATTGTCGACTACAGTGGATGAAAATAGAAGACTACTTAAAAGAGGCCCAGTATAAGATTGCATTAGTAGCATTTAACCTGCTAAACGAGTTCCACTCTAATTTTCCGGCTTATCATCGTTCTATGAATACACTTGAGCTCCTGGAGGTGTCACCGCATACAGATGCATCCATTGGAGGTGTCTACACTGCCGAGCGTATCCCCTGGACATGGTCCCAACCCTGTGCAATCATCATCAACACCGACAACCACAATCAAGCAAGAAGTCACTGGGTTGCCCTTTACCTCGCTTCAGATAGGCGAAGAATCTATTTCGACAGCTTCGGAATGGCGCCCGTCGATACAAGAATCTCTCACTGCCTCAAGCGAAATGGCAATGTATATGAATGGAGCCGGATAGTCGGAAAACGAGAGGGGAGGGGGAAATTGGCAGAATAACTTCGCCAATTAAGCCCTTATACTACTGAACTCTTATTCGATTGTGGGCGAGTCGTGCATTGGCTAGATTTTCTATACGGGCTGCATTTCGTGTACGGACTGGAATTCACTGTGGCGGTGAAGAGTTTGCGGCGCCCTCCGGCAGTTGACTGTTGAGTCTTCTGGTACGAGGGGCCCCTTCAGGTTTTTGACGACGTTGTAGTTTTGTATTGCGACGTTTTGACCTTCAGCTTCACAAGTTGGGATTCTTTACCGAGTGCGTCGGCTCCTTTCAGCGTGTCGGCGAGTTTATCTCCAAACAAGGATTTTCCAGGCTCGGCAGCAGTGAGAGGTTCTGCCATTTCCCGATTCAGTAGAGGCAAAGGGATAGTGCGCCTTATAAGCGTTTCGTCCCGTTGCACGTCCAATAATATTCTAATAATATTACTGAGCGGAGGGATTATTTCCAGGTCTGGATATTCTTTTTTCAAAAATTTATCCAAGGATATATCGCTAGATGTATGACTCATAGCCCTCATTTTTCCTCAAGTTCGAATCACTTGCCCTCAGCCTCCAACACTGCCGCCTTCAACTTCGCGTCCACTGAATGTGTGGATCTGCTGCCCCCCCCCCTTCTTTCGATCATTCGATTATTTTTTGCGACTGAGTACCGGGAGAATGATTGTCTTTATTTGATTGTATGCAAGAGGAGGTCAAGGGTTCTAATATTGATGGCTCTGTTCTTTCTGATGTTGATCTGGCGTCTGGCTTAAGTGATTCCGGTTCTGCTGCGAGAATTGGAGTAACTGGAATGGTGGTACGAGCTCTCTGTGATGCCGATGACGAGGAAGATCTGAAGCGAGTTCTATAGCCTGAAACAACATTGACGACGAAGTAACCGATGATACGGAGACTGAGAACACAGGAGCTACTATAGTGCTTGACTACCCCAGAGATCTCGAATTTTTGGAACTTAGAGGATCGCGTTGGTAATAACGCATGTGACTTCCACCGATCGTTTTTAGGTGGGACTAGGGTAATAAAAAACGTTGTTTTTCAAGTGGAACTTGCCCGGAATTAGAGAACTTGTCCAGCATACCTTAGTCCACCGCAAAAATACTCCCATGTTGTCCCTCGAGCGATGAGTTGGTTTTTTTCCTCTGGCAGACCAAGGTTATACTTACATAGTTGAAGATGACGACGAAGTCCATCTCTCTCTTCTCCTAAATGTTTTAGTTCTTTCTCGTTGTTGAAATCACGGTTTTTTATGTTTTAGTTTGTATTAATTTCAGGAACGTATGAACTTCATTGAACAGAACAAAGCTTCGCGACATTCCTTGCGCACAAGGAAAGGGAATGATGGAATTGACACTGCAGCTGCAATCCGTGATATACTAAGTAACCAGAAGCAAAAGAATTTTATTATTTACTGTCAACCTTGTGGCACCATCGGCAAGAAAGAGGGAAACAACACATGGGGATCTGAGGGGCAGCCGCGAAATACAATTTTCAGATTACGTAAGAAAAAACATCAGATTCAAAAGTAGAAGTTTCCGCTGCAAAACCCATCCTTATACCATGACATGTAAAGATTGGTCATGTGATGCTCTGAATAAATTAATATCAGTAAAATGTGAGAAACTGGTAAAGAGATTATCATGAAGGCACCCTCGTAGAGACGTGTAAGTCAAAGGCCAAGCGGTCTATATATCGGGCAGGACAATAAAAAAAATAAATTTCTGGTTTCTATTATTTATTCTTACATTATAAAGAATGTTTCCTTATTTTCCATCTCCTCTCTATAATAATGAGTCTCGTCAGTATTTCTTTTGCATCAATTATCGAAAGACTAACGAAAGAGCCAACAAACAAACAAGCAAACAAATTGTTGTACGTATTTTTACAAGGTGACTCGTACAAAGAGCACTTTCACTCCATTTCTCGAATCCCCAAATAAATATATTTAGCAGAAAAATAATCGTAAGACATAAGAAAATGAAAACAATGAATTGGATTGAAGGTCTTCCAAATCATGACAAGCTGAAAAGGCTTTTGCTTCTTTAACATATTTCCTTGAAATACGTCACGCATTCTTTACATCAATATATGCAGTGTAATCCACGATTATTCTAAATTATAAACAAATAGTAGAAATATTAATTCTTAAATGTCAATTAACGCTTCTACGTAATAATGATGTAATATTTTACGTTAATATAAATGAATTAGAGTTTTTGATGTTTTATAAAATCTCTTTGAGTATCAGATTCTTAGAACGAAAATGTTGAAGAAAATTACCATCAATTTCTGCAGTTAACTCAATGTGATTCAAAAATGTGTAAATGTGTAACAACACAAACAATAATTGAAAATATGTAAAACAATGTGAGCCGACCAGATTCAAATTTCATTACTTGATTTAATTACATGATACGAACACTGTTCAACTTGGTAGTATTTGATTTGAATAATTCAAATGCACTTCTACAGTATTCTATTTCTATTCTCCGGAATGACATTGAAAATAGCAAAAAAGATGTGGATTTTAGTCAATGTATTACTGAAATCTTTTATCCAATTTACGATATGTTCAGCCGCAGATATTCTTCAGAGAAGCGCAGCAGCGCCTTTTCACAGATTGTAGATGGCACAGCCACATTCTCAGCCTGTCAATCTGCTCTGCGCAGTCTGACGCCACGTCGATGCACTCACCGTCCCCTGTTCCTGCAAGAATATTGAATTTTTGAATCAATAGTTCATTTGATAATTATCAAATATTGTTCACTGCCATAGAAAGAGAAATGTAGTGGCATATCAAAATTGCGTAAATCGATTGGAGCATTGTTTAATATAGAGGCTGTTCCAAAACCCAACGTCCAAACTAACGTCGAAAACCAAGGGAGTAATTCCAAGGTGGAAAGATGTCAGAAATTTTCTGATCGGAAGCACCGTTTTCAAACTATTCAATGTTGAAATTGCGTCAGTCACGAGTGCGAGATGGACGGGCGCTCATCCGTGGTTGGAATGCAAAAATATTGGCATTAACCCAACTGTAGGCCTCTACTCTCATCCGGCGAGGAACCCTATATAAAAAACGACTCGGCTCGAACGAATCGAACATGACGGATTACATGGAGATCGCCGATTATATCATCATATCATATATTATTATTTTGCGGAAAGGCAAAATTGATATAAACGCCGCGGCCGCTTTCAACTGGAGTAGCGCTACTGTCACTTACTTTTCCCGCCTCTATGACTAGAACAACACAAAACTTTTGCATTCTCCACACTGATTGGCGCCCAGTCATTCCACGCTCCTGAATAACGTAAGGGAACCAAAATACGATCCTACAGTTCCAAAGGCCTTTTCAATTGCGAATTAACCCTCTAACTTTAAACTGTTGTGTCGACGTTGAGTTTTGGGACACCCTGCATACACCGATGAATATCGATAAGCAACAGGCGTTGACAGATTAAGTATCAATTTTTTCCATACAAATAAATTATTTGAAAAACGAAATAAGTAATTTTCAGTTGCTCTTGAGTGACCTTCGATCGTTTGTAGACCTTTCAAGGGTTTCGTGTTACGATTATGAAGCGTATATTATTCTCTGCTCGCAACTCATTATAAAGTCAGCGTTATGTTCAGATGAAAAGTTCTAGTGTGAAGTGCGGAAGCACAATGAGCCAATTAAATTCAACTTTTGGAAAATGTCTTAATATATGGAGAGAACAATTCAATGGAAATTAGGTTTCTTTTCCGTGCAGAGGTAGCTGCGATGATGAAAATTTTTAAGAGAGTAATTTTTATCGAAAATCACGCGATTGTTCCAGGTCTTTCGATAATGTTTACTTTAATCGTCTGCGAACGGTCATGATACCATCCGTTAAATATTTCAAGATGACTCCGAAATTGGTAAACGAACTGCGAATCCCGTAATTTTTCTTGAATTTTTCTCCCTGTATATGAGGCTCTGAAAACCTCTTCGTAATCCAAGGAGTACTACATAAAGTAATACTGATAAAGACTTCAATATTCCAAATGGCTAATTTACATATATTGAGAACAAGTATTCAGATATGTTGATTCGGAATTCGCAAAAATTCACGTTACTCTTCTCCATTTTTAATCGTTTAAACATCCAATTAAATACTAAGCTGTATAATAATAAAATTCCCATGGAAAAGAGTAGGATTCGGTAGAAATTAATTTATTTTGAGCTCTAATCTTGTTTCACTTCACAGTCAAATTATTATGGATAAATATACCATATGGTCATATGGTATTTTTGTGGTGAATTCTGTCCAGGCACGCAATAGAGTCAGATTATAGCCAGAAGATCCCAGGAAATTCAGTAGAATTTTTATAGAGAAAAGGGTAGAGGACAGATATGTACGTATTTCAGAACAGTTTTGTCAATTTTATTGATTTTTCTCTCATAATTATTGTCTTACCACGACCTGCAGTTGATTGTGACACCGAGCTCAAAAAACTGTACGGTGTATTTCTACTAAATGTACTGTAATGTGGACTCGGTATGATTGGGCTCGAGGTCGTAGATTTCACGCTCGACAAATGATTAAAATAGTTTCCTCTTTTGGTCGTTGAAATATCGTGCCTATTATAGTATTTGTCATAATTTTTTATTTTATTGTATCCAGTTGGGCGCTGTGGAATGGGTGTCGTTCGTGTAATCATACTGAATGGTTTAGGGCGTTGGGTCGAGGAAGAGGGTGGATGACTGTATGTCGTATCATCGGGGAACACTGGTGTATGATCACTACCCTTGTACTGTGTCGTTGATTGGGGTGTAGGTTGGGTTGATGTCTCCGACTGGTACCTGTATGGCATATCATTCTTCATGTTTTAACATAAACATATCATACACTTCTCAATTGTGAGTTTATATTGTAATTATTGACTGGGTTCTCTGGTTCCCTCTATGAGGAATTCCACGCGAACTCTATACAATGAAAATCTTTACCATAATAAAGGGTGTCTCCCAATGTTTTTCATTTTTAGATGTTAAATCAATTTCAAAAACGAAAATCATTCTGAGACACCCTTTACACAAAAAAGAAGATGACTTCTCATTTTTTTCTTCAGTTTTTTTATCCGTCTTCAAATGCCCGTAGCTTGCGGAAAAATAGACCGAT
This sequence comes from Diachasmimorpha longicaudata, assembly GCF_034640455.1. Taxonomy (NCBI): domain Eukaryota; kingdom Metazoa; phylum Arthropoda; class Insecta; order Hymenoptera; family Braconidae; genus Diachasmimorpha; species Diachasmimorpha longicaudata. The sequence goes on along the minus strand of NC_087239.1, from coordinate 1,158,777 downwards.
TCAATTTTTTTTCAATATGCATCCCATGACTTAGATTTCATATGAAAATAGACACAATTTATTTGTTTTTTTTTTCATTTCTCGATTGGTTTGAACAACGACTAAAAAATGAATAAGGATTGGTTTTCAAGGTTAAATGTTTTTTTATTCTGTTCAAGAAAATTCAGTGACTATTGTGGACCAAAACAAATTTTTCCATCAGAGAAAAGTGGACGAAGCGGAAATTCCATTGTCTAAATGTTAGATCCTAATTTGAATTTCTAAAGTTATATTGAACAACAAAAACAAAGTATTTTTTGTCACTGCTGCTACGTTCGGCTCATCCGAAAAGTGCCTTTTGGTTTACTTGTAAACAACACGTTGAAATTGGTCAATGATGGATGGTCTTTTCTTTTACTAGTAAACGAAAAATGGTACAGTCCGGCATTCGCTGAACGTAAGATCACTAACAAAACATATAGTTCGGATATATACGTGTGACGGGTTTTTTTAACTCGTCGTACTCGTACAAAAATATGCTTTTTTTCTAATTGCAAGGTTGATTCATTAAATAAAATTTCCGTCGGAAAAATAATCAAAATATATGGAGATTTGCCTCAATTAAATAGTTTTTTTCAACGATCCTTTTCAACTAAACCTCTTGGAAGATATGTAGAAATGACAATCGCCAGTTACTGTAAACACCTACGTTGAAATGAAAGAAGCTTGAATCAGTTAATTTTTAGTGAAGATATGGGCATTTGCCAACGACATGTACACAAACACATGTTTACGGACAGCTGGTGCAAACGATGTTCAAAAATTCGAAGAGTTAGCTCATGTGCATTTACAGAAAAAATCGGGTTTATTCAAAGGCAGTGCACATGGCCCGTATGTATGCTAGAGGAATTCATGTAAATCCTGAACAATTAAACAATCATATTCGAAACCCTAATAATTTCTTATTAATTAGAGTAATCAGTGACATCATATTGCTTGGAATGAAAAAAACCATCTTCATTATTTGAACGGTCTTGTCAGTTTTTATCAGTTTTGAGACATTATATTGCTCGAGTTGTTGTGACTCAACAAATGTCGGATTATATTTCATCGAAATGGTTTCCAAGTTATTGAATGTAACATCACTAGAAATGATTGTTAAGATCAACGTCAAAATATAACAGAAGATTCTATGCTGGTTCTACTATTTTTTGCAATAAATGGTGACTATTTATTCGAGACATTATGTACTGAGGCCTGACTTTTCAACTGAGACTAATTTAACTACGATATTTAACCGGTTCTGACATAGACACATGTCCATTGGGCAATATAGAAGAAAATATCAGCATTAAAACTAGTACTACATTATTTATTTTTGAAAATTGTTGCTAGGTAAGTCATTGAAATTTGCATATGATTTTTAATTATTAATGAGATACTAATTCAGTGATTAAATCCTATTGAAATAGAATTTCTGTCGTAAAACAACCAATAAAAGAAGGAAAATCAAAAAAAATTTCAGTAAAATTAAAAAATTTTAATAATGTCAGAAAAATTAGTTGATATGTCGTAGTTAATATTGACCAGTTGAAATATATTGCAATAAAAATGTTGCTGATGTATTCATTAAGAGTAGGAATGTCACTTAATTGAAAAGAAGTACCACCTGCATGAAAAGAAGAATGTTCGTAATAATGAGGAAGAAATTAAGTAAAAAAATTCATGAAGGGTGCGGATTTATTCAGTCTCACTGTTCTACAACCACTCAAACAAATTTTACTGTGCTTTTCTGAGGAGTGACGCCATAAAAGTAAAAACTTCTGCTTTACCGAACAGTTGTAATATCGTTTCAATAGAGAATATTCAGAATCAATGTGTTTTAGTGGTGTAACATTCAAATGAAAATTTATAAATATTAAAAATAAAAAATTACTCCTTCAAGGGCTTCTATAGTCTATAAACGAAGCCATGTGACCATTCAAGAGAATGTCGTAAATGATAATAAAAACAGCTCATCTTTGATGAGTTGAAAATCAAACTGACAAAGATAATTATATATTTTTTTCTGATGATAAGAAATAAAAATATAACTATCTTTTTATGGAAGAAAGCAGCTTGATTGCACACTCCATACACGGGGAAAATACAACATTGAAAATAACAATATGAACATAATAGTCGTGGTTCACAACGCAACAAGTTTAACGTTTGATTTATCTGAATGCAATTTGTATATGTGCGAAACTAAATTGTGATTTCATTCAATCATTTAGTACTAGACTGATGATAAATTTTTACCATATTTAACAATAAATTCAGGGTTCGGTAGGCGCACTGAGAGAAAAAAATTGGTACTGTTAGAAATGATATCCTATTCTCCTGGACTAAAGCTTTTGTTGAATCGCATAACTGGACTTATAGACAAAAAGGGAAATTTGAAGCTCTATTTATAAACTATGAAGAAATGAAAAAACAATCATTACTCTGTTTATTTGCAAATTTATTGACTATTGAGTATATTCATTTTGCTCTACGTCCCTCTATGCTGTAGCATTTGTAGTGCTAAAAATTTACATTTAAATATTTCTTATCAACTTGCGAAAACTTTAATTTCCACTGGCACTCTAAAAAAACGTTGCGATTAAAGAATGAAACATTCAAATCATTTCCTGTCCGAATGCTCTATATTCAATGAACGCTTTGTATTTAATAAAACCCTTGATTTTTCAGTAGAATTGATACTTAAAAATCTAGAAAATTGGAAAAGTCCAGAAAACAATAGGAAATTGATGTAATTTAGCATCAAAATATTTCTGTAAAATTGGAAATTTAAGCAAATAGAAAAATCCACATTTCATTAAGATTAAAGAAATCATAAATTTCCTTGCATTTTCCCCAGTCTTCGTTATATGGGATTTTGCAGAATGACTAGCAGAGGAGAAAATGCGCTTTGGTGATGGAGAATGGAATATATTTCTTTCTCACGTTCATCGAATTTTCCGTAGTACATCGACTTCACTCTACCAAATATATTCACGTGGAGTTTTTTAAGAGCGCCGATTTTTGTTCTCATTGTACGACCACGATTACTATGTTCTAACGATAAAAAATAATGTTTTTTTGTTTCCTAAAACCTAAAATTTGTACATAACTGAATTAAAAACATTCATTGAAAATACCTGTAATCTGTGCTATTGTACTGCGCATACGTCGGCCGACTTTGCGAAGCACTATTATATATGCTGTCACGCCTGACATAGGTAGGAATATTTTGTGTATAATCCGGAATAATGTTTTCATGCTCGGCGACACATTTTCCGTTCAAACAATACTGAAATTAGAAATTATTGATGGTCACGAATAAGCTGTTGTACTCCATCGATCTATAATATTATAATCATGAGCAGTTATTACCTGTCCATCGCCACAGGGAGAGCCCTCGGCTGCGGGTCTGTAGGCAACACAATATCCGGAGCCCGCATCGAAGCAGAATAATTGTGCGCATACCCTGTCATCTTTCTGTTAGTAATAAATTAATAAATTGCAAGTATCGACTGAACGACTGGCGGTAGTTGATGATTGCCGAGCTTCAATGCTACTTACGAAACAGGCGCTCGTACCACGATCCTTACGACACTGAGCATCCAATGATAATAATTTTCCAGGCAAGACCCTGGGTAGTGCCTCGTCCTCGTGGGGTGCGTTGTATAAACAAGTAGCAGTGTCTCCGCTGTAGGTCATGCAAGTTATAATCTAGTAGTTATCGCTTCATTCATACAGCAAAAATAGTTTCTCGTTTTCATGATAAAAAAGTGGTTTGTAAATTCTGTCGCGATAAGGTTCAGGGAGAATAATTTGAAGCTATTCCAAATATTGATGCATAAACCCTTAAAAAACTGTAATTCACGAGCCAACTTTACGTTAGTTTACCTTGAACCTCTTGATTTAAAATTCCTTGAAAATTGATTCAGATCATGGTCGAAGTTTGGAATCATCCTTATTGAACGAAATTATGGATTCGGTCGGAATCTATAGAACTGCAAAAATACCGCTTCTTCCAGAATCTAATATTTGGTGGAATGGGCCAATAGGACTTTAGTTGAGCATTTAGACCAGCATGTCAATTTTGATCAAAGAATTTGAGATAATTGAATTTCACATTTTCCATTCGGTTATCATTCTTCCCAATTCCCCATTCTTTCCAACACCCAATCTTCACCAAGCCATTGAATTTGGTTCTATGAATTTCGACTCAAACTGGTTTCAATAATCTATCCGATTATGTCATTAATTCATAGCGAAACTCTTCAAGACTATCTTCTGTATCAGACTGCATTGACACAAATCTTATCGAAACGTCCTTCACGGAACAGTATACAGGGTGCCTCATTTGAAACAATCCACCTAAATATCTCATGAGGGAGGCAAGTAATAGGAAATGTTTTTAGACATTAGTTATAGGGTATCGAGGAGAATAGTTGGTGTCCGTTTTTTTTTAACCTTTCAAGGGTATGCTTACAAGCTGTGAGCGTAGGGTTTTTTTATGATAATCATATTTTTCACCTCAATGAAACTTGTTCACCTTGATGAGTTGTGTTCAGATACCTCATCATGCATATCAATTGCTGCGTTTTAAGCAAGGTAAAGTTTGCTCGCGTCCCTTGCACTAAAAAACAGCAGAAAAAATAGCTCAACTATGTATGGAGGTTCATGCGCATGTTACAAGTCAACGGGGGCTGCATTGAACAACTCATGAACTCATGAGGGTATGATCCTCCGCATATGTTTGCGCAATTTATTCTCCTTTTTCTTTAGCGTAAGGATGACATAAATAATGAGGTATCTGAACACAACTCATTAAGGCGAATAAGTTTCATTGGGATAAAAAATGCAAATGTTCCCGCCGAAAACCTCCAACTAATGTTCCAAAAAATATCCTGTCAGTTGCCCCTTCTTGAGATATTTCGGTCCATCGTTTCAAATGGGACACCCTATGCATGCAAAGGTTATATGTGTGCATGTACCTCGAAATATATCTCCATATATATTATATATAAATATATAAAAATATAGATATCTTCTAAATTATTGGTTCTATCTCATTTTCACTATCACTAATATCGGCAATAAATTGGCATTTGAATGGTCAAATTACTTGAGAAAATGATGAAAGGACGAAACACTGCAGTAGGACCATTTGAAGCCCTTCTCGGTGTGTCTAAGATCACTCATAATGTAGCCATCCTCCCATCGACATTTTTCGGCTCCTGGACCACCAAGATAACTCGGCGGTGGTGATCCATCGTGTACAGCACCCAATCTGTTCACAAAACATTAATGAGTCGTGGTTCAAAATGATTAGTGTCCCATCATGATGGATCAGCAACTTACAAATGACCGACTTCGTGGGCGGCGACGATGATGCCGCTGAAGCCACCCGTGTCTTCGATTATTGCGACTGAATTGACCTTCTCTAATCGCTTATTAACAACACAGGCACCGCCTACGTATGCGAAACCTGCATGGGGAAAGTCAATTAACATATTTTTCTATAATTCATTGCTATTATCTGTCAAGTTTCAATAGAATCTACTGGAGTTATTCGATATAACCGATCAAACATGTACTAGGGAAAGTATTAAATAACGATTCAATCTATCGATTCAAAAATATCCAAGAACAACATTTGCATGAAAATTTAGGAGTTAGTCCTTAGTAACGAAGCGGTGAAGTTGTTGGAGATAATGTAGGTCATAGCCGAGGTTTCGAGAAATATCTTTGAACCTTAGGAAGATAATAAAATTTTCGGAATGATGCATTTTGTAGAAAGGGTTCAATACTACAGTACAGCAAGTTTATAACTTTGGAACTTTGGAACAATCTCACATCTGCGAAATGCTTTCACTGAAAGACGGAGTGACTGCGCGAGAAAACTGTCAAATTTCCATTGGTCTTCTTAGATTTTCATCACTTGCATGAAGCACGTGCAGCCTGTGTTTTCTTTTTTGGCACTCGTTATGCAAAATTCACCTTTTTTATACCGTAACTGCTGACTCCAATAGTGGACTACTATGTTTTCAGTCATAATCAGATACCATTTTAATCAATTTCATTAAAAAGAATAGAATTTTATCAGTCCATTTTCTTTTTACTCGACGCTTTAAATAGAAAATGCTCTACAGAAACAAGCAATGGAATCCTATTCATCTATGTAATTGATTTTATTGAAATAATTTCTATGGGATATCCGCAAATTCATTTTTATAGTTTTTTAATTTTCAAATTTTTAGGTTGCTTCGTTTGTTTTTTATCAGAAAAAAACAATACTTTAGGATGCAGTAGGCAATAATTAGAGCATTCACAATGATAAATATTATTGCCAACTAAAGAACAATAAGGAGGGCTGTGAAAATAGATTAAATACTTCTTATTCTCTGTGAAATTGTTTCTCTTGCGGCACTATTAAATGGTGTAGACCAAGGGCTAATAACTTTCCCAAGAAAAGTTCAGTGAATATTCAATAGCAATCTTCTTCTGATGTGTTAGATCAGTCTAGAATTTTTTTAGTGCAGTTGAATGTTCATCAATGTAACTTAAAATACGACGAAACCCACATTGAATTTTCAGTCATGATCGCTATTGTGAATATTCAATATTTATTCAATCATTTCTTTTCAAACTGTGCTACATTTAATTTACTTTCACTACTCCCAGCAATAGCAAGTGCAGTCTGATTTTAATATAATCCAACGAATATAATTCAGTAGCCACTGAAATATGGGAACGTTTCACAAGTAAACGTCGCGTTCGCGAACATTACATCCATTTCAAATAGGATAAATATTTGACTAAACAAGGCCAAAGGATTTCATTGACAGTAAATATAAAAAGCGGTTAGCGACGGCAGTGACCGTGTGGTTAGAGTGCTACGGATCTGGGTTCGATTCCCCCCGACAGCTGTCAAACCTTGTAGCCCTCTAATCTCACAGATTCACTGCCGCGTAGTAGTTTCATCAAAGAGACGATTGTGTCTCGACAGTTTTTTCCCTGATTCTTCGATCAATGCGGTACAGAGGGTTGGGGGTGAAAAGGGAACAAATCGCAAAGACCCGAAAGGGTATACGAACAGAAAGCATTTATAAAAATCGGTTCAATTCATGGACATGTATAAATAGTGGGTGATTCACCCCACGTGAACATTTATTCCATTGCAGAGGTTGTTCCACTTGGATATCTTTTGAATCTGAGGATTAATATTTCCTTTTTTATTAATTTTGAGGCATTAGAGAATAGCGTATTAAATGAGTAAAGTACAAAGTCAAAACAGATACAGAAATAAATGAAGAAACTGTCGCATTCGCTGGAAAATTCTCTAGAAAAGTTTTTGTCCACTATTGGGTGAAAATAATTGTCGCGCAATGTTTGATAGATAATTTGATGTAAACAATTCTCAACAAATGTTCATATTCTAATAAAAACTCCTTTGCAATTTTTTTTCTAATGAGAATTATTTTGCATAAAGTTGCAAGTTTTGGAAAATGTTGTAATATAGGATACAACAAAATGCTACGAATAAACTATGGAAAATTTATGCTCAACAATATTGCTACTTTTAGTTTATAACTAATTTCAAGATGTATCGCTTTTATAAGGTATTTTAATTTTTAACGGAATATTTGAAATCAAGATAAAATACATATTTGAAAAGAGGCGGAAACCGATAAAATCTATCGGTTTTACGTCTATCAACCGATGAAAAATGAATAGAATTTGTTAGCGACGACAGTAGATTTTCTAATATTGTTTTTCATATGTGTAATTAGTTGATATGTTAGCAAAAGCACTAGTACTTTCAACTTGTTCATTAACTTTCATAAAATATACGTTAAGTCACACTAGTGGCCATCATAAACAATCATGCATTTCGGGTTAACTTGTCACTGATGACTTTCCATGAAAAATCTTGTGATCGAATGAAAACACAAAATTCCATGGAACCCTCATCTAGTCGAAACTTACCACTTCGCGACTTTTTTTGTCAAGTCTTAATGGGAAATTAAAGGGCATTCCATATATATGAACAGTGTAAAACATAAAATAACGAATCAGGACAGGTCAGAGTGAAGACAGAAGTATCGTAGGAAGTGCAGTGGTAAACGTGGACAACAACATTATAATCGATGGAAACAACAAAGTTCCATTGATAATCTTGGGAATAGTTCTGAAGCCAGTGCCCGAAGAGTGCTTGAATTTGAGAAGAGAAAATAATTATCAAATTCGTGTGAAAAATAAACAGTGATAATGTTGGGCGGTGGTAATACCAGCGTTTGCGATATGAAACCGCGACTCTTTTCGAGTGAATAAAAAATCAAATAATAAAAAATCAGTGCAGAGTGCGTAGGAACAGAACGGTAAAAAAAAGGCTCGAAAAATAGTACAAAAGATAAAGAACCTACACGAAAAAATGTACATGAGGACAAATATGGTGTACACTGTTGAAAAAAGTGAAATTTCATGGATATCAAACTTATTATTCACAGACGAATGATATTGTATTTAAAATAAACGAAAAAAATGATTAAATTTTGTATTCACATGGAAAATCTAATGAAATAACAGTAGAAGATGAAGAATTACTCAACTCACTTCAATTTACAATAAAAAAATGAATAATTACTGCCCTATGGCAAAATGGCCAACCTGCTTAAGTTGCCGTTATTTTTTGTTCAGTTTTTTAAGTATATTTCAGACTTGCCGGGAAATAACAGAATATTATGAGACTCTGCTGTAGATCTCTTTTGGTCTGGAAATATTGATTTCAGTAAAAATTCACTACCTTCCTTCAATTCAGGTTGAAATATACTCGAATGACTAAACAAAAAGTTAAATAGACTTAATCTGGTTGATCGCGACCTTATGACAAAAATTTTGCTTAATATACAAATTTCCTGATTCCTAGTAATTTTCAGGGAATAATAGGGAACATACAGCTTTGTAATGCGTTATATTTTCTGCTTAATCCATTCTCTGGGTCATCAACATAATATACTACAAAAAAAGATCAGTTGTATTGGGCAGTTTATTAACGTTAACCTTAAATTGGTCATCCTATGAGGGAAACGTCGCAGGGGTTCGTTTTTTATGACTTGCAGTGACTCGGCTGATCGCAAAGATTTGAAACGAATTGACTTTTCTAATTCAAGTATCTAAGGAACTACAATACTAGCATCAGGATGCACCACAACAGTTTTTAAAACTACTCAACAAGAATCATGTCCGAGAGGGGAACTATTTTTTCCATACTAAATGGATGTGAACAAAATGCGACGTTGCCCGAAACTGGCTAAACGCGCTCGACGCCTATAGAGTACATTCGGCAACATTTTTCGGAAAAACACACCGGCGTCCTCTCCCCGTAGCGAGTACCAATCGTTGGATCGCAGAAAGCGACCTATGTAGAGGTCATAATGAATTCAACGTTCGCGCTTAAACCTAAGGTGGCCAGATTACTTTATCACCTGACTGCACTCATTCTAATACATTAAACCATCTGGAATTACTCTATTCGCGAGCGTTTTAGATAATGTTTTTGCGTAACTGGGATGCATTATTTTTCTGCAAGATATGTTGTTCAATAAGTTACCCCCCCCCCCTCCCCGAATAAAACAAAAATTGTTAATTTATATTTTTAACAACAGTGAATGTGGTGAATAATTGAATGAAAATAAATTGTTTTTTTCCTCGGAAATTTTCATTTGAAATCAAAATATGTTTGAAATAAATTAAAAAATAAAAAATAAAGATTCATCTTGGGAATATTTTTTCAGGGCATATTTTTTCCGAGATTCAAAATTTCTCGGTATAAAGTGGGTTTTCATTAGTGTGAGATATTATGTAGTTAGTTGTTCTCAAGCCATGAGCTTTTCGATACGCTTCTCAAAAAGGGTCTCGTCTTCTCAGTTTCTGTAACGGGACAATCACTCGAAGTGACCAAGCAGTACCACTTAGGTTGAGTATATCTTCTTGCAAAATATAACTGATAAATTACAAAAATAATTATCTATCAGGGGATAAAGAATCCAAAACTGTGTATGTTCCCTATTATACTAGAACTGTGTTTGGATAAATTTTATCAAAATATTGATCATTTAATGATCAAAGACCGAATTTCCCTTGAAATTTCACTTGAAAATTCTCACAGTGCACGTGAATAAATATGTGAACAACATATATAATGACATATGAGTGACTTCACTAATTTCTGATGGAATTTTATACATCAAACTTTTAACCATTGTTTTCATGCATGGTTAATATCAATATGAAGTAAAAGCCACATCCAAATTTTTTTCAGCAAATATGATGCGAATTCTCATAGTTTTTTTGCGCTTTGCTTATTTTTAAGATAAGTCCCAAAGGAGTCACTTCAATAAAAAATATTTCAATACATTTTAATGGAATAATTTTCACGAGTCTGAGATTATCCGAATTTATAAATATCAATGATCTAACCATTTATCGCAACTCTAATTTCGATTATTTTTTCCACCATTTTTCATTCGGACTAACTTTCTCGATGTCTCAACTGTGCAGATCGAAGTTGTTCACAACAAAATAATTAACAGAAAAAAATGTATTCACTCTATGGTCTATTGGATGGAGTAGAAACGAGGAGTGGGGATTCTGAGCCAAGTGACAATGCAAAATTGACCACTCAAAAAAATTGATAACTTAAGTGAAAGGATGAAAACGATAACCAAAAAGGAGTTTTTACAGGGGACAGTAGATTTAATTAGTCATGCACGAACTGCTCCCAATACATCGATAGAAGATCGACAACTTTGATTGTGGTTCTCCGGAGAATTGATCATTTGAAAATATCCAAAGGGAGAAAATTTTTCAATTTTTGATTTCTATTTTCATTTTATTCCATCTTTTGTTCCAAAAATATTTTTCTGCATAGAATGAGTATACAATATCACGCTGTAAAAATTCTAGATTTGGTTAGCAAATTCAACTCTACTGGCACAGTAATAAGGATAAAATTAATGAACTGAACCTAGACTTTATCTTGAACCTCAGATAAAAATGGTTATCCTCGAACGGTAAAATTGACCTGAAGTGAGACATGTTTGAGACAAGTGAAAATTCTACCATTCACAAGAGTGGATCAATACGAGTCGAAAAACTTATTGGTAGATTCAGTTATCAAGTCGATTCCACCTCGACTTATCATCAAAGAACGCGAAAACATAAAACATTCAAATTTCGCATGTGATTTCATAAAAAACTAAAATCTAAATGTGGGTTTCCCTCCATTTTCAAAAAAATTAACCATCCTTGAAGAAAAAGGGCAATGTTGAAAGTTTTGAGTTACAAAGTTGCACTAGTAATTTCGGAATTCCGTCATCTATGGCATATTAAATAAAATTTTGTAGCCGTTTATGAACATGTAATATATGTTACACACATTTGAAGTATATTTATACACGTAATTCCAACATATATAGTTCTCCGTGCAGGAAGTATTGAGCAAATGCGAAATGCTCTTCATGCGATTTCTCACTCGAGAAAACGTACCTGCTGTTCCTCTATTGCACACGTCATTCGTGTATTGCCTCCTGCACATATCTAATCTGCAACGCAACAATAAATTTTTTGGGTATCATAAATTAATTAAAGTGATACAAATCCACGTCACGAGACAATCAAGCATCACACAAAAAATAACTAAAACAGAATTTAAAAAAAAAAACAAATTGAGGAGACGTTGCAGGGAGTAGAAGCTGTGGCGAGAAATCCTGTCGAGTTTTTTTTTCATTTTCGCGAAATCGTCGGGGACGAGAATAACAGATTGGGCGATGTTTTTCACTCCTTATGATTGAATTGACATTACAGTGTCAGTTCGTAGTCCGTGTACATTCTAGGAATTTCAATGCGTCGTTGTGTGTCCTTGAGGGCCACTAGATTGCATAATTTTTTATCATCACCAATCTAATCCATTACCCAAATAATTTACTCAAGCTGTTTTGATAATCAGTGTTGCATAATAATATCAACCCATGCATGTACTAATGCAGACGATATAGTGAGAGAAAAAACGATATGATATAAAAAATATAGTAAAATCCGTGACTATTGCATTCCTGTAATAGGAAACCAGCAGCGAAGGGGTAAAATGAGATAACTCGACTTCCGTATGAGTCGATTTGTTGAGCAATGTCTACAAATGGAAGGGAGATCGCGGAATTGTTATAATAACATTTGTTATAGTAATCTATTCCCTGCACAAAAAAAGCTCTAATAAAAGTTCTCTTATTTCTAAAAACTGACCAATATTCAGGAGTGAATTATCTCATTTTACCGTTTTGCTATTGCAATATTCTGATTGCTGATTCACTGGCCAAACTTGGAAGTGTTTTCAGTCTTTTCCTCATCTTCCGATTCAAACAGAAAAGTTATGAAAGCAAAAACACTTAGATTAATTCTTGTCTTAAGAAATGTTCCATTAGGTAATCTATCTGACTACAGAACTACGTTTTGTAATATCATTTTTTCTCTCAATGCGTATCCATCACATTGGGATGCATATTGATGAATATCGTGATCGTAAGCATCTGAAACCTTTTTTATATTTTAGATGATGTTGATGGCGCATGTTCAGATTCCTTCATAGGACTAAAAGAACTCTCAAATTAGAAAAAAAAATCAACTTTTATTTGTTTGTTAAAAATGTAAAATTCTACTTTGCCGCAACAGTTTTTCAGTCTTTCTCCTATATATTGAGTTGAATTGTTGAAGGCTGAAATACCTATGTCACTTTAAATAGCAATACATATCGGATTGTTTCATTATGTTCGATCAACGGAATAAAGGATTTCCGTAGATGTGCAGAATTTGTCCCGTATTTTCTTTAAGAAATCGTTTGATTTGATAAATAAATTGACTTTGTGATCAATAAAAGTTTCCATCGAAAATAGTATATTATAATACCAGTGAAAAAAATAGTTCTTGACAAGGTCTGTAAGCAACGTCCTCTGGAAGTATTTTTTTGTCTGTGTATCTTCCCTGCTCTAGAGCTGAAGCATGCAAGAGGTCTGATTTTTATCGGTTGTATCATAAAAGTTACGTTCCCATATATTGCAATGAAAAGTACTTTTCCCTACTCGTGACAAAAATCGTTTACGGCTCGTAAATTGATATTAGTCGCTTTCGGCTTGTGCTATAATCCTCCGCAAGTAAAAAAGGGCTTTCTGCAGCCATTACGTAATATACTATTTTCGTGAACTAGATAAAATATTTCGAATTTGAGAGTACTTTCTGTGGTTCATGTAACTGCAGCCGTCTGATTAATCTGGCAATTAATTTACTCCAACTACGTCTATGATCATCCCGATAATGATGACTAGCATGTGATATTTGCAAATGAGACTCAATATGATCTGACTATTGATCAAAAATATGGACATGTCGCAGTCATTTGTCTCTATGTAATAAACCATACCGGCAGTTCCCTTTGTGCATCGGCCGCCTTTCCTACGACGGCACATATCATACCTGTTGTGGAGAAAAAAGTGAGAAGAAAATGGCAATAGAGTGAGAGTGATCACAACTGCATATTCAAATATTGTAATAACACTAGTATTGTACAGTCATTATATCGATCCTAGAAAAATTCAGGGGTCTAGTGGAAAATGCAAATGAAAAATTGCTCCGTACGATTAGAAAAATCAAAATTTTATAATCACTTTAGTTCTAATTTTTATAAAATTAGTATTGTAGTGTATATGAATACAAGTAGTTTTTTATTTAATTGAACTGATTGAAATTGTTGGAAAAATATTGATCGCAAAACAACTTTTGTAGAAATTTTAATCGAAATCACAATATTTCTGTGCAACTTCTGCCAGACTTATTGCAATTTCGACTACAAGTTTATAGAAAATGTCAAAAACTGATTTCCAAAGGTGAGATGATATCGTTATTGCAATTTTTCATAATCATTCTACACAACAATATCGTAAATTTCCACATAACAATGAGTATCAAAGGCGATAATATGCTTTGACACAAGTATAACGGGCTTTTGCACCCAAAAAATGGGTAATTTATTCAAGGCCACGAAATAGAACATTTAATGGAAATAAAGTTTATTTAATGCGAAGTCAATGGCAGCTAACCGCACGCTCTAAACAATTCCCGTTGCACCTGCGTCAAACCATAGTCTCCGTCAGTGCTTTTTGTTATTTACAACTAAGAAATATTGTAGCTGAGTTCACCGTTCGTAGTGATAGTGAAATGGGGCGGTTGTTTTTATTGCAGACGTGCTTGACGTTCAACGCCGTGGGTGAATGAATTTTGAGAGTGTAAAACCAAGTCGAAATTTGAAATTTATCCGTGTCTTAAAAATGGATAAAATCCACAGATCGAGGCAGTAATTCAAAAGTTATCTTGTGCTATCTAATGGGTTCCATCCAGACATTCACATACATCCAAAAAAAAATTCATAATTCACGTGAAGGCTGACTGTTCTGGTGGATGTTCTACTCGTTTGAGGTAGTATAACTACGGCATTTTGTGAAACAAGATCTCAAATCACCATTTACTCGAAACGAAACAAATGGATTAATTCACGTCGACGTAAATCAAGTCGCAATACAACTTAAAGTAAATTTTTCCTACTTCAATGACGTCAATCATTGACTCCATTCAAATCCCTTTAATACTTGATGTATGATAATTATAATTCTTACATATTTTATGAACTGACGAACTCCACGCCAACTCCGCAGTCAAGTGAATACATTAGTCCAAGCAAGTGAAAAACAAGTTTAAGTCATGCTGAGTATAACTTGGATCAGACCTCGAAATCGACTTGAATGACAAATATAAAACCTTTTGGATCAAGTAGTTTGCGACTTGAGTGAAGCCGTCAAATCGACTTGATCCTCGTCATCGACGTGAATCAAGTCGTTATGGTATTTTACACTCTTCGAAGGAAAAATATATTGGAATCCTTGACCTACGATGCAAAATTAGTCGATTTCATGCTTTATCTTATCGGATCCATCTCCAGTCTTGATCGTCGACTTGAATCATGAATATTTTTATTGGATGTCGTTATGTCTCCTTTCAGTGAAGTTGAAATGGAAATCACTCCCTTGCTTTTTACCCAAGGAACATTTTATGCATGACCTTGAACCAGAGGTACGCTGTGCGCACACAGAGAAAAAATCGATTAGCTTCAGAATTTACTCACTAAGTTTTATATACTTCTGTTCCTACTTTATCCTTATTCTTGGTGTTATCGTTGTAATCGTCAAAGTGCCCAAATATAAAGCTTTTCAGATGTTGAGAGTGTGCATTTTACTGAGATCTTCTCAAAATTTATTTTTCTATAAAGACAATAGTTAACTAGTTTCAGAGATATTGTCGAAAAACTCACGCCCTCAATTTGATTTCGTTGTGAATTCTTTATTTAGAAACCCATCTTGCGAACTTTCGTTTTTGAAATTTAAGAGAATTTTATACATTTTTGAGAATCTTATGTCCAAAAGCAAATACAATACTAGTTTAAAATTGATCATCAATTTAATTCTTAATTTCAAAAGATTTCTTTCTGGATTTTGGGGTTTTGGAAAATTGAAAATTAAAAAGCGCAGGTTTTACCATTTACAGTCTTTTCCTCAACTAATTCACTTTTTCTCTGTGTGTATAACCAGCATTTTGTGCATACCCCACCATATAAAAGTATGGGCGTTTGAGGCAGGTATTACGAAAAATGTAAAAACTCTATTGTAGCTGTCATTCTATTTGAAACAGTGCTACAAAACATTCATATTGGCGGTAACTAACAATGAATCAAGAAGATTCCACAATAAAGATAACGCAGACTTGACCCAACGTTGAAAAAAATATCAACATAACAATTGCACGTTTAGTTTAATCTTACGTTGCGCTCCATTGTAGAATCTGTATAGAAAACAGAGGACAATTCCCGAGGAAAATAAATAACTATGAAAGTACCCATCTCTTTAAATATAATTTCAAAACAATTGCCTTGGAATTACGGTTATTCTTACTTTGTCACGGCAACAGCAATGTCGTAAACCGGAAGTCTCCTCTCCCGGAAAAGATATTTGCCCATGTCGGTCAGTGCAGCCGCGGAGTCAATCGCATCACGTCCCACGCGATTTCTTTCCAAGTAAGGTGTTGCGTCCCTTCCCTATTTTCCATTGAAAAAAATCACAGATGGGAATTACGAAGTATTAAACATTACTTTCGATTCAATTGTTCTCTATTTGCGATAATAATAATTGAAGAAAGTGGAATAGTTCTTTTTACCCGTGATATAATAATTCCAGCGATGCTGATACGAATCTTGGGTCCTTTTAGGAGTTTGTACCTCATGTCGACACCATTCCAGAACGACACGAAGTACCTTTTTATTTGAACATTGTCTCCACCATGCAATCTGAAATAATAACGCTAATAATTCACTTTTCTCCTCTATTTTTACGAGGTTTTTACATACATTCTGCTCTTCGTGAACGCGGAGGTCCTTCCTTTGAGCAAGGAGACAAAAAAGTCAATGGAATATCAGTTTAGAGGAGATTTCAGGTCATTAAGGATTTCTCTGAATTATCTCATTCCAATTTGCACTTTCATGCTGTGTAAACACTTAAGTTGTATCGTCAGTTATGTCAAGCATATCGCTTTTTCGGCATAACAGAAAATTATGTGACGTTGTAAGGCCGGAGAAATTAAAATTCATTAGGACGTCGAACATTTGTAAACCCTTGCTTATGGTTGCAAGGACAGCAAATACAGACATCATTTATAAACTCATATGTATCAGAACAGTATTTGCCACTTAATGATGACAACTACTGTGTTCTTTTACTCTAACTTTGATGGATGATTCAATTAATCAAACTCTTTCAATTTTAAAAATCCGCTGAACCAAATCAGTTGCCCAATTTATCTAATCAGCGTTTAAAATTACTCGTAAATAAGAAATAAATTGATTTCTCAATTTTGTTCCTCACGACGTAGAATTAGTTTAGTATGCGTCAATCAATCATCAGGTTCGATGGAGACCTCGGCCCTCTTAAAGTAGCATGGTCCTCTATAGGCTCCACGCTCTACACGTTTCAACACTTTATGTTTTGAAAAACGAATCTGAGTTCAAATTAATTTATCTGCTTTCGCAACCTAATTATGATTAGATGGATTGAAGTAATTCAGGAAGATATTCGTCACTGTTAATTATGATTAGTTAGACAAATGAAAACTTTTCATCGAGGGTTTCTCCAACTCTTACCTGTAACCATCGTAGTCAACGATGCAGAGGATTTCCGGATAAATTACGTAAGGTGCATCGCGCTTTGACCTCCCTGGTGTAATTGATCTCTTCGACCTGAACCGTTTGGCCAGGTGATCTGGTTCCATAAACGCTGAAAGAAAGTCACCGTTGTCAAAGTTAATTGAAACATTGTAAATTGATGAGAAAATAGAATTGTTAAACAGCATTATTATTGATCAACACTAATTTTTAATTGCTGAAAACTTCTGCGCACAGCGATAACGGCCAAGAAAAAATTATCAAGACCATCTCGGCACTTTCCTGTTTGAAAAACAATCACAGCAGAGCATTCCATTCGAGTAGTGTGCACGTAACTTGACGTTTAGACATGAAAATCTGAAATGAATTCTCTGAGAAATGTTAATATGAAAAAAAATGCTGCTTCAGCATGGATTCCTGGACGCGTGGTATTGTTATCGAAGCCAAAGGCGAAAATTGATGTGCGACACGAGGAAAAATCCCTGTCAATTGTCATGAACTATATTTTTCCGTAAAGATTTTCACTTTTTCGAGTTCGAGGAGGGGTCAATGCCAATCCTCGGAGGAGGAAAAGTAAGTGACTACGAGAAAATAATCTTCTGTTCAATTGTTCACCGAAGTTTGGTCCACACTCATGCCCTCAGGTAAGCAGGTAAAAAGGAACAAATCGGCCGGAGTGTAACCAGACCTAGCCGAAGATCTGTAAGCCTCAGATGGATATTAATTTTGAATTCGGGACCTGAACTGGCGCAGTCTGGGTTTCTCACACTGGGCCAAGCTTGGTGTTGAAGACTTGCTCAAGACATGATAATTTCCGCTAGGACTGAGACTTAATTATGAAATATATTTATATAGCATTCTATAATATTTATCAATAATTATAGTGTACAGTGGATTATAGTTGATTAACCATGGACCCCGCAAAAAATTAATGGTGATATATGCATGAGCAATCATTGTCGGTTGATTTCCCAAAAATTAGTGTTGAAATTGATGAAAAAAGGATATTCTTTTAAATGATTTTCGTCGTTGATTAACTACAGAATATTTCTCCAAGAATTCCTTTTTAATATTTCTTTGTAAGCCCTCACTAGTTACAGAAGGGCAGGCTGTAGCCAGTTTAGGTCGGTGAACCTGTTTTTTTCTTGTCCATTGCATTCAGAAAAATATTGACCATATCATCAAGTAAAAGCGGCACTCTTTCGTCGCAGTTTTCTCCGGCTTATTTTATAGTATTTTACTGGGTGGCTCTATGTTCCTCACCCCAATTTACAACTTGAACGATATCCTCCACTGGCATCTCATCATGTAAAAGCAGAAGGACTCAAGATTTTTTATTTTGCATTGATCATTTATATTGTTCTATGATGCCTTAAAGGCTTGACCGCGTGGCGGATTCTACCTTGTGCTATTTGCGTGACGTGTTTCTTCTCTCCTAGAGAGACATCATTGAAAGGGAATAATTTTCAATTATCTGACCGCGCTGCATCATTTTTTTGGATGTTTGGTGTTTGGTACTATCTGTTGAACTATCATCTTTGAGGTTATCCCCCTCATTGACTGGAATATTTCTATCAACGTGCATTAGTCTTTTCAGATTCTTCAGTTTTTTCAAGTATTTTTGATGCATCTTTTGAGACGCAGGAGATAATGCTCTCTTTTTATCCACTTCCATGGAATTTAATAACTGACAACAAGTGCCACAACTTGAAACACAAAAGATATTGGTCAGCACCCTCACGACGCCGTTGAAAATTTTGCTAACCAATCTACTGATATGGAGGCAGTTGCCAGCAATAGGTTGGCGTCATTTCAAACATCATATTGAGCAGTTGAATGGCTTTTAGCACGTCCAGTTCAGATCTATGGACCATTTGACTGTGTAAGTCTTCCGTCAATGACGATATAAGACAATATTAGGACAGAAAATCGTGAAACTCCGGAGCTCAGCGAATTACGTCTTCTATGAGCTTTGTAGCCTCTTCAACTATCAAAGTGCGGCCAGGAGCAAAGCAGAGATCTTTGAAGATCGCTGAGCTCCACCGACCGAGCCAAAAATAATAAGGCGTTATACTGTCCCACACTCACACAAGGAGTCTGTTTAAAGAGTCATCTCAATTATCCAATTTCATAACAATCCGGGAGTGTTTACTAGACTTTCCCACCCGTCACGTGAGACCTCTTCACCGAGTGTGAACCCGTGGTGATCATAAAAGCAAAGGATACAATGTCTAATGAACTATCGAAAAAGAAGGATAAACTTTATTTATCCTTTGTGAATCGTCCGGTACTATTTACAAATTGGGTAAAGCATCCAGGATTAATTGCAGTGGATGATCTAACCCCAAACCTCACCACAACATATGTTCGATATTGATATATATTGAAATGGAATATGTAATATTATAATCTACATATTCATAGAGTTCTATTTCATATTTGTAGGCTTGTAATCTTGGAGTAATTTTTTTTTCGTTTCAAGATGATATTGGAAAAGAGGGAGAGAGATGTTTTTATTTCATATCTAGTAGAATTCATATTAAAAAGTTTTTTCATCAAATCGAAGAATGACTCACGCCCTAATTCTATATATATGCATACAGAGCGTACATTGTGTTCTAATATTAGAAAAATTCAAAAATCTCAATGTTGATAAAAGAACGACTTCTATGATATTTAGAAATCGTGGGCTATTGAAGTAAGAGTTTCAATACGATCTTTCGTAATTTAAAAAAACTAATAATTAAAACGAAAGAATTGTTGAATTTTTAATTACTCTAAAAACGTTTAAAATGTTAATAATAATAGTCCATGGCCTGTTATGTTTGAATTAGAGAAGTTTTTCTTGAAAAAATGTGTGCAATAACAATTACAGCTTTCTTTACCATAGTTATATAATAATATTGTTTCATTCAATATCAACGTTGACGTTATTTGAATAGGATGGGCAGCTAAATTATTCGTGAAAAATTAAAAATTAATTCTAAATTCTTTCAAGAAGATTTTTTGAGCTATAGCACATGAAAGAGCTGTTTCACAAGAAAAGCTCGGAATGAGATGTGTATGAGTAGAATTTAAAGAAAAAATATTTTTATTATTATTTTTCAAAAACTTTGCAATCCAGAAATCTCTGTAGCTCCAAAAATCAGAAAGCGCCGAACAGTTTTGACCTTTTTGAACACCCGCAGAGTGAACAAATCAGGATGACTTTGTTTTTGGCATTAATTATTTGTTTTTAGCTTTGTATAAATGATTTTAAATGCATCAGAAAGCTCATTGGAATAGTTGGCCATTCAAAGCTCGTAGCAGCCTGTTGTGAATTCAATACAAAGTGTGAGCGACATTTATGTTTATAAAAAATAATATTTCTCACCAAAATCGCTATATTCATCCGCCAAGGGCCTTTCAACCCGCTTGAAAACCACATGATGATGCGTCTGACTCAAATCTCTTTTGCTCCTCGTCACATTTGGCAATAAATTTTCATCATGAAGTGCTGCAATACTAGGAACTACCTCGTTGAGGATGCGTTCAGGAAGCGGTCGAATAACGAGCTCCGAACCAATATTCCCCTCCTGACAAAAATCAACAAAAAAAAAACAAATGAAAATTGTAAACGGTCTGTTAATGTCATCGAGCCCATACGTAGGTATATAACCTAAGAAAGAGTGAAAGCGAAAGGTCAGGACACGCGGGTCGTTACTGAACAACGCTTGTACATTGTAAAATTATATAATGGGTCAGTGTAGGATAATTAGCATACACCATTGAATCACTGAATCAACTCCGGACTTCACAACATTGATGTTGGGACGTAACTACTGGAGCGGGTTGGGATTTGTGAAGTTCTGCGGGATCATATGCAGCGAAAATTAATGGTTTTGTAATTATATCGGTAGGAAATGTCAAGCAGTATAAATGTCAGAAGCTTCATTATTTGGGAACTGTTTCACATGTGCTCATCTTCATAATAATAAGTTAATTTCATAATTCATGTTGAGGTATTTAATTTGGAGAACGATTTACTGCAGATATACTCCGAAGTAATGGAGTAAGTTACTTTCAATTCAACGGACAACTTGTATTTGGCGCCTCTTTCTTAAGATCATCGAGTAGTGCCACTTTTCATACAAAATTCAAGTGAACTCTGTTGGCTACGCAACTATTGATTCGGGCGTCTCTGGCCAGCCATTTATTATTTTTTTTGTGCGGATGAAATTAAAAGTCCAAGTCATCAGTGTATAAAAATCCACAAAAGAAAATATCATTTTTCTTCAGAAAGTGAGGGGAAAGAAAACCCTCTAGGCGCTCCTTTAGACAGACAGAGAAGAGTTATTACAGAAACGGCGTAACAGGTCTGAGTGTATATTTCAGCTTAATACGAGGTTTGGAAATGCTTCTCTAATTTACTGACTAAATGAAAAATACGTAAGGAAGATAAGTTGTAAAGTGAACAGCTCAAAATCGCTTTTTGCATTAAAAAAACCCTAGAGTCTGATGAGAGAGCATCTGTTTAACAAAACAGGAGATTCCTTTGCCCTTATTTCTTTAATGAAATGATGAAATGAAATACAGGTTACCACCATTAGGTTCCCTCACGATATGAGTAGGTTGACCTTAACATTTTTCTGATAATTTTTCTAGTCCTGTCATTTTAACATCAATTTAGAAGCCCACATTAAAAGTGCTGTTCAGACCTGGGATGATTTATTGTTGGGGATCTTGAATCTCAACTCTTAAAAATACCTATTCGATGTAAGGACATATTCAGATGATAGTCGACATGTTAGTCCTATTAATCCGATTACGAGTTTCATAAAGTCATATACATGTTGTTTTTAGTCAATCGAAAAATAAATCTGACTTTTACTTTTATACAAGAACTAAGAAATCCACTTTTTACTCATTAAGTTCGGGCCACGGAAAAAATGTGATCGCAAACTGCCCTGTTTAAGCGGTCGACAGTCCGACTGGGCCAAAACAGAACACCATTACCAAACGATTAGATAATTTGTGATGAATTTTCTGTGTCATGGGATAATTAAATTCGATGAAACTATTTTGAATAATAATAAGTCCCAAATAAATATTCTAAGAATAACACTGAAAAACGCGTTTGCGTCTGGAGATTTAAAAATAAAAATGTACTTTTCATAAATTCTGTTTTTATGCCGCGGACTTGAAAAAAATCATATATGTAATTAATTGAGTTTTGAAAAATTTCGGAACAGCTAGAGATCCATTTTGGACGACTTTTGATATATCCATTGCTAGTCGATGCATGGGTAGAATTGTTTGAGTATCGATCGACCAATGATCGTCGAGCAATCGGCGAACAATTGACTATCGACCGCTAATCGACTAATCACCGGCTAGCAAACGACCAGCAGTGAACCAATGATCGACTGTCAACCAACGAACTATCTAGCCAGTGCTCAACCGACGATTGACCGGCCATCGAATTAGTGCACTACTCAATTTCCTATCAAGTTCCCAGCGAATGGTTATCGATCGATCCACCAGAGTACTAGTGAACGAAAAATGACAGATCTCGGAACTGGCTGATCGTAACACCACTAAAAATATAGTTCGCATATACGTGCAACGAAATGTTTTACCTTCTGTGAGCGATAGCCCTCGATTTCCCCAGTCCGCGGCACTTGTGCCGACGTACAGTTTTTCGTGGATCTATGAGTTAACGTGAAAGGTATAATTTCTCAGGATAGTCCTTTTCAATTTTCGTTCTTAAAAAATAACATTTTTTTCTATGATGAAGCGCCTCTTAATGAGAATCGAAAAATAAGAGATTTACTTGCAGTTAAGTCAAGTATGTCACACCAATGATAATAGAATGTCTATTGCCAACGACTTGAGGACATCAAGTGAAGGTGTGCAGCCACGATGATGAGCGGTGCGTGACCGTCGTACATCATTATTACCCAGAAGGCTTCTGCGGTACGCGATAGGCGTGGATCTATCGCAATGAAATTAAAGAGAGGATTGAAAAAAGATGAAGTAGCCATGCGAGGACACCAGCACTTCGTCACCCTCTAATTGTCTTTTACCTTGATAACCCGCGCAAATAACAATTTGTAATAATCACAATTTCCAATGGTAATGGATGTAGTGATTTTATCGAACCATTGTTATTGAATTCCTCATTTACCGGAGAGAAAATTGATTGTAACTGTGCAAATAACTGTTCACGGGGAAAATTATACTTGCATCAAGTATATTGTATCTACTTGATTTAAGTATATGTTGGCAACTTCATTCAATTAGATTCAAATTTTAATGACAATACTAAGAAAAAACTCATTTTTCAGCGGATCTATTATCTACTGCATCTTGAATGTGTTTTCAATGTTCTACAAACGACCGCAAGATGGCTATACCTTGTTTGACTAACAGTCATACGCCCCTGATATTGTTTTGAATGCTCCATTCCACAATAACATCGTTCCTCTTTAGTATGTTTGACGAATCAATGAATTTGGTGGAATAGTTCGTGAAAGTTAGTAATTGAATGAGTAATTGACGGAGCAGAGTTATTTTGGAGAAGCCAAAAGTTAAGGGAATGGACAATGAGAGAACAAATAAAAAATACCATAAGTCTACTGAACTGTTGACATTATCGCATATGGGTAAACTCTTTTAATAATATTTTATTCGAAATGTTTCCCGATTCAGTCACATTCTTATTAAATTATATTAATGTGTGATCGAAAGCCCAGTAACCACAAGCATTTCAAAGAATTTCATATCTGAAAACTAAACATTTCGTACAAAATCTAATGAAAAATTATATGTTAATTCAGTCCTTCCCAGAAAATTCAGAAAAATCGAAGAAATTTAGATAAATATATCCTTAAATGTTTTATTAATGGAAAATTTAAAGAGGTGGTAAAATTCCGATTGGTTTACTACTCAGAAATTGCCGATTCCATAATATTTCTAATGAAAGTTTAGAATACTATTCATAATTTAAAGAAAATTGTTATGACATATCCCTGACATGTAAGGTTTTCGTGGGCAGTAATACTTTTAAATTATATATAATAATTCAAACAATAACTAACACCCCCTTGCCTGCACCCCCAAATTGTGGAATCTATCATTCATTTCAAAGTGAAATCAGTTAAACTCTTCATCAATAACACCAATTCCTTTGGCAATTGGGTTACGACAGTCCAACGAAAAACAAAACAAACCAAATCCCTGGAAGTATTGCATTACAATTTCTGGTCATCTCGCAATACAACACCAGCCATGCGACTGGCCACGATTGTTCTCCACCCTCTAATTGCATTCGTCAGACACAACCGCGCTCGGAGCCTCAGTGTTATCGCTATAATTATAAGAAAGGCTTCCAGCCGTATTGTTGACTGGCTTGGTGCACCTCAATTCATCATGGGCTCAGTTCCGAGTTTTGATGAAACATCCGAGACAGTATAATAACAGTGGATCACAATATGATGTAAGGAGATAAAGGTAAAAATAAGGAGGAAATTATACCGAGGAACACGTGAAAATAACTTACCACGAGGACTTTCCCATTTGCATCTTGGTGCAACAATATGGACGCCATGTTATCCGAGTCCTGGTAGATGTCACCGATGTCAGCACTCCCCTAGAAATTTTTCATGATTTTAATTAATATTTAGCATTGTCGATCAACTGTATCTCCCTCTCACACCCTGAGCAATGTTAAATGTTCTAAACTATACCCAAAGAAAAATTGGTTCTGGTGGATTTGCTACTAGTTTGGCTCGTATGACTGTGATTTCATTGGACTGGGGCTTCATTTGGATGTCAGACTTTGTGAGAGTCAACAAAGAGATCGTTTTCCAATAATAGGTCTCGAGTCATCTTCTACTCGATTGTTTCATATTAATTGCTCGCTTCATACAAGTAACTTTGATATATGGTGTATGAAAATTATAAATCCGTCATATGTTATGAAATAGTAAATTCAACGCAGATTCCGCTGTCCATTTCCAATTTCTTCGCTTAAGTGAAAAAATGTTGCAATTCTGCCGAGTGTGACTTGATTCAAAATCATGTGAAGTCTTTCTGAATAACGAATTCATCAGTTGTATAAATTTGTAAGTTTTGTGCTAAATACTAAAACAATAATAACGAATGTCATAAGATTTGTATCAAGTAGATCGAGCCTTCGTACAGTCGCCAAATTTCCTTGACCCGGGTCGCACTCGATATGAATCGAGTCGTTGTATCGATTGCTCACTTTGAAGTGGGAATACATTCCTAGCTTTGACAGTGGTGCAAAATCAATCGATTTCGTACCTTATCCATTCCAACTCTTATCAAGTCGGGGTCGTAGACGTGAATCATCAATCTTTTGTTTGGTGCAGGAAAGTGAAGGGTTAGACGCGATAGGTCGAAATATCATAGTTCAAATGGCACTTTACCACTAATTTGATCAAAATCAGTTGGTCTATCGATTAGTCTAAAAAATGTCCAATAAATAAATAATTGGTTGAAAAACGAATGATTTTCCAAACCATGAATGTATCAACTGTACATGTATAAAAATTGAATAATATGTATATTTTATATGAAATATAATCAACTAACAATGACAATGACAATGAGACAAGAAGAAATACTTTAATGGAACTGGTATTAGGCGGTCCAATTACATTCATGGCATTCATACATGGCCATATGCACATAACGAAAAAACACTGAAATTGAGAATGAGCACAAAAAACCAAAAGACAAAGGAGCTGTTGACCACATCTATTCAGCAGAAGAAATTTGTCATGTGTTAGTTGTCTTCTTTGAATCTAAAGGTTTTTTTTTTCATCTTTCCTTCCTACCATAGCAATTAGTAACAAATCTTCTGATAAATACAAGACTATTGAATAGAAAACAAATGGACAAGTGGGAATATCTCGACATGAGTATTTAAAAAATGGAATACAAGGACAAATATGAAATATTCATATATCGTAACATTCTAACTAATTGTGATAAAAAACTGAAATAACCAAGCCAGACAAGCGATTTCGCAAAAAAATAGAAAAATTTCTATGAAATCTAATCTAATGAACCTAATTGTCCATAGCAGGATTATTAAATTCCGACGCGATAAGATTGATGCTAGCGTGATAATTTTTTCTTAATTCGGAATCGGATCATCCAATCGTGCGATATTTGCAAAAAACTCTTTGGTAATTATTACTTTAGAGTTATTGACCCAGTTCCGAATGAATGCACACGCGTGCACACATAGGCACACATCTACATGCGGACATCAGCCTACGTGTGGTCCTATTCAAGCAAAGCTAAAGTTAAATTCAAAAATAAAACGTTTAAAAAGAGTTGCGTTTTCAATGTTCCCACTGCGGAATGAAAAATTGTATTGACCAACAAATAAATTTCGAGATAGTGAGATGAAGTTTCAACCCCATTACATTAAGAAAACATAATAACTCTGCCAATCAAATGTTTTTATGTATGTGTTAAATGTTTATGTCATGTTAAATTTTAAGTGAATTTCTGAATGAGAATTTTGGGTATTTGGTTGGCCGAAATAAAAATAATTGAGGAAATTACATTTTCATTTCGGTGCACTGTACGTCTCAGCAAAGCAACTACATCAAAACAAAAATAACAGCAATGCTCTAAGAACTCAATGCAAGGGTACTCATATTGTTATTTCATCAGAAAACCAGTATCATATCGAATATTTTGAAAATATGGAATATGAAAGCCGATTGTTTCCGGAACCATCAGCCTGATTTCACCAAGTAAAAATATCGAAAATCATTTGTATAAAACTTAAAATCATTATGAGCTCCTGCTCCACGCTACTGCAAAAGTTCTTCAGACATTTCCATTATAATCGAAAGGGTCAATTAAAAAAATTCAAGTTTTTGAAATATTCCAAAATCTTTTTATTATAAGCTTCAAGGAATCAGCAAAAAATTGGTATGGGCAGTAATAAGCGGAAAAGTTTATATTTTAATGAATACAAATTGGATAATCAACCTCGAGTTATTTGGGAAAAAAACAATGAATCAAAAAAAACCGGTTTTCAGCTGAGTTGTCTGAAGAAATTGGGAAAAAATTGAAAAATAGCATTTCAATTGCTCCGTTCGTTGACAAACGTAGCCATTAATTTTAAAGCGGGTGGAAATAAGCAACTGATTACTTTGACGCAACATCTCATACTACTTTACACATAAACACTGTTGACGATTATCGATTCACCTTGGAAATAAATAATTTCTTGGGAAGATGCCAAAATAGTAATGAACTTAAAAAAGTGGCAAAGTAAAATTTAGCGAGTTCATGAAACGATTCGATCTACAAAAGAAATTCCTCATTTCAACAAAATACTAGTGTATGCATTATTATTCATTTCAGCAAGAATCAACCACAAATAGGGACAATAAGTCCATGGACAGAACTACTTGATTTAAGCTTTTTCCCGTGTCTCAAATGTCATCGACGGATAGGTTTTAAAACAGAGATTAGATCACGAACATTTGAACTTTTACGCTAAATAATATTTTTCAGACCTTCATTTCGTTAAAATTGATGTCTGAAACTAATTTCCACAATTTGATTATCACGTTCATTATGGGTTTCACGTCAACTTTGAGGTAATTAATTAAACTTATGGTAATTATCCATTAACTCATACATTAATTCATGTCTGTCCCAGAACTCATCCCTCTATGATATCTACTTGAAGCAGTGAATTATCGATTTACAAGGAAACTATTATAATTGAACCCTCAGTAAAGACATGTAATTCTCCTGACAGCATTGGCAGTAATTCTAGATGTATCCCGATAAATTTTCATAATTAATCTCTATCACTATTGATGCCTTTTGAATTAATGCGATGCATAGAATTATGTTGTTATGTTTCACTATTTTTCCATTTAGTTCCTCCATTCGTTTAGAATATTATAGCCATTATTATGTGCATGAAATGAAGTTTCGAGTCAATTAGCTTCTCCGTTGTATAATTCAAAGACAAATAGATTGTTCCTGCGAATAAATTTGTACTATGTACACGTGAACGGTTTCATGAATTTAGGAATGTTTGTCTTTCTTATTGCGCATTTGCTTTGATTCACAATTACCTCTGGTACTTCTTCATATTCGAGGCCATCGGGACTGGATGCATTTCTGGATACTGTCCACATGGATACATGCTTTCCAGGCTTGAGAAGACCTTTCGTTGACTTCAGTGATAAATTATAATTCTCTCCAAACGCCCTGAGGTGAACTTCCGGGCTAGCTTCCGGGCTTCGCTTGTGTGGCGTGTGGAGAACTGAAACCACCTCATATGCAGGCACTGAATAACAAATAAAGATTATTTTATAAACAGTTGCACTATCATGTCAATCATATGTATCAATTTGTGAGAAATTGCATTTCGCATTTTGTTTTCGCGTGGTAGCTTTGTAATCATTGAAAATTAAATTTCCGAATTATTGAGTCAGAGTTTTTAAATTTATTCCGCAAATTGTGTATAACGACATTTCCTATATTTTATATAGATACAGATGTTGATGATGGGCTCTATTCATCATGGCCGCTATTAATGTGGAAGTTTTCATGGAGTTCGTTAGTATTAGTATTTTCGGAGATATCGTTTTTTGACCTCTCGCAAAAATGCTCTGAAAAAATTCCCTCATACGGAGAAAAACATTCACTAAAAATCAGGTATCTCTCTCGTAATTCAGGAGTCAACTGCGGTTGTTGGAAATTTTGGGGAACCATCACTGAATTTTTCCTGAAAGTTGCGTAATTGCACGAGGCCTTGCCATGGTAGAAGTGGGCCGTGCCTGGGTACGGCAAATGACATGTATACCTCATCAGGTTCAAGGAAGACTGCAGCATGGCATGCCGTATAAGAAATCGCCAGTTATGCCGGATCAGGTCGTGCTCAAGTCGAGCTATGGCCTACCGGAATACGATGGACCTGAGGCATACCTGATCCCGCTCAGCTCGGTAGGATAATAATAATTATTATTGTACAATCACGGCCCTCAGTGCATCTTCTCTTTACAAAATCCACTTGTCTCAACATTCCCCCCTTTCACACTCATATCGTAATATACTGTTTTTCGTCTTTCCCTCACAATTAGTGAACATAATGATCTCTTAGTATAGTGTCAATTAAAGCCTATAATATTAATGAGCGGAAATTTTTTCATGATTTGATTTATTGATATGGACGTTCTGGGAAATGAATTCTGTAAGAAATAAATAATAAATTATAGTTAACTCATGAGCCATGTCCTTCAATTTGCGTCACACTACAATATTTTATCTACCAAAGGTGATTATATTTCGGATGTCGTTGGTACGGACTTGCAGTGTCGAAATGGAATTGCAGAAAAAAAAACTTAAAAAAGTTATCTATCACTCACCGCTCAGTGACCATCCATTTTTTTTCAAACTGATAATTAAAATTCAAAAACGGCATCCGGTCAAAGTCTAAACTAATTACGGTCAAATATATTGTATAACAGATTAACCATAGGAGGTCATGAAATCTCAGTTC
The DNA here is from genome assembly GCF_034640455.1 of Diachasmimorpha longicaudata. NCBI lineage: Eukaryota > Metazoa > Arthropoda > Insecta > Hymenoptera > Braconidae > Diachasmimorpha > Diachasmimorpha longicaudata. The sequence continues at coordinate 1,128,898 of NC_087239.1, read as the reverse complement.
CACTTGGTTCATAGTTTAGATTCTAAATTGGGAGTCAAGTTCTTGTGTTATTAAAAGACCATCATGTGTCATTCACGATTTCTTCAGTATTTTAGACATGAACTTGAAACACGTGAAATTTATTATGATTATCATCAGAAAAATAATGAGCAACTTTTGATGAAAGTCATTGATGGAATTTTTCTTCGCCGTTTGCACTATCAAAGCCCTTTGATTGCTAAAGATTTTGAAGATTTCACAACGCCACCATATTTATTTTTCATCAAAAGAATAAATTCTGTAATCAACTACAGAGGTCCAGACACGAATCTGATATTATTTGATTTGTCACTGTGACGTGGGAGAAAATGCCGATAATTCTTAGCTATTTGTCACCGATTGCTACCGTCACCCAGGTAAGAATATCAAAGTTTGACAATGATAACACGAGTCCTAGTTCGATGAGGGTGAATACCTCAAAGCTGCTTTTAACTTGGCTGTATCGATGCGTTAATTTTTTAATCTCTAGATCGCGAATATATAAACGACACAACTACCCCCTTCACTAGTCCGGAACCAGAATACCTTGATAAAATCAACATGCATAAGATTACGGGCAAATCAACCTTAGTAACATCATATAAGTCGCATATACCCTTCCCTTTTCCATTCTTATCCGCGTTTTTCGATTGATATTAGACCGTTAATACGTTCATAACTATCAGCTGTACCTCCTGTTTTGGTGATTGGGGTTATTTTCTCACTTCATAATTATGAAAACAACCCTTTCAGGTTATCCTTTTTGGAATTCCTTTTCCAGGACCACTACAAGGTCGACCCCAGCGCCTCTGTCGACCGCCTCTACCTCAACGGGGAGTGTTTTGAAGCTAATTCTCAGTCATACCACCGATCAGGACAGAGTTCCCGAGATGACCAAGTCCCTGCCCCAAACCCCATCTCCGACAACTGGGGTTGGTTGGTCCAATGGTCCCATTCATACTCTCACTCTTCGATGAGGTCGCCATGCCCTATCACCCCGTAAACAGGTACACCATTCAGCCACATGCACTGTCTACAAAATCCGGCAAACGTGAGATTATTTTCGATGATTTTTTATATTTCATAGCTGACAGGCTTACGTGGCGTCTTTCGTAAATTACACAATAATGTTGCCGATTGGGTGAGAGAACATGCGTGTCTTCTGTCACATTTTGAGGTTGTTTCAAGCGGGAAATGTTTAAAGTTCAAACTTCATCGGGACTTTAATAATCGATTTTTAGAGATGCGTGAGGTGCCTTTTTTCATAGATAATTGGGATATCTGATATTTTTGTAAACATTAAAATTAGAAAATATCGAAAAATTGGTTTGGCTACTTTGAAAAAATACGCAAAATCAAAAAAAAAACTTACGTTTTTATTAAAAAAACTGCGCCAAGTTGATGTTTTCGTTGCTTTGAAAATCAATTATTTAGCTAAAAATGGTTTTTAATAAATCAACATAACGAGATAAATCCCAAGTCTGGAAAGCATAGGGAGACAAAGAAAATCATTAAATGTAGGACCAATTTACTTGGCGCGATTCATGGGAGAAAGGAGGCAAATTTTCGGAGCTATTGAGATGAAACTGTTGAGTTGATATGAGACGCTTATAATAATACGAAGAAACCGCCCGAAGTTTGATGCTCCAAACCACCAATTTTCTTATTTTTTCCTACGCTTGTCAAGACTTGATGTTTGTCCTTCCATTTGTTGATTTTTTAAAAATATATATTAGGGAAATAATTGGTCGTCAGAGCAACAAAAAGGATGACTTGGATATAAAGGATCATAGGTGAAGATTTAGACTGCAGATATAGACGTGTAATTGCTGATATAGTTCAAATGAATAAATATATTCGAAACCTCCTGATAAATAAATATCCTATTCGTAACGATTTAGATCTTACTATGATTTGTACTGAGTGGCTGAATACAAATGGGATAACAATCACTTATGAGACACTATTATTGAACAGTGCGGTAATTTTTAATGATTATTTTTCCCATCCAAATCTTGGCCAATAGGATTGCACCATTCGACGTTATTTTGTATAGTCAACACGGTATTTCAGCGGAAATTCTTGGAAATTTCACTGGAAATTTTGCATGTTGATATATATAAAAAAAAACAAATGTTGAAGTAACCCTCAATTGTATCTGACAGATTAAATGGCAATTCGTTGAAAATTATGTCTCATGGTGCAATTCTATCGGCCAAGATTTGGATGGAAAAAATAATCACATATAATACCACAAGTGCTTCAAAATTATCGAATATTTCCCGATAGATTCGTTGCAAACAAATGAAGGAGTCAAGTTTTTCAGGCTAAAAAATCACGAGTGCGAAGCACGAGTGATTTTTCCTGAAAAACTTGACGACTTCATTTGTATGCAGGGAACCTAGAGGGAAATATTCTATAATTTTGAAGCTCGAGTGGTATTCAGGGGATTATTTTTCCTATCCAAATTTCGGCCAAGAGAATTGTGCCATGACATGAAAAGAGGTTTATTTGGTTAAGTGTCGTTTGTTTACCAAAATATTCAAAAAATTATCGCATGTAATACCACAAGAGCTCCGAAATTATCAGATATTTCCCGATAGGTTCGTTGCAAACAAATGAACGTGTCAAGTTTTCCAGTTTAAAAATCACGAGCGCGAAGCGCGAGTGATTTTTCTGGAAAACTTGACGAGCTTATTTGTTTGCAGGGAACCTTGAGGGAAATATCAGATAATTTCGAAGTTCGAGTGGTATTCGGGGGATTATTTTTTGCATCCAAATCTTGGCCGATAGAATTGCACCATGAGACATAATTTTCAACGAATTGCCATTTAATCTGTCAGATACAATTGAGGGTTACTTCAACATTTGTTTTTTTTTATATATATCAACATGCAAAATTTCCAGTGAAATTTCCAAGAATATCCGCTGAAATACCGTGTTGACTATACAAAATAACGTCGAATGGTGCAATCCTATTGGCCAAGATTTGGATGGGAAAAATAATCGCTGATATTCGAGGTAGGCTATACAAAATATCACCAAATGGTGCAATTCTATTGGCTGAAATTTGGATGGGAAAAATAATCCCCCGAATACCACTCGAACTTCGAAATTATCTGATATTTCCCTCAAGGTTCCCTACAAACAAATAAGCTTGTCAAGTTTTCCAGAAAAATCACTCGCGCTTCGCGCTCGTGATTTTTAGACTGGAAAACTTGACACGTTCATTTGTTTGCAACGAACCTATCGGGAAATATCCGATAATTTCGGAGCTCTTGTGGTATTATATGCGAAAATTTCTCTTCTTGTAACGAAGGTGTCGTATAGTCTACTAATCAAATTTGTGCCAAAAGCATTGAATTTCACGATCCATTAACCTCATACTATTAAACCAATAAACTCATAACAGTCAGTGACATATTCTTGGATATTACAACCATTTTACTATGTCCTTTCGAAATTTGCTCTTTCTATAATAAAATATTCACATAAAACTGCATACTGATTCCTGTCTTAAGTAAAAAATATTTTCATTCCTCAAAAAATGAAAGATATTGCAGACTACCATCGTGGATTATCGCTTTCAACAGCCTTGATATGCTCTTAATAAATCGAATATTCATCTTCGAAACCTTTAGAAAACAGTATTTGCACAATTTTTCCATTATTGACAGAAGGAAGTACTCCAAGGGTCATACAACTCGAGTGAGTGGCAATACTAATAAATAATTCATAAACCACCGGTTATTCATGTCAGCATGAATTTATAGATTCCTGAATGCTCTTTTCGTGAGAAATACTCAAAAATGAACATGAAATGATGGAAATGAGAATCAATGTTATAAATAAATCGATGTAATAATTAATTCGTATCGATGCGGTCATCGAAACCGCCTCGAACTTCGAAAAATTACCTGCATAATTTATATCAATATAATTCTATTCATTTTTTATGAAAATTTAATGGTAACGGAGAAGAGCACTATAACTATCGGCAGTTCTCCCACGAGTGAGATGTTTTTTTAAACTAAAAAAAAGCTATATTTTTAGATAATCTGTTTGCCTGACTGGAATACAAAAGACCATTCTCATTGATCATCATTGATATTCGCGGTGCGAAAAGCGGAAAAAATTTGTCGGTCAGACTAGTATGCATATGTGATGGGTTAATTGAGGTGTTTATCCGGAGGGGATTATCCTGTCCGAAACTGAGAAGTGGAAGAATCTGATGAATAATCATTCCCAATCCTTTGAAATATATCCACTGAAAGGATTGTTTTGTAAACTATCGGCGGTGGATCAATTGAGATATCTTGACCATAATCATATGAATGATTTGGCGGGATTTACTGAAATGATATGATAGCCCCGTTATTTAGTAATGAAGATGATTAGATGCGCACTGATAGCAATTTTTTTATGGAATAAATGGAGAAAATTTTTCGTAAAAAGTTCCAGTGTGGATAGGCGTAAAAATAACAATTCGCGATTTTTAAGTCACATTTTTTTTAATCTGAAAGATTGTAAATCAATAGAAATAAGGATTTCATCATTTGTTCCTGATGTCAATGTCTTTTACATTTTTTGAGTGTAATATCGCTGCATTATACTGAAAAATGATAGATCCAGTATTGAGAGAAGTTGATTATTAAATATGATAAGTTAAGAAAAATATCTTGCTCATAAACACCAGGAATCTATAAACTTTAGCTCTCAATGCTTCAATTTAAGATATCAAAACAGATTTTAATTGCTGTTGGAACGTTTCAAAATTGGGAATAAATACTATGAAAAAATATTCGAGTATTTTGGCCAATTTTTGCTCCACTTCGATTTGCTACTTCTTTAGTTTTTAATTAACTTCCATTTGATAGCAAGTTTTGTCGCATTTTACAGCGTTTTCTTTTATCAAATTTTTGATTCAGTTACAGGTTTTAAAGTGAATCGGAATATTGAGTCATTAAAATTGTAAAAAAATTGCGAAAAAAGAACGGTTTATCATTGAACAAACCTTGACAAAATCAGTAGCAGATTGCAATGTTTGCAAATGATAAGCATTCTCTATAACTAATACATTAACAATCAATTCCTTACCATAACAATTATTCGTTGAGGGAGTTACTACATCTTTTGCTGCTCAGAATCTTAGTAAAAATCCATTTTATGACAAGAAATCAAGAGTCCAAAATTTGAAACTATTTTAATTATTCATGTTCATATAGTGGCAGTATGGTTGGTGCTTGACTAGTATGCTACTTGCGGGTTCATTGCCTTCGACAAAAAGACGACTGTACCTGGGTTGGTTTTCCCCTAAGGAGGAGTTTTCCTTAGTCCTTCGGTGGTACCAAGGATTGGAGGGCGGAATGGAAATAAATCGTAAAATTACAAAGGGGTATACAAGAAAAAGGAGCATATTTTGATAGAACTTGACACTCGTGACTACCCCCCGTCACACCTGTATCCAAACTATCCTGTTTGTCAGTGTTGTTACGATCAGCGGGGGCCAAACTGTGCCATTTTTCGTTTACTGATAAACAAAAGTCTTTTCGTTTGCAATTTATTGGAGTTAATATTTCAAATTGTTCATCAAAAATTAATTTCTGGTTGGATTGAATAGGCCTTTAAACGATTTATATTTCTTTTATTCTCGAATTTCCACTTGAAATCAAAAAATCCTTTCATGAGTGGAAATTCTCAAAAGTTGGCATTGTGTGTAGGTTCTGTTTTCTTGAGGATAGACTGTGACACAAATACATTGTTAATTTTTATAAATAATGAATATTGAAAAAACATCTGTCTAAAACATAGTTTGAAGGATAAATATTTGAATATTCTGGATTTGCAGAAATTGTTCTTACACTATTTAATTAACAAACGTGATAAGTGATTTTTTAATCCATAACGTGACGATAACGTTGTGCTCGCCCTTGAATCGTCAATATTCATCCCTTCATTAATTTTACGTCAATATGTGGCTGTTTTTCTATAAACAAAGGCCATGAGTGACTCTCGCCTCAATTATATATTTTTCTGATTGATTATCGACTAACAAATCCATCAAGGCCCAAGAGATCTGTGCATTTATTTTTTACGTCTTATCTTTATAATTTTGATTTCAGTGCATAAAAAAGGTTTTCACCGCTCAAGTATCAAAAAGAATCTCATTATTGGCCTTATTTCAGGGCTAATAAAGGGACGAGGCTAGATAAATATCGGATATACTTTCCCCGAATTCCTTTCCATTCTCGTATATATGATTGAGAACGTCATCATTGCTTTCAATCAGTCAATAATGAATGAACGAAATGATGCTAATCATACATTTATTTTATATCCACTCTCTACCTTCCTTTCATCACAAGTAATAATTTCTTTCTCAACTCACCGTCATGATGAGACGACGTCTGGAACACCGATAGCACCTCTTGCGGTGTCATGTGTTCGTGGATCTGAAAGAAAAAAAATATTCACTCCTCTTTTCCAAAACCTTCGATAATGATTAATTTAAAGTCGACCCTCAATGAGAAGAGAAAATGTCTCCGTCGAAGATTGATACTCTCGACAGAAGAAATTTTATTTTGGAATTTAGAATTTTTCCAGTGGAGGCAGTTTCAGGTCTGCAGAGTTCAGTTGCAACTAATACAATTAAACTAAAAGATCTAATTATTGTACTGAGCAGGACCTCCATAAAGATCATTACCGTTGATTATTTTCCAAATTGTCCGAAATTGAGATTCTCTTAGGTGAGATAATTTAGATGAATTCCAAATGTTAACAACCGTTATTGAATTATTATTCAAGATAATTTGTTAAATAATAATCTTTTAGTTCAACACAATTCTCATGTCCGGAATTGCACTTAATTCACCTGGGGATAACTGGTCTAAAGATAAACGTTTCAAAAGACCTATTTCACTAAGAAAAAAAATTGTCTTTGTCAGATTTCCATCGACTTCAGAGAAATATTTATTTTTCCATATATCTCCAGTCAAATCATCACTTGGCGATTCTGAGTAAGTTTCAATTATATTAATTAAATTGTTCTAGAACATGATCATGTAAGTTATAACCTTTACTGAACTCTTTAAATAATGATGAACATGAGAACATTCATCGAAATTCGTTCCTCTCGAAAATCGAAAATTTAGAAAAATGAAAAATCATTGACGGATTTCATTTAAGGTTTCGTCCAATATAGTCATCCTCAAGAGCAATAAGATTGTCATCAGTGAAACTCAATTGAGCTTCTCTGGAACTAAATCCATGCAATAAATATAATTTTGAAAAAATGACCATTTGAAGTAAATCAATATTTGGCAAAAATATGTTTCTCAGCGCTTCTCCTGCTAATGTATATTCACCACGTGATATCAGAAATTATATGTTCATAACAATTTTTTCCTCTGTACCTCTAAATTTTGCAACCACATCTCTTGGAAATTGTTTTCAAGCCCCAAAAAATTTTTGAATAAAATAAAATTTTGTCTGAATGCCAAACGAGAATTGAGATGTTTAAACCCCCTTTTCTCTGAATCAAGCAAATTGTTATGTTATTCATATTTTTTAGATGCTTGAAAAATTGTCAATAACAGCTGTGTGAAATTCAGACATTTGAATTGGCTGTGTCACGCGCGATACAACGAGCCGTTTGAGATATTGAAAAGATCTATCCCCGATGGAGCTAACACGCTTTCACCGTGAGTTTGACTCTCGCATCTTCTTTGCATCGGCTGGAGGAAAAGGTCGACGAGACAGAATCACGCGCTTAATGTATTTAGGCTTGTTTGTGTCTGTAGGAGACGTTTTAACCGAGAGTGAAAGGATGCGCTCCGGACATGTACGATCGACACTACCGCGCATATCGCCCCGATACAAAGGCTGAAGAGCAATCCAGTAGAAAAACTGGACGAGTTCTACGACGATTTTATCGCTTTCAGTGGAACCAGTGCTGCTTCTTTTTTTTAAACTATGAGTTTATCCACGCTGATGGGTTTTTCCGCCACCATTATGCTTGTTAATGAGTTTTTTTGGTAGCGACTTCTGGTAACGTAATTTTATTTATTTATCAGACTGGCTAATGCATTAACGCACCCGTAAAAAAATCAGCTGAAATTTGTTGTACGTTTCTTCGAATCTCTTTTTTTTCTAAACAAATTTCAAGGATTTTCTTCAGGAGAATAGCAGAAATCTATAAAAACATCAATCACAGCTATAACTTTGAAATCTGTGGAAACAGTGAATATTTATTGAATTATTTGGACAAAATTATTGAAGGCGCCAAAAATTTGAGATATATTTTTTTGAATTCAAAATCCCTTTAAAGTGTTAGAAAACTTCAAATCCCCAACTTAACAGTAAATGTTGACTTTCACAGGATAATTTATGATGATTCACGTGGTAGTTCTTTATGTTATATCTATTTATGAGAACCAAAACATTCTGTGGTCGAGAGAATCCCTCATTGAAACTAAGAGATGAATAAATCTCTTACAGCGAACTTTTCGTGGCCATAACTTGGCTAATACCAATTTGCCACAAATACCACTTCAGTTCTGAAAAGTTCATATTCTAAAAAAAATAGCTACATAACATGCAGAAACTCTCGGGTCGAAATCTAAAAAAATCGTCCCAATCTCGTTGGTCACTTCAATTTTAAACTAAAAAATCGTTACGATTTACCAAGTGGTCACAAAAATTGTGATTGATGGTGTTGGGTTTATAATTAACGGTTGTGTATTGAACAGCCTTGTTTGACTCAAGTTGACTCGCCATTCATTAACTATTAAAGAACATTTATCTGGTCTTGGTCCATGTCACCATCCATTAACAGTTAACGATTCAGCTCTGGCATAAAGGAATTATTATATCAATAAATGGAATATAAAGGAGATTATTATGATATGAGCGCGAATAGAAGATGTAAGTCTACAAAAATTTTTAACCCAAACCAAAAGTTGAAATTCGGCAACATTCGCCCAGAAACAATTTATTGTTCAGGTGGAGCTGGAATCGATTTGGGTGGATTTTTTATTCGTGTTAGATAGTCCAAGGGTGCCTCCATTAATTTGAATTTCAGACTTGGTGAGAGTCAGGAATGGGATCGTTGCGCGAAAATACGTCTCAAATCGTCATCTATGCGATTCAAGTCGGATTAAACGGATTAATTCACGTGGGAAACTCGTTCTGGTTTAGCCAGTATGTCGCCTTAAATCAACTCGCACTACAACTTAATCACGTTTTTCTCGACTTGATGCATATCAATAATAGGCCCCCGTCAATTGACATCATACTTGATGTTATAATAATTGTAATTCTTTCCTATTACGTCAGCTAATGAACTCAAGCCAGAACTTGCAGTCAAGTCGCAAAATTAAGTCACATATGTAACTAACTTTATATTAAATAGTGTGAATCAAGTCGCAAAATCTACTTGAAACATGTCACACTCAACGTGAATCCAGTCACTGTCATTGACTGCGGTGTAGGATCAATCGACTCCATAGATCAACGAAGAGGAATATTCATGAAAAATCACTCACCAACTGGAAAATTTTAGGTGACAAAATGGTAATTATGCACAAATGATTGAGGTAAAAGGGCCCGAATTTTTGGGGAAAATTCCGTAAAGTTTCCTACGACCACATTTTGCTCCGGAATTATGGATAACACGTAATTGTTATTGAATACTTGTCTCCATGTATCCAGCCTATACCAAATCGCCTCGGGATCATTCACTGGAATCATCAATTCTTTTATTGTGCCATTTTTTTAGTGTAAAATCCATAGAAACTACACACCATAAAAGCCAGGTAGAAGAAGTACTTCTAATTACAATATGTTACCTTCAAAGTTTGCGGTTAAGAAATAGATTCATTATGATTTTATAGAATACGCTATTTTTTTAATCGAAGTTATCTTGAGGTATCCGATAGTATTGACCTTCTTGGACTATCGGAAGTCAAGCACTACGTCATAGGTGCCAAGTTTCCAGATAATGGTTAGTGATCCCAAACTTTCCTTTCCGCTATATTTTGCAACGAATAAGTGCTGTAACTGTCTGGAAGAGAAGAAGAGGCTGACCTCTATCCTACATTGAGAGTGAAAGGACTCTAATTCATTATGGGACAGCAGTCTGATCCCTTCATTTTCGGATATTCGGGAATCATTAAATTGGCGTGTTCGGGTGCTATTGATTGGTCGAATTACAGAGTACCATACATCGAAGATACTGTATCCATCCACATTTATCAATCCACTAGAGTGGCAGGAGTGAAAAAATTTTGCAAATTAGACAATCAATTTCGCCATATTTTCACTGAACTTTACATTTGATTCAGTTCATTCTATTGGAATACTCAGTCGAAAATGTTTTAGGTAAAGAATGAAGAGAATTTTGTTTTTCTATATGACTTATTCTGTTTATTATTTACCTATAGTTTGTTCTTTAATTCTTACGAAGTACAAAACATACTTTTATATTTAATTCATGAAAAGGATAAAATAGATTTTTGAACCATTTTCCTTTTACTGATGGCAAATACCTTTCAAAATTCTTGAACAGTCGTAAACTCTACACTTTTCAAAAGTATTTTCTTCACTTACCAGAAGTAATCTTTTTTTGGATTAATATAGCATTAAAGTCCCAAACATAAACGTCAGAAATTGTCATGAAACCTAGTTTTATACTATAGAATTTGATGATTATTTTGAAAAAACATTTGAATTTGGATGTACATTGTAGTACAAGCATAAAAAATTTTCAAATTTCGAATGGATTCTCCACTACACAAGACTAAGAAGTACACCAAGTTGAGAATTGATATTCTTTGAACTTACACATATAAAAACAAGTAATTTGATAGTTAAATTAATGATTTCACACTGGCCTGATCACTTTCCACAATTTCAACATTAATTTAATTTTCTCGATTGACCTAAATTTTTCATGAGTATCTCTGACTGCCATCAAAATGATGAAATTTTCAATGACAATATTTTAAAAATACTTGTCAGACAATTTAATTGTCTAACCCCAGTCTGATACATATTTGTTACTGTCAGAAAGTCTTTATATGTCCACGTGACTTTTTTTATAATTTGGTACTTAATCAAGTCTCTCTGATCGAATTCTATTCTTGATAAATATCTTAGGATAAGGTAGAGATGGCGTAATTTGAAACCATAATGCTCCGAATGATTTAGCGATATCCGTGTCCCTTTCACACCTTGACGCAGACCATTCCACAAATTTAAAGATTTTCAAGTCCTCAAGGTGTTTTTTTTATTATTCAGCTCAGATCATAAATTTATACGAAAGTTAATACAATCAATTTCGAATAGTTCTTGATTAAAGAACTACAGTGGGCACAAGTCTTTCTGAAAAACCCCATATTCTTCATTAAATACTATGTTCTCGAACGAACCTTCAGCTGACAACATACATAACGTGATAAATATTAGTATGTTATGCAGGGCCTCTACTATGGCAGATAGTAAACTCAACTATGATAACATAGTAATTATTACTACGTTCATGGAATCTTTTACCATTGAAGAACTTACCACGCACCATTGTAATGTTTCATGATAACTATTTTGAACATAGTACCACTATGGCCAAATTGCAACATAGTGATATTTACTATTTTATTTTCCCCGTGTACACTGATAAAAGGGACCAGTGGCACCAAACGTGCCCATTTAACTATCACTTCGATTCGTTAATAGTTAACTGATCACTGTAGCAATTAAGAAAACTCCTTTGATGGAACTGAATTTTTCCACCTTTTCTATTAATGTACAGTTATAGAAACTTTGGCACAAAGGTTGATGGGTCAGTGAGTACTGAATAAAAACTCATGTTTACTTATGCCTGCGTTTTATAAACGGACAATTTATGCCAAAGAGTTCGGCGAAACCATTGGCAATGATCAACAAAATACCAAGTATAGTGCTAATATAAAACGAGTCTTTCTGGTCTTTTACCAATGGTAATACATTGTCGGAAGTATCAAACTGCTTGTCGTGAATGTGATAGTGCAACTTTCGAGCGTACCCAATACCTTTGAGGTAATTTTCTACCGTACAGTGATTTCAATCCAAATCGCATTGTTCCATCGTCACTTTAATCTAAGATCAACAATCGGGTGAAATGTGCAAAGTTTTTAAGGAACTACGAATGCCCCTCGTGATGAAATAGATTATGTAATAGTACTGTGCGGTTTAAATGTCCAGAAAAAATTCCACACTCAATAATTTCAGGAGAAGGCAGGACATAATGTCGAGCAGTTATGTTTTTTGTTCGAATGGCGAAGTATAAGAGCCGCTACCAATGAATATTCAAGTTTTCCTAGCAGATTCAGTAAATCATTAATGAAAAACAACAAAAGTGGCGTTGTATTTTTTCTCATGTCTGCGTTTTTATCTTATGACCACTAAATTCACTGGTTGTTACACGCGATTTGAGGGCACAGTTGAAATCCTTGTAACCGGTAGGGTATTCGTTGATGGAGATTTCCACTCTCTTTCGATTCATTAACGAATGCGATTGAGGAAGACATTTATAAAAGCATGGAGTTATACTTATCAATTTATTCAATCGAGAAGATTGATTTTTTCAATATCGTATTTTTTAGAGTCTACGTTTCAAACTTTTTATTAAAAATTAATTTGCAGTTAAACTGAATAGGTCTTTGTATGATTTGTATTTCTTTTATTCTCGTGTTTCCACTTAAGATTGGAAAACATTTTTATAGGTGAAAATTCAAAGATGTTTGGGGTATGATGTGTATGCTCTTTTTTCATAGGTCTAAACACAGGGACATGCATGAGTGGGACCATTGCTAATGTGAGTCATCAGGTCCAGGGTGTTGTGGCCCTTTAGTGTTTTTAGTTGGTTCGTCTAAGGAAATGAACCAGACCGGTTGTGCCTTTCGAGCATATAAAATAAAGGGAATAACTAAGATTCACACGTTTACATTCATTATGACTATCCCATTTCCAATAGTATTTTTCTCCTTGAGTATTTGCCACGCGATTCTCATTATAGATTTTATTTAGGAGGACATAAGGTCTGACGCGGTATTAAAGAAAGTGTTATGTTAGTTCATTTTTCATCATTAAATATTTGTTTTTAATCGATGTTTGACATACACACGGTCAATTTGTGCAACTGATATCTAAAATTTGGAAATACAATGAGAGAATAAATTAAAATTCGAAAAATTCTAACAACAATTATCTCTCCAGTTTCAGGGTTAAATATTTGAGATATCACAAAATAAACTTTTCAAATCAATGGGAAGGTGGAAGCATTTTTATGTTCCAACATGGGGCTCGGTGAAGTTACAGATAAAAAAATGATATATTTTTGTCGTCTTCTGGATAGTAAACTATTGTGCAGCACAATAAAATCGACGGAACAGTGCATTTTTATGAGAAATACACGAGAAATAATGACGCTTGTTGATAAATGTTTCCGGTGTGCGGTAGAATGCGACATTCCGACAACGCTTTCGTGAGACTTCGGTACTCTTCGCCTCCCCTCCACAACGGCAAACTTCGGCTCACCGTGACCCGATGATTAATTCCGTTGCGTGAAATTGAGATTTGTATCCAATCACCCATTTAGGCCATCTTTCGTATTATGTAATTTTAGACATAATCTCAAGATAATCCATTTTGATTTTAAACAAACCATTTACGTTATTTACAATCTAGAAGATATTTTCTTGATCATTGAAAGTCTAAATTTGTGCAATAATTCATCACCAGTTGTGGCTGTTTGCGGTGAAATTTTCGCATCATTTGTTTGTGTCGCATGTGTATTGGGCTGGTTGGTTTCGATGACCACAACTTAAAGGTAAAAAATACAACTACATTTATATGCAAAATGCTAAAATACTAGAACGTGTTTCATTGCCACATAAAAATGCCTATTAGTACCATAAATGTTGTAACTAATGATATTTGGTTTCATAAAATTGAAGAAACAGTACTATAAAATTGTGAAGATCTTTAACAATTCCTAACTAGATCAGTTATTTCATTGGTGCCTTCCTCCATTTTTTACTGAGCTTTGCTGTAATTTTTCGTTAACTCATTGTGATTGGTTGACGATGAACGCCGAATATATCCGAATATTTCCGACATTGGACCTTGTCATAGGATCTGTTGCTTCAGCCGTTTGACGTCGATTTACGATACCGATATAGAAGTTTTCCTGAGCCGATAAAGAAAGTTGACTCGACCGCATAGTAATATTTCTCAGCCCTGCAGTTTGCACCGAGAGTGTAAGGCACCGAAGTAATTTTCATTTGAAATCGCACTATAAAAATTCACAAATTGTCCCTGTGGGATAATTCCAGAGACCTGTCATCTAAGATGGCAGACGTTATGAGCGATCACGTTTCTTTCAGATGTATGATTATTATGTCTTTAACCTTCTGATAAGAATTATTCCAATTATTAATGTTAATTTATTTCATTTCCTAGCTTGGACATCAACAAATCGAAATCCCAGCCCAGTGGGACAACAAGGTTCTTGCAAATTTTCGAAGTTGGCTTAGGAGAATATAACCCAGGCTTCCTGACTCACATCATCGTCCAGACACATCTTCGATTGACTGAATCTTTCATCAATCAAGGACCAATTAAGAAATTCGGAGAAGCCGAGTCGACGTGGATTCCTACGCTATCATCGAATAAAATGTTCTCCACTTTTCAAAAACTCACGTTTCTAATGGTTTTCTAGTCGCTTCTCCTTTTATCAAACTTGCATTCATTGAGAACGTGCAAGCCACTCAATGTGTCACTGTAATTACTGAAGTACTGAATAATCCGCTAGCACTAAAGTCAGTGATGAATGCGTTCAGCCGTGGAGGAATAACTATTAGAGTATCACTCTAACAGACTATGGGACAAGTGAGTGAACCTTCGCATACACGGACAAAAATTTTGTATAGAAAAATTCTAGTGTTAGTATGAAAAGAGAGGAGCGGACTTTGATTGTCCGAATCATAATTATTCATTTGTATTTCTATGAAAATCTCACAGAGGCTCCCAACAGTTTTACTAGGAATTCCGAAAAATTCCGGACTCCTTGTAAAACTCATTCACAATGCTTTAAACATTTGGAGACATTAACATCAATGAAGCAAGGTTGGATAGATCTGTAGTATTGGCAATTTATTCTTAGAGCTTAATGATTGTATTTTAGAGTAGGATTAAGAATCGCGGGATGAAGTTCTCCCTAGTGTAGCTATAAGATTTTATTGTAGACGTAGAAATAGGTGCTATTTGCATAGATGGTACAGGGATTCGAGCACGTACGATAAGAGTACCTTGACAGCCATATTTTGTGGGTTTATGAGCAGCCCTCAGATGTAACAGGGGAACGTCGTTTCCAGCCAGCGAGGTCCAGAGCCGCTTGGACCACGTGACTCTAGAGTTCAGTAGAAGGTAGTTAGAGGTCAGAGTAGAAGGTAGTCAGCGTGAAGATCTGATAGTTAGAGCGTAGACGAGGTGTGGAACGAGTGCCACCCTAAGTGTTTTGTAAGTGTTGGAAATCCGCCTAAATTCTGGACCCTTCCTTCCCCCGCGGCGACTCGCCGATCGTATGGCCCCTGGATCATAACAATCCAGTGTTACCAGGTGCCTAACTCAAATATTTGACGGTTGAGGCGCCACTTCCTGGACGTCTCAATCCCGGAAATACGTGCTAAACGTTGTGGAATAGATCACGTGGTGAGAATTAGGCCAATTGTCGCTCGTGACCTCACTCATCGATCTCTCTCCATGTGGATCTCTCAAAGTGAACATCGCTGTGCGTGATCTCGCAGTGTTCTTTTTATTCAGTATATTCTCAGGGTTTTTCTCATACACATATTAACTCATCGTGACCGCTCAATAAACTTAATGTCAGTATTGTTCTCATCAACCCCTTCACATAAAGTGATCAATGTTAAATCTCAAAACGGTAAATTGTGTGTGCTGTGAAATCTCCCGGTCCCGCTCATTTTTCACCACCCCCCTTATCCCGGTCTCCCTACTCGTCCTCCTCGCTCTCCCCAAAGCAAGTCGTTTTCCAAACAGTAAGAGTAGCGTATTGTTTAACGTAGTTTCAAGTCGTATATTTATAATAATAACTTAAACATAATATTTAGAAATGTTTAATAGTGTATAGTGGTATAAATAAAAATATATATAAATCTGTTAAACGTTTGTGTCTTTACAACAAACTTGCGTTGGCCCACATATCCCACAGATCTACTTACTAATAATTATTATGTGTGAAATATCTTACCTTCTGACATCGTGCGATTGATACAATGGCCATGCACAGAAGAACGAAGATACGGTTCATTTTGTGTTGATATACTCCTGACGATAGATCTTGCCACATCGCTGTAAACAAAAAACAAAGAAATTCATTATTTTGACGTCATTGTAATTTCCAATGAGTAATTTAATTGAGTAAAAGATATTGATAATCGACATATCCCACTTGATGATACCTCAACTTCTTTAGTTCTGGAGTTAATATAGGATGGTAATCTCGAAAAATAACAAGTCGACTGTTGCTTTTGCTTATATCAATTATTGCACGTCATTTTGTCGATTAATTAGCAATATGCGACCGGAGATTGCTGTTCATCTAGACAGGGCACATATACCTTCATTAATTCATAGCAACGCCTCCATGACATCCCCATAAAAGTCTGCTATGTACGCACTCTATTTTAGAAGATTTATTCTTTATTTTCTGTACGAACTAGAAACCTATAAATTACTTATGATCGATAGCCTTCAAGCTGTTCTCTCATTTTCACAGTTAAGCCAATAGATGAATATATTTAACGTAGTACGTAAGTCTAATACTTAGAAAAATATTTATAATCTCCAGAAACACCAAAACGTTATAAATATACAGTCCAAGTAAATGGCGCTAATTGTTCCCTGAGCCTTCGCGTCTCTATCTCTTCAATGCTCCCAGTTCTTAATTTTCCAAAAACCTGTTACTCATTACATGAGTAATACCTCACCTGTCTGAAAAATATCTTGCCCCTTCATACCAATCTTTAATTGCAACGATTCACGTGGATTATACTAGCAAACAATTGTTGAATTTTTCCGATACTGAAGTCATTGATATACAACTCATAAAATCTCGAAAAGATCCCTGCAAAGTCCTCATACGGCTTTAAGAATCCCCATAAGACCTTCTTACTAGATACTATATGGCTCCAAGGGACCCCCATATAACCCTCTCGAACTCCCAATAAAACGTCATAACCCAGAACAGTCATAGAATCACATGAGGTTTCATTAATACTCCATTAATATCCCATAAGAACTCCCTACGCCGGGTTACGAACCCTGACAACGCCCATAAAACCTTCATAATGCCCCCAAAAGATTCCATAAGATCAATTTCAAAAAATCGTTCAAAAACTTAAGCTGCCATCGATACCATTTTCAAACTCAATAGGTGCATCATCAGCACGATTCTACTCAGTCTCGCTTCGATCATGTCGGGGACATATTTGTCTTCATCATGACAAAACAGGGTTGGCCTCAGATTCATATGCATATATGGAGATGGGCTGAAAAAATCGGATTCCTGACGCACCAACTAGTCATCCTGACAGAAAAAACTGGAATCCTAAAATTTAACTGTTACAATGCTTTCCCTCAAAAGCAAAACTCAAATAAACTTTATATTGAACACTAATTGGTATGAAAGTCCTCATGGAATAGATCATGTCCTTGGAGGCGATGTTAGGAACGCATTCTGCAATCCCAGAATCAAAATAGAAGAACATTAAATATTCCTCATATTCTTTTTTCTCTCGAGTGGAAGCGTTGAAATTCAAGTTTTACGTTCCAATTTCCCGGCTGTTTTACTCAAATTTACCGTAACAACTGCACTGCCATTATTTTTTCTCGTCAAAATAAATTGAAAATAACCAAATATAACTTACTACTCAGTAAATACGAAAATATCCATCGAGTAGTTACTAAACTTGCAGGCAAATGGAGTTTTAGAAAGGATTTCAGCGAAGTAAACATGGCCGAAGTAGTTGGATATTCTTAATTGAGAATTTCCATGGCACAGAGCAACTAGAATGAACTTGTTTCACAGAATGTTGCCAGACAAAAGAAATGACAGGGAAACGAATAAAAAGTAACTCAGTGGGGATAACCAACATTCGTGTTGTCTCTAGTTTCATGCGTGCCGAGCAATCAGGGGTCCGTTGCGTTACCTCATTTCGACCCGTACAAACTACATTACTTACTGCTCTTGATCCCGGAAGGAAAGTACCCACTGCGTTGGATTGCAAAGAAACGACACACGTGAATGTACAAGACTGAGTAAATCGCTACTTTCCGAGATTTTCAAGAACATAGACAAAAGGGGCGGTAATCATTTCGCTCGGTCAACTCCACATTAGTCACAGAATCTTTATGGTTTTGTGTTTACATAATTTAGTCATGGGAACGAAACGATGTGCATACTCATTACTCAGTGCCCTGAAAAATGGACAAATTACAATTTTTGGGTTCTTTAATTGTACACAAAAAGAATTTTTGAATAAAAATTATACTCCTAGAGGGGGAAACGTGGGACGAAATAACAATCAACCACTTTTTAGGTCATGTTTGTTGGAAGAGTTAGACTTGGGAGGCTAATTTTTGTGATAAAACTAACCTCCTTCCCTTGCTTGGCACCCTGGAGGTCTAATTTTTATCTAAAATTTCTTTTCGTGTAGGCGGTAATCGTGTGGATTCGTCTGAAAGGGGAAAATACGAAGTTTGATAACCTTTGCAGACGGAAGAAATATAAAATTAAAAGTGACTACGTGAGCGCAGTAATGGAGGAACGTACCGGAAGCACTTTCAAATGTTATTCTTCTTAAGCGACCATTTGCGATGCAAAATTCTCTTTTTACGATTTAACATAGTACTTTTAAATGGATGAAACAGCATAAAATACGTAAATGAAAAAAATAGGTAAAGTTCTGATAATTTTTCAAAGCATTTTTCCAATTTAACGAGGAGAGATTCAGATTCAGATCGGACAAATATCATTTTACAATGATAATGGGTTGTATTTTCTTGACTTAATACTTTGGTTCCTACTCTCCCGACTCTAAAATTGTCTTTTAGAAAATCATGTAAATTATTATAATGATTGAGATGAAGTACGCGGAGAAATTTTCTGTATAACTTGTAGGGTAATTTCTGGAAAAATCACAATCTCTCAGTTGTCAAAATGTTAATACTTTTCTGGTTAAATTTCTAGTGATTTCTGATAAATTTTCACGGAAGTTCAAAGAAACCTGTAAGTCAGACCGAATAAAATTTCTAGAGCGAGCACTGGAATATTTACCTGATGACCACTTTCCTCCTTTTTCCCCCCCGTTAGCACAAGAATCATTTCCAGAATTTTTTGAGTTTCTCTTCGAATTATCTTTTCGAGAAACCCCCCGAAATTTTACTGTAAATGTCAAAAAATTTTATTTTAACATCAAAAGTAGATATTTTCATAACTCAAAGATTGTCATTTTTTCAGTACTCGCACTAAAATTTTTGCACAAAATTGCTCTCCGTGTGTGGAATTTCTTCGTATCTGTTCCGTCCGAAATTCAATCCCAAATTTTTAGCAGAATATTTCTTTCATATTTTCTTATGTTTAAAGAATTCACTTTATTTGCATACAAACTTGTTATTTCTGTCAGTTTATTTGTATTTTTAAAAATATATGGAATGCTTTGAGTATTGGTTGGAATTATTGATGGAGGATTATGGATATCATCGGAGATGTTGCGGTAGGCAAAGGGCAACGGGTTTCCGCCGAGTTGTGCCAAGGAGATCTTCCCGAGCGTTAGGATGTCTCTATAGTATTTTTATATTTTAATATGTCGGGGTTTAGTTTTCTCAAAGCTGCTTCAATCGTTAATTCACGATTAGAGAGCGTTCTTATTTTCGTGTTGATTAAGTAGAAATTAATTGGAGACGTTTGGCATATAAATTACGGTCATCGCAGGAATTGGTAAAGAAATCATGATCTATTGAATGGTTATTCTAATTGTCGTTGTTGCAATAGGTCATTATTTCATTGATCAAGTTTTCGGACGTTTTCTCAACACCGCGAATATTAACTACTTGCAATAACTCTGAGCAGTTAATGTTCAGGACGAAATTAAGAGCGAAAGAGATAGTTGAACCATGAACATGTATTTATGGTCTCTATAAATACAGTATAAGTGAGAAAACAACCGGGATGAAATATTACGCAGTGAGGATTTCGTTTTCAATTAGAAATTAATGTGATGAAAGTGATGATTTAATTGGTGATTAATTAAGTGGCAGGAATTAATGAGTCGTAATCGTGGTACGGTTTACAATATGCAATTTGTAATATTACTGAGGAAATGAAAAAATCGTATGAAAAAGACAAGTGAAAAAAAAAATGTGTATAAAATTTATGCACGACAGAAGTGAAACTTCTTAGCCATTAATTGTTAAAAAATTTTGTCTGAATTTTTTGTGATTATTTTTTTCATCCCAATTTCAACCAATCAAATGGTGGCATTTCCCGTCACGTGGTACAAGTAAGAGGGTTTTACTTCGGATATTTTTCGGATATTTCCCTGTTTGTTGCTAAGCAATGAAAATATCCGATAAACAATTTGTACGCGTTTCAAACCCCAAAACTGGCATTAGAAAAAATCAAGTTCAAAGACTTTACCTCGACATGAGCAGATTTGGAGGAGAATCCTTGGAGATTATTGATCAAAAAATTAATAATAATGTTCCTAATAATACAGTGAAGACAAAAGCCACAATTTGGAAACAATTCTCTGCATTTTCTGCAGACAGAAAATATACGCCGGAGAAGCCACAACTACGAGTGAAAAACCATACTATATGACGTGAAATGCCACACATTTAATTGTTTGAAATTGGAATGAAAAAAATTATCCAGCCAAATACCCCTCGACCTTCAAAATTAACCGGATATTGCCCTCCAGTTTCCCTGCGTAGCACCGATCGGGATAAGTGTCGCAGAAAAACGCTCGGGATTTTTAACCTGCAAAACTTATCCCTCTCGTTGCTGCGCGAAACGAAACTCTTGGGAAATATCCGATAATTTTGAAGATCTTAGAGTATTACTACTGATAATTTTCGGAAATGTTTATTGAGCCACACAGGAAGATTTTAGAACATTTTGTCATTGAAAATTCGGGATCTGGTGGAGAAACCAAATAGAATAGTCAATTTCTGTTCCATATTTCCCTGAAAATGAACAGAAAACAAGGAAATTGCTGTCAATGCATTTTGGAATTCGGGGAACAGTGACACCGAAGCCCATTTAGGACAAAAAATCAGGAAATTTACGATTTCACTGAAGAATCAAGGAAATTGATCTCCAATATTCATATTAAAGTATATATTTAAATAAATTACAAAATTCTCATTTTGGAACCACTCAAAATTCGGGAATTTTACTGAAGGATAAGTTAGACCGGAGATTTCCTGATTTTTAAATGTGTAAAAAGCATTTGATCCCACTGGATTGGTAATTCCCAGTGAACTATCCCGATATTAATAAAAAGATTTTATTAGTATTGTTCATCATATTAACAAAATGAGTCCTTTTCTTACTCCGAATCTATCGCGTTTTCGTTTCTCTCCCATGTCCCTTTCCGTCCGACTGCCCCATCACGCGCGCCATCCCCTCCCTTTTCCTGTCGCTTTTTCGTTACATACGATATTGGAATTAGAGCCCAACGAGGGCATATAAGTTTCACTTCAAAATTACTAAAAACAGAAATAACATATTTGCAATACAAAGTGGTATCTGTTGCAAATTGGAAATGAAGCGTTCCAGACATTAGATGTAAATTTACCGCGATGAAAACCAGTCACATGTTTTGTGTGATTGTGCTTCATGAGGTATACGCGGATATGATTACTTTACAAAATTTTTCAGCTTTCAATGTATTTTTACCAACCGATGAGGTGCTATTAGTTTTGCAAATGTCATCTTGAAATGCCCATCATTTGGGCACTTTGGTGTATATTATTTCGTCGTTTGTTCGCCAATTCCTTCAGGAAAACTCAAAGGATTTAAAAATAAGAACCAGTTTTTAAAGTTGGACGTTGTTTCATTCATTTTCAAATATTTCAGTGGATAAATTGGACCGGAACATAAATTTTTACGGCAGATCAATCTGGAAATTTTATTTTTTGAAGAAAGATGTAGTACGAACGATTTTATAAAAATCTATTAAAACGCATTTGCGGTAACTTCACCATTTTGTAAAGAAAGTTTTGAAGTTAAGGCGAAAATGTTGGAGGATATAAATCACACAATAACGACCTTCAATCAACTGAAACAATAAAATGGCCAAAGAAAGAGAAGTGGACCAGACATACCAATTTTTTCAAAAACTACATTTTCAGGCAATTTGTGTTTCATAAAAATAGATTTCATAAAAAATTAGTCAACTCAGATGATACCATACAACATCACTTTACAAATTCGAATCCGAAATATAATCTAGGCGATGGGATTGGTGGAAAGTTTTGCTTTGACTGAACACCGTCACGGACCATTTTTGAACAACATTAAACGATCCAAACTTCAAAACACGTCTTTTAGTTTTTTATGGTTATTTCAAGGAAATTGACCAAAAAAAGAGAAAACGTTAGCATTTAAGTATGATTATAAAAGAAAAAAAGGGCTGCATAAATAAATAGGAAAAATAAGTGCTTCTCATTGTGTATAACTATTAAAAGAATGGGCAATATGATCAATGATTGTGAATCCGTGAATCAAATAATGTGGATGAGCGAATCAAAAAATTTTTTTTGGGATAGTGACAAAGAAGTATTTTCTAGGAAGAAATTAACTTTGATGGTATTTATGGTATGTTAAGGCAATCAATGATCGAAATGACTGGCAATGAATCGAAGCGAATGAATTTATATCAATTCAGGAAAATATTGTTTTGCTATACTTGGAAAAAGTATTTCTTTCATTTTCGCTCGTAATTTCTCTCAGTACATGAAATCGCCCTTTGTTCCATGAAAATAGGCATTGGCTTCCACGTCCGTGATTTTAATTTACCACCGAGTAAATTAAACCCCCCACACTCACCATCACATATTAGGAACAACCGTCGACATGGGACACCCACTTGTTTCACTTATCTATAATAGTCACACCTCAACATCCCTCTCTCATCTCGCTTGTGTATGCTTATCTAGAGATATATGTGTGTACTTCCTTGGTATACATATTTCAATGTCAATTCAAGGAAGGGAAGAATGAAAGATACACGGATCGATCCTCTTATTTTATTTCCCCACAGCAAATTTGTCCTCTCACTTATAGTCTTAACACCAGTGTTAAATAAATTTGCACATACTGATGGACACGTCAACACCCAGGCGTTTTCTTCGAATCACTCTTTTGGAAGAGATCGATAATTGCATGCGCTAGTGCAGCAATATTTTAGCATTTTTTCTCGGCAACAACCTCCGAAGATAGGGACCCGAGGGCCAGTCGTCTATTGAATCATGAATACATTTGAATTTAAATGCAAATTATACGAATGCATGGCAAATTTTAATTACCGGTAATAAAAATAAACTCTCAATTTTTTACTCAACACACACTCATAATTTTGTATTGAATATTTTCTTCAATACCCAGGGAACAGAAGTTGCTGATTTTATTGACAATTTCGTAATGTTCGACACTTCAGTGGTAGCATTCAGGATGGAAGAGTTTTTAACCTCTGGAATTTCATCTTTATCGGTTTTAATCTTTCGCAGCTAGTGCAATGAATTAAGCGAAAGTAATGCTTCACCAGTGAGGAAAGTTACATAAACGTTAACCACGAATCGTTCATGGAATTTAACAATAATTTATTATGAGAATTTTTCTCTTTACATTCTTCGTATATTAATTATGCCATAAATTAATGATTGAGCAATATAGGTGTTGTCGGACAGAATGAAAAAAAAATTCTAAACAAAGAATAAAACAACGGACACGCGCCAGATCGAAGAATTGCTTCATCGAGAGTTGTTTTATGATTGGATGGATGTTTTTGGACAATCTCCCTTCGAGGAAGTTCTCTCACTCCGGAAGTGTAGTATGAGGATGATGTTCATGTGCGATCGCTGTTGGATACGTAATGAGTTTCTCGCTTTTAAAAAACGTCGAATCATCGCGTGCGCTGACATCTCGAGCTAATCCACTCTTAACTTCACGTGAGTTTTTGTGGAGATCGTTTGGGAATTAGTGGAGTAATTAAATTCTTACATGTGGCTTTGAATTTTTTTTTCGCTGTTGACATGTTAATTGATCATTAGGAAGGGAAAAATGGCTATCTTTGATTCGATTTTTCCTAGTTATGAGTTGTTTTGTAATTAAGCTGTCAATTTATCGGACTGATATTGAAATGAAAAGAGTTTATTCGTCTGAGTACTTCCTCATATCGTGGGGATTAAAGTATTATAATTGCATGATTGAATTAATTATAATTCCACGACTCAGAAGCATGGAATTTTTCTTACTGCGGAATTTAATTGAAAACTTAGGTAATGACTCCAAATTTCCAATAAACAATCTTAGGATTTTCAACAATCACACAGTCACAAGACCTTTTCGCCTATCTGATTACTGAAAAATCAAGTAGTTTTCAGAATATTCAATAAAATTAAAATTTTCGGAGGTATAGAATTACAAAAATGATTTAACAATTTGAAAACTTGAGCTACAAGTTACTTGAATTTGTAATAGCACTGAAATATCCATCGTAATTTAATCTGGAAACCTCAATTACACCTGAAGTTTCCCGCCTGAATGAAAGAATTTATAGCTGATTTGATCTTCAATTCAATTCAAATTATATATAGGATAGAGAATTAAAAGGCAGTGGTTGTCTAAATTTTCCAAAGTTTTTAATGCAATTTGTAATGTTACTAGGGAAATGAAAAAATCGTAAAATGAAAAAAGAATAAAAAAAATGATTAGTGAGAACATGAAAAAGTTTCTAATTCTGTGCAAAAGAAATAACCGTTTTGGTTTTCGGATACTTACCAATGATGTTATGGACTCTACTAACAATCATTGATGATAATAGCATTGCTTAAAGTAATCCACCATCAAAATTCATTTTTCAATCGCTTCTAGTATAATGCAAATTCAGTCGGCCCCTCCAGGTTTTTAGTGGAAAATTCATAACAATCAACAGCATCGAAAGTTATTGGGTAATACTTTGACTTCTTATTATGTCTTATTTTTCATCGCGGGGGCTAATTTATTTTATTAATTTAAATTATTATCTTTTTCTGTTGAAATTTCTATTTTCGGGGTTAAATCAATGATCCTCTAATGAGAAGTGGATATGCTACTAAAAACGGTAAAAATGATCGAGAAATTTCCAATTTTTGATGTTATTTACTAATGAAAGAAGTAAAACTACTGTGACCCAGAAAATGGCCTCTGCAGAAGTTGATCGAATTTAATTAATTAAAATCTGATCATAAAGACTTTTTCTGTGAATTTTTGAATTGTGAGGTATTCCCTGAAGGATTTGTTTATTGCAAACAATCCCAGGAGCCCGGAAAATTTGGTTTAATTTGCCAAAAAGGGTTTGGCTCGATTTGAAATGAAAGAGTTGATAGAATTTCAAGTTTCCATAAAAATTCAAGTAAAATTTCAGTTCTTAATGGGAGACATAGAGGAATTTCAGGATTTGCATGAATTTTTGAATGAACACTAGTTTGCGTGCTATTTCCTAGAAATTCTCAAGTAGAAATTAGTATTGTATGATTGCCCAACTCGCAAACCTGAAAATGACTACGGAAAATACAATGCCGGATGGTCCTTATGGGGTTGTTAATGCGTGTCGTTGGTCGTTTCGCATTCGGCACAACTCCACAAACTACAAAAAGTAAAAAAATCTCCGCCGCTGATCCCGCAATATACTATTGTATCGTGTCCTCGATTTTTCAACGAATGCTTTCAAATTTAAAGAAGCCTGCCATTCACGGAATTGTCAGAGGGCATGTACACATAACAATATATATCAGTAATTTTTCAAAAAAACAATCGTCCCACGGATTCTCTTCTGTTTTTCAATAACACTAGTCATTAGTCATTTACTCAACGTCATGCGACAGAATTACCTGAAACCTTCGCAATATTTTTCTCGTTTTGCAAGCAAAACAACTGTCGCTCCGAATCAACGACTTCACGGTCTCCTAGAGTCAACATTTATTCCTTGAATTTTCGAGGAAGTCGTGCAAAATCGAGGAGACTGAAATTCACGGGAATTATAAAAGAAATGTACACACATCAAGCTATATTGCTTTCAAGCAAACAATTATCAAAGAGCATCTCTCCTCCTTTTTTCACTAGTTCAATATAGAATGATCAATCATTGGTCGTTCATTCAATGTCATGTGACAGGATTACCTCAAAGCTGTGCAATATTATTTCCATTTTGCAAGAAAACCACTGTCACTCTGAATCAATGACACCACCGTCCCCTAAGTCAACATTTGCCCCAGTGAGAACAGTTCTCCAACAACCGGATATATCGATCTTTCACTCGAGAAAAACGCGAGACACGGCTCAAGGTTAGTTTTGTCTGCCAAGACGTGGCGAAGGTCCGACCACACGTACTCCACCCATTAACCATTTTTTTTTCCTGTCTACCTTTTCAATGGAACACATTGAAATCTCAACAACGTTCTCATTTTCAGATAATTGACAAATACTTTTACGTCGGTATTATTTTTTCTGAATGATCTATTGATTTTGTGGCTGTATCAAAGATCGGGTCGGGTGACATAAGTGAAGGTCACGGTGGACTGGCTTTGTTTTGGTATTTTCAACTTTCTAATAAGAAAATTAAGTTGTGTTGAACCACTCAATTTTCATATCGTTGAAGTACCTGAGAATTCTGTTTCCTCGATAAGACCATCAGCAGATTGCTTTGGTTTTCACGAGGAGAACGAGTCGAGTTGAAAGACGCTATCAGAATACGTCTGTTATTTTAGGATCCAAATGTTTTCATACAACGACGGAAATTTCATTTGCATAGTAATATAATACATCGTAAGGGGATTAATGAGTAATATATGAATCCGTTCCGATGTTGAACCGATTAACATATTTTGTTGCAGGTTAAAGATTGACCAAGAAAGTGCAAATTTTTTCTAGCACCAAATACCAAGACGGTGGCACTCTCACGTATTATCAGCAACGTGCAAAATTACTGGTAAACTTTATGAAATTTTATTGCTTGAAATATGAACAACGAAAAAATTTGCAGATGCTGTTAATCGCCAATATATCGAGAAAGATATCTAAATATTTGAAAACCGGTCATTTACATTCTCAAAATACCTAATATTTGAAGGATAAATTATGCATATACACTATCACCTAACGATAGAGTAAATAACCTAACATTTGGGCTTTAGCACTTTAATAAAATGAAATTGTAAAATTAGCACTATAATGTTGGGTTCAAGAACCTTACGAAATTCAACTAATTTAATTATTTCTGTTCATTCTAATGCTGTTCAATATCGTTAGATTAAGGGAGTAGTGCTTTTTTCAGAGTCCATTAAATTTTCAGCAAAAAAAAAATGTATACATTTTTTTGATGGTCTGAGCTACCGATAAAATTTAATTTATACACATGACATCGTATCTCAATCATATTTGATAATCGCGTCGTTTCGAGCCTTCAAAGAAGATTTTTGATCTTACAATTGAAGGTCACGCGATGACTTGTGTTTATATTTTGGTATTCGACCTTTCTACCGAGAAATTATGGTCTCCATTGACTTCAACGCTATATTCTCCCAAGGTTGGCACAGCCTACAGAAAAGTATTATCAATGAAAAGAAATTGTGATTGGTTCCACCACATAAAAAATATTGTATGCGTTTAAAGTATAGTCTGACAATTATTCCACGTATTCAAAACTGAATTGAGTTTTCAATAACACATGATTATTTAAAGTAAAATATATGAATGTACAACTGTCATAAATTTTCTTAAGTGTTGCACTTTTTTAAAGAAAATTTACACTAAAAAATTTAGTATGTTATTGATTTCCAAGTCACTTCAATAAATCAATCAATTTATGGAAAGAAAAATTCAATAAAAACTACCCAAAAAGTTGGATGAAGATAATTTCAGAGCGAAGTGTTATTTAGGAAAAAATAACCAAACGCGCTTAAATTTCTACACGTCAAACCAAAATTATACCACAGCTTCTGGATTTTTCCAAGGTAAACCGTAATTTTTCTCTAGGATCATAAACATATTCAAATTCATCTTCTAATTTTCGTGTGAATAAGACTTCATCGCAGAAGTACTAAGCGTTTTCAGTATTTTTTATTCAGCTTTCCTCTATTTGTAAGATATTTAATTCCATAAGACTCCCTCAAATTTTACTGTAAATTACAAACGATTTTATTTATTTATCGCTGGCTGCACCTTATAACCACGTTCATTCGCTCCTGCAGCTTTTTCTCTCATATATTTTTCATTGTCCCACGCATCTCATATCGTCACGGTCAAACGGACATTCACGCGGATTGTAATTCCGCGCGTATCCTGTGTTTATCAGCGTGTGTGGTATTGGAAAAATTTGTCACCTTGATGCGTTTTTCTGGTAAAGCCACGGCGAGCAAACACGGTTCAAGGATCAGACCGGAAGACGGTCGTCGATGATGGGTTGTGCCGGCTACTGATCCTCTGAGTGTTTTTGCGAATGGTCAACGATCAAATGTTGTATCCGGACAGTGGATAAAAGCCTGAACAACCTCTCGTGTTTTTGGGAGTTTTTGGGGCTCTCAGGGTATTCCAGGGTTCGGAAAAAACGATAATTTATGTTAGAATTTGAATAATAAAATAAATGTTACACGGAGAAAACATGTTTTTGTGAAGTTTATGTTATTTCTACCAATTATTCCTGAATAAATTAAATGCTATTTCAGGTATTGTGTTGAACGAGAAGATTATTATTTGATACGTCACTTCGGATAACGATTTATTAACAATTTGTTGGAAAATTAGAACACAGTTCTTCTGTTCTGCTTCAAAAATCACTCGACAGGGTTTTTCATATGTTTGAAATAGTTTCGAGAGAAGGGACTGATTTATGATCTGTTATGCTCTGGACTTGAGAGCATTGTGATCCTTACCACAAGTGGTATTCAAAGGAGACTCTGTCCTCTGGAAACATAAAGGTTCCATTGTTTTTCTCCTAGTAAAGATTTTTATATTATAAGAAGTTAGTTAGTCTCTGGACAACGGTTCACTAGTAAAGACGTGTCTTCCTCGTGTGAATAAAGTATATTACAAAACTATTTCCACTGTGTCTCAAATAATTTAACCATTTGCACCCATAACCTAATACAATTGATAACATTTGAAATTGCTCGTAATGATTTCCCCTAAGAAAATCTCAAATCCGGAAAATTTAGAATAAAAAGGTTTTTCAATCAACTTTTGGTGATTTTCGAGGTCAATGCCACATCGAATCTAAGAACTAGATCATTCAACAACCTCTAGGGTTAAAACTCAATTTGGGCTACTTGAAAATTCCTGCCATTGAGAAATGCTTTCCAAAAAGATCATTTTTTCTGTCAAGAATATCAAACCTGGCTTGGGAATTTTTTTCCCAGTGTCTCTCCATAATTATGTTTTTCAATCACCTGTTTATAATTAAATCATTGGAATTGCTTAAACTGTCTTAAGCCTTGGTGTTCTAATGCATTAAATCGAGTTACGATAAAATTCAGATGTATATGAATGTTTCAAAAAAAAAAGTACTTAAATATTCTGAAGGAACAAAAGGTCTTTGATTCCCCAAAAATTTCAAAATAATTTAATTTAAAAATTTATCAATATTCTACCAAATCAAAGTACATTAACTGTTCTATCACCTTCTAAAGATCAATATACACAATTTACGTTCTAAAGAATGAAGATAAAATTTGGCAGGAATTTTGTTTAAATATTTCCAACTCAAGTGATTTTTCATTACCCGAGTGGCATGCATTATAGACAATTGAAATATGTTATTCTCGAATTTTTTGTCTGAAACACATAATTTATCATCACCCAGCCTCCCTATGATTTTAATTCTTAGTAACCAGCGTTGATCGAATATCGATAAATAAATAAGAATCCCATTACCAACAAAATTCCGCAGTGATTGATCGTAATTAATGATGACCATAGACAGCGATTAACGTTGTTGACGAAGTTCCAAACGGATACAAAGGTATTAGCATGAAGAGAAGAATGCTAATAATGCATCAATAAGTGTAATTATTTTTTGATCATCATTGCGTAAAACCTCAATAAGGATGTTAGTAACATTGAGCGTAATGAAATAATTGTGGCAGTCATTATCGATACCCCTAGGAAATGATTAATGATTGTCTCATTCGTTGATGAAAGACAATAGGAGCGGGACTCCTTTAAAAAACCGCTTTGTTTCATGCACGTGACGAATTTATTAAATGTACAGACATTTCCGCGATGGATACAAATCAGTTTGAATATTATTCTGCATCGGGCTTATTACGAAGGGACCACGGAGATAACTCCTCTCACGAATTGATTGTTATCTGAAAGTACTTTGCCTCACGCTAATATCGATTGTAATACCTGATTCTGTGGCAAGGTAAACGAGTTTGCGTTTCAACTTTTATGAGGCATTTGTTTCACACTTGCTTTAACAAATTCATTGGAATAATCGTCAGAGGTTGTATTATGAGCTTCTCACGGCAATGGAAATGTATTTGGAATGAGATTGATTGTTCTCGGCTGATGTAACATCTTCCCACTGACAATGAGAAAATAAAGGCTTTCGAGACATGGGGAAGCTGAAGTAAAATGTTCAGCTGTGGTACGATTATAACTAGAAAATCGTCTAGAACTTTAACAACGAATTTTATTTTGCACTCATTCCAGAAGACAGTACTTCGAGACACTCAAATTCAAGGTTTCAACATATCTACTGGACTGGGATAAGCGGAAAAGTTCATGAAAAATATGAAAAATAAAACAGAAAAACGTTTTTTTCGGTTGTTGAAAATGTTTGATCTCTATGATATAAAGCCCCTTTACATTTTGTAATTATTCATATTTTAATATATTTATGATATCAGTTAGAGACTGACGTTTAAAACAACTGTAATGAAGTCCAAGCTTAATTCAGACCTCTTTGAGTACTGGAATGATGACCTTCTTATAGGGCTAAACGTGAAAGCTTGAATAAACCTTGAAGAAAAAGGCTGATGAAAGGTTCAAATACTAAGAATAATTTTAATTTAATAAATTGTCTCATTACTTATGATTTTTCTGATCTGCAACCCCGCATGTTTCCACTTAGCCATTCCGGAATTTATGAAATTTTAGAGTTTGTTAAAGTATAAGACACAATAAGTCTATTATATTTGCATTTACTTGAATCTTAAGTGATAAATTATTTTATTTCTTAACGAAAATTTGTCAATTTCTCCTGACAAAGGCTGTCGTAAATCTGACAAACACCTAATTTGTTTTGTTCCTAGAGACGTCACGAAATTTCTATTGATGGAAACGGTTTTATTTCCTTCACTGATATGATATGATTTTTAATCATGGGCATAGGAATCGTATCATCCTTCTGCACATGATCTGATTCTGAAGAATCACATGGAAAAGATGTGAAAGTGAATGGTCCCTTCTTAGATGTTCCATCATATCCCAACTTCTCTTATGTCTCTTATGTCTTTATATCGCAACAACAAGACATTAACAACTTTTGAATGGGCATTTGTCTGTTTTTCCTAGACGTATGAACATGTGCTTAGAAACCTAGTCCTTTGAAATTTTTCAAACAATTTAAATTCACAAAAATTTGATTTTATTCAAAGATTTTTAAATGTTTAAAAGATCCATATAACAAGTGTACGAAACTCAGAGACTCAACATTATTGTATTCTTTTATCAGGAGACTGATAAGGCAAGGCGACATTCATGAAGAGATTTTTGGTGCCTTTGAACGATTAGGAACAATTTCTTCGTAATGAAAGGGTGACTGTTCGGATGAAACCAAATAGATTTGATCAAATTATTAATCAAGACTGATATCAGACAAGACTGAATTGAAAACCTTCCGCATCAAAATACTGCGGTTACGTGAAATTATTATTAATTTATGGGAGTCTAAAGTTGATAACTGAACAGAAGAGTTCGGACTGGTATAGATCTCACTGGAACCTAATACATCGAGTGCGCAGTTTTTTATTCTGTATATTACGCATGGTAGGACCATAATCCTACTAATGTTACTCAATAACATTATTTTAAAAACTACGAACTTATTTTTTGACTTATCTTCCCTTTGTTAGTTAGGATGGTGATGTCAGTTATTTTAAATGACCACGAGTGAATTGAGAAAGACTATTATCAATGTAATTTAAATTGTAAAAGAGCCGAAAAGAAACACAGAACTCAAAATTAAGAATCGGCTTGAGATTGTTATGACTGTGTTCAAGGAAAATATAATTCATTTGAGAATCTTATTCAATTATGCGATATTTTTCGAATGCATATATTATTCAGTTTTAATATTCGAACTACTGATTTCGAGAGGTGTCTTTCCTGACGACAATTGATGGCAATGATTCTTCTGCGTAATCGATGAATATCGGAGACTAAAATAGCCATTTCAGTAGTTTTTCACGGCTGAATAAGAGAGATGTTCAACAGAGACATTCATCATTTGATAATGTGTTTTGCAACGGAATGAATTTGTTTATTCGACCAGAGCGAGTGACCTCTGCTGCGGCCACAGATCAAACTCAATAGTTTCCACGAGATAACTCCCCTCCATTCCATCTCTATGGGAAAAACATAGGGATTACGGCGCTTATGGTAATAAAAATGGCTGTTTATGGAGTTAGACAGTAATTTATACGATCGAGAGCGTGATTCTCAAAAATGTTGATTTATTTCATCTTTGGGAAATACAAATCAGTCAGCTGTAAATTTTTAACGACCAACTTTAATTCCCAGGTGAACGACAGATTTATCACCCATTTTGTAAATTATTTTCAATGACTCATTCACTGGGTGTGACAAAATGGTCGAGTCATTGAAATCGCGAGGTTTTTTTTCAATTTTCCAATACGATATTGAGGATGATTGAAGGCTTAGGGCATTGAACGTTCGGAGATTGCTCAGTCACGCGATCATTGAGAGTCATTGAGAGAGGATTTTATATTCATACAAATGGGATATGTGACGCAAATTGACTTGACTATTTCCTTCGTAATCCCCGTTAGCATTTGGATTAACTACATCAACATGAAATATTGTCTTAAATAAAAATTTGTCTGAATTCCCGAAGATCCAATGGAAGAAACTAGAAAAAACTTACTGATTTTTGATAATCAATGATTTTTGTTGTGGGTGATAAACGGGAACGATATTAAATATTACTATTGACAATTGTGATCCCCTGACATTGAAGCGGCTTACTCAAATAGAATATTAGTATAAGGAAATATTTGGTCTGAGATTGGTTTCATAATTGTCAACATTGGCCGAAGATTGACCAGTGTAATGGTCGATGATCGGCCCAATATTTGGATGATAACAACGAGACCGACATGGCAACGAAAAATAGGTTCATCAAAAAGGCCCATGAAGAGGGTAGTCTACCGGAAAATATTCGTCGGCCTGAATTTTGGTCCCAATTATTTCGCAATGGTCATTTTATTTTTTTAAATGATGTCATAACAAAAAATGTTAAACAAACCCTCGTCGATGGATTTAAACCCCTTAATTAAGGATTTTGCAACAGTCAATTATTAATGAAACTCAGTTTAAGCTAGATAATTAATCAGCTATGTCGAGACTCACGTCACAGATTCATTTGCTGACTATTCGAGTTGAGAGGTCTGATAGACAGAGGTTGAAATGAGATATATAACTTAGTTATCTTCAACTTTAGCCGATCACTAGCTCGGTATTGGAGTATCAGTGCTGACTGATTATACGTTTGGCCGAGTAGTATCCGGCCTTGAACCACAACACTTAACTGTACGACACATGGGCCAGTCACCCAGGTAGGAAATGCCAATGTCCACGAAACGGGCCAGGTCTGGCACGAGACTGGCTTGCCAGATCTGGGCCACCAAGCTTGGCCCGAGGCATGGCCAGACCGGCAAAGAGCATGGCTTGCCAGGCTTGGGTCACTAAGCTTGGCCCGTGGTATGGCCAGACTGGCAAAGAGCACGGTTTGCCGGGCTTGGGCAACCACGCTTGACCCGAGGTATGGCCAGACTGGTAAAGAGCATGGCTTGCCAGGCTTGGGTCACCAAGCTTGCCCCGAGACATGGCCAGGCAGACAAGGGGCATGGTTTGCCAGGCTTGGGTCCCATATGGAACAGCATTCCAAAAATTGAATTCTCATGGGGAATGTTCCTTCACTAAATTTTTCGTCCTTTGATTCTCCTTCTTCCGAAGGTACCATTATTTCTTCTGAACATACTATTTCAGGGGAAAATATGCGTGGATATCACCGTATACCACACATTCTATGACAACAGCCCGTAAGATGGCGTGTTGAGTAGTCTGATTGTGGCAGTAGACATGAGTGTCGTGTGCGGCAATTTATTATTTTAATATTACTCTTTTACTATTGTAATATGTCTCAGAGTTCATATTCACGGGTTAAAAAATACAGACATTTTCATCAACTGAAGAAAAAAGAATCTGTAAACGTAGAAGGCGCTAAAGAAAAAACTCCGGATTACAGTGAACGCAATAATGCCGATGAGGAAGAGGTTAGTTTGCCAACAGCCAATGAAATAACTATCCGTAGTGGATCTATTGTGGATCAAATTAGTGGAGATGTCGATGTTCGACATCTCGATGATAATGCTAGTGCTTGTGGTGATAGTTGGTCGGGTGGTGATGGTGATTGTGGCTCGTATAAGCATCTTAATGATTGCATCAGTGAATCCAATAGCAGCGTTGGAGACAGGGATGAACCAATTCTTGGGGGCTCAGGTTGTGATGGTGATTCAGATGACATTGACAATGATTTCAACAAAGTATTCACTGACAGCATTGGAGACAAGAATACACAAACTCTGGACAAATTGGAACCGCGGGGAATGGAGCAAAAAATTAATCAATGGGCAGTGAAATTCAGAAGAGCTACAACAGCAGAAGCAATCGATGAATTGTTAGCCATTTTAAGAAGTGAAGGTTACACATCAATACCCAAGACTACACGGCAGCTTTTGCAAACTCCCCATTGCAGACACCTAACAACCATGAGAGGAGTATATTAATATATGAATATTGTTTAGTATTCGGCTGTCATTGAAGTATTAATTATATTTATTATATTTCTCCTGGCGAGGTCGGAAATCCAGAAGATGGAAATAACAATTGGAAAATGTGATGTATCTTAGCATAATAAAGTATTTTCTATGTCATTTCCTCATAAGTTAGATCACGGGAATAAATATCCGTTGTTGGTTCAGGGATTAAATATTATGTCCAAAAGTTTAAAGGGAAAAATAATAAGTGGATTTTTAATTTTTAAGAAAAATTCTAATGAAAGTAATTTCAGCCATTGAGAGCTGTTTTCAGTATTTGGTGATTCAAGTCAAATAATATTTATAAGGTTGAAGTTTCACAATCGGACTGCGTCCATATTCCCCAAAGATTTCAAATTTAAGGGTTGAAATTAATTAGTTATATGTAATCCTATCCAAGACTTTTTTATATTTCTAAGTTTGTTTGAAAGAGTGAATATAATAAGCAATATTATATAGAACTAGCACACAATCAATGCAACTAAATATCATTCTGTGTTCCGGAGTTGCAGATGGAGAAGACATTATTGTAAAAAAAGGACGTCTTTCCGAGATGAAAAAATAATTCTTATCAGGATAATTCGTATCAGCAATTGTCTATGGATATAAGAATTAATTCTTATCATCCATAGCGGAATAAATTATCCATAATATTGCTATTATAATGACTGTTTTCATGCTTGAATTGAAGCACGATAATTTATCAATTCTAAACTACTAATTTAAAAAATAACATTGGTGCGTTATTTTGTTGGATATTTTGTTAATACAATCTTCGAATTCTGAAGACTGACTGCTAATATTATTAGATTGTAAGAGAGAGTTTATTAAGACTTAATATGGTATGTCGTATTAAATTTCGGATTCAAATGATCTACGTAGATTATTTATTTTAAAAGCGGATGAAAATAATCCACAAAAGATTTTTCTACAATTTATACCTGCAATCATTTTTTTGAGTTTTCATATTCTGTTCGCGGAAAAATCTCATAGTTGTGATTATCTTTCATGAAAATTGGAGATACAAACACTGCATATCTTTAACTGTTCAACCAAAATCGGATGAAAACATGTACTATGTCGATAGGAGGAAAAAAGTTTTTGATTGGCTGAGTTTTTTTGTCAATAGATTTAATAAATTTAAATATAAGTTTTGTCACATAATAAAACTGTTTTCTGTATAATGTTGAAGGTAATAAATACATGTCTGCTTATCAGATATACCGTTCATATATTTATTGGTGATTCTGAACCCAATACAGGCAACGGTTGGAGCCTGGCCACAGCTCTGGTCGTAAATCTGGGCCAATTTCGGGCCGAATGGTCAGCCCAGAATGCGGCCAAAGTTCGGCAATAGGTCTGGGCCAATTTCGGGCCGAATGGTAAGCCCAGAGTGCGGCCAAAGTTCGGCAACAGGCCTGGGCCAATTTCGGGCCGAATGGTAAGCCCAGAGTGCGGCCAAAGTACGGCGACCGAAGTCTGGCCAAAGTTCGGTCCCAGGCCTGGCCCCGTGTTATCATCCCAGGGTCTAGCCAAGTTCGGCGCGAGTTTGGCTGGAGCCCGGGTGCCGAGCTACGGCAGCTCGGCGGCCGTGCTTGTACCAAGGTTGGCCCATTCGTTTTTTCCTACCTGGGCATGGGCCTAGCATGGATCCACTACTGTTTGGTGCAAACACCATTGGTCTAGAGTTGGCAGTACAATTATTAGTGTTAGAATTTTGATCCTTGCATTGGTGAAGGATTGGCAATCAAGCGTCGGGTAGCCTGTGTTGGGCCAGCTTTTAGTCGCAATTAACACAATTAGATTTACACCAAATCGTAATCAAATATTGACACAGTTTTTGATAACTGAGAATTACTGAAGTCAGTGCCCTGAGCTGGTCGCCGTGGCTGAGTTGCTTAAATTCAACTTTTGTAAACAGGACCGTTCGCCGTATCGAGGAGTCGAATTCCAGTTATTTGTCATTTTTCTACGAAGTTGGCACGAAGTCAGCCATTATGGGCCCAAGAGATCCATTAGTATTTGTGATTCGCTATGGCGCTGCTACTCCCACGACCACCGAACGTCATGAATGAATAAAGGACTGATTTCACATTTGTGATTGGATTTTCGCGTCTCATAATTTTTTATCTATCAAAAAAAAATGCGAAAAGAAATGAGAACAAATTGTCGGATTACACATCTTCATTTGAAGGATATTTTCTAGAAACATTTACTTGCAAAAAACTGTAAATATTACAGTTTTAAAAATATCACATTATCAGATGATATTACCGGATGCGCAAAGTTTGGATTAACTTTTCAGAACCAATAAAAATAATGATTCCAATCCTCCGATCGCTTGCTACTTTCATTATTACGGCAAGATTTCAGTATTCCATTGAACATTCAGGTGAAAATCTTATGAGATTCTACATTCGGCCGACGGGAAAACAGGGATGTCATAAGGCTGATCAATTCATGGACATATTTATTGTCCTCCATCTTTATGGTTTTGCCCATCAACTGCAATCTCAATTTATGGAAAGGCCTCAAGCTCATGAAAAAAAAATCCATAAAATATAGCACGCCGTCTGGATTCGATTCGTTTGAGAAGTTTCTGAATATTTGATTTTTAAACGTCTTTCCTTATGCTTGTAAAATCGATAACGATATGAAACCCTTGCCGAAATTGATTTACAACTATGGAAATGGAATGAGAATCACACAGCTGGTGTCATTTGAATGGCGAGCAGGGAATCTGAGACCAGTAAAAACGGAAAACCAGTCTGTGGTAGCGAGTCAAGTAGTCAAACACTTATTTAAGTCAGACCTCCATAATTACGCTCATAAAAAACAAAGCGGTTATGGAAGATACGCGCTACCAAAGAATTCGAAAATGACTGAGAGTGTTTATATGAAAAAAGAGATTTGACAGCCTGGAAAAATAATCGATATTTTTTGGTATTTTATTTCGGCCAATACATCGATTATAAGAACTTGAATTTTGAATTTGGATTTTTCATCGCGTTGTTTACTTCTGGAAATTATTGTTTATATACTCTCCGAAATTTATCGAGATTTCATGGAAAATATAGTAGCAATTGTAAAGGGGGTAATGTTTAATGCGATTTATGTAATAGATGTGTACAAAAATTCAAGTTTAAGATATAATTCAAGAAAATTCATGAGGTTCTAGTTCGTTGGAACATGGAGATTTAAAAAAATTATAGAATGTTCAATGGAAAATAAATATTCAGCAATAAAGTAACGAGACTCGTTATTCTCTTCCTGAATATTTTATGATTTTCCTCAACCTTGTTGGAATAATTAGTGAAATCATGTATATGATTGATCGTCAGATTATGCGAGAAGAGAATGAACGAAATATATGATTCTTTGAAGGTAGCACTTCATAAAACTTCTGGAATATCGGACGGAAAATGAAAAGCCAAATTTTTTATTGTGTACTCATGTACAAAACCAAAATTGATTCCAATCATTCTAATATATTATTAATAAAAAATTAGTCAATATTAATTAGGTTTAGTCCGCAGTTTCGACGCATTTAAATGAAACTGTTCCAAGTAGCTTGAAAATTAATTCATCAATTAAGTCCACAATAAGTTGATTTGGAATTGAAATGAAGTATTCAAAGATGGTTGCCCGTCGATTAGGTTTTTCTGAAAATAATCGATAATGTTCCTAAGAATGAGTGACGAAATCATTGAATTCCAAGATTTCGCAATCTCATAAGACAAGTCCCATATGTGTTCCATTAATTGCTTTATGCTTGGAGGAAAATCGTGAAGCACGTTGGAGAAGTTTTAACCGCTCAGTAAAGAATTTCTAAACATTTATTTCTAAAACTTTAAGGTAGATACTGCAGTTTTTGTAATTGAATGTTTTCCAGAAGTCAATTCGCTCAACAGAAGAGGTTGTAATGAAAATTTAGATTTTGAGACATTCATTGAAAAATCTTCTATTTTTATCAACTAAAATCAATAATTTAACGTAACAATAGCCCTAGATGAAATTTAATCCGTATTAGAGAATTGCCAAATTGATTAAAAACCAACTCTGCATGCGGATTTAAAAATCATAACAGTTCAGATCTCATGGAAAATTGAAAGAAAATTAAATTTTTTCGACAGCAATGTGCTGAAAATTCTTAAGTCGATAGATAGATTCCTAAAAATTAATAATAGATTTCCAAAAATCATTCTCAAAAATCATGTTATCGACAACCACCACTAGCAATTCCTCCGCAATAATAAATAATTAGTAATCGCGAATTCCCTCATCACACGATCCCTTGAGTTATCAGAACTTGCGAATCGCTACTATTTGGCTTCTTTACTTAAGCGTGAAAAATTTATCAAAACCGTCACTTGCTTATGTAAGAATCCGAAGAAATGTCTTTCGTTGCATCGCAGAAACTATAATTTTAATGTATCGAAAACAAAAACTTGTTCTAAACATATTCGATTTTCGATTAGATTCGATTATTTATAAACCTCAGGTCCGAGTGAGCTTAATTGTTTTAATTAATCGAACGGGCCCCGTTATTGAAACTTACCCCTACAACACTCTCCAGATGTCGCTATAATTGAATGGAGAATCCCTAATTTCCAAATTGTCTTCGACGTCCACTCGAAGTTACATATCGCGTTGTAATTCACACGCGACTAAAACGCATATATTTCCCAAAGTTTCCTTCAATGATCGCTTATGAATACGTTCCAGAAGGTTTGTCCTCGCGATTTCACTTCCTGATGTTATGTCTCTAGATGCTAATTCGAAACTGCCTAGAGTCGCCCAGCTTCTCCGCTTATATAGAAAAATTCAAATCCAGAAGGCGCCCAAACGATAAATTTTCCATAGGGTCATTCCCCTTGTGACTCATATCGCTAGTCCCTCCTATTCTCAAAGGACTAAAGCCAACCAATAGCTTCGTAGTATTGTCGTATCGTATTTCTGTGTTCAATGCTTCCTAATGAATTCGTTATTACTTCAAAATATTGCATCAGACTATTTCATTCATGACAGGTCGCACGTGTTCAACTGTCCAATGAACTCGTAAGAATCTGGTGAAAATTGTCCCGAAACTTTCAGACGGCCCTTGATATCAGAAGCATTCATTTCTCCTTGTTATTTTGCTCATAGAATTCTTCAAGTTTGAAATCTATGAATAATAGCTATCAAAATATGAAGAGTAGGGATAATCCTCAGGGGCTACACGAAATTTATTGTGATGTTTGAGGCAGTCGTTCACGTGCTGTGAGAACAACAGTTCAAGTCAATTTATACAAAGTAAATGGCGTGAATAAACTCGTTAGTTGAAATGTTTGAATAACTGTGATCATTTAGTGGAACCCTGTAGAACACTATTTTTCGAAGAACGATTACAAAAGTTTGGAACTTTTAGCAAAATTCTAGGAGAAAATGCAACTCCAATAAAAATTACTGGATCGGCAGGTGAAATAAAATTTTAACTATCATAAATATGGCATTGATCCGCTATTCTATGGAATCGACTTTTTCCGAGGATCAAAATCTACTACAAATAATTCTTCTTGACCTTCTGATCCTTATAAAAATTTATCTCAACCTGTTTTGACACTGTGGCACTGCCTAAATTTCCAAATCCAGAGAAACACCTTGTTAACTAGACTAAGGAGACTAATTTGCAAACGGAACAGACTTGAACTATAAAAATAATTTGTCAAGATTTAAAGGCGTTTAACTTACGAGTCTAGTATTAGATCTATAGTCTAAATAAATCGTAGTGACAGATTTCCACACTTTGAATGATAAAAAAAACCTCTTTTGATCGAAGAAAGTCGTGAAGATTATGACGAACATGTAAAGGCAGTAATTTAGGATGATAATCCGGATGATAAGAATGATAGTACGATAAGGATGATATAATAAAACAATGGATGTAGAACACCTGTGAGACATTGATAGGAACGCTCACTTGAAAGTGGTTGCAATATTGAATTACTGTCATTCCAAAAATATTAACATAATAATAATAACGTATTGAAGAAATATATTCTCAATTATTATTTATTCCTTTGGTGATTTTAGATTTTCTTGTGTAACTGTGTGTGATAGTCTCTTTTGGAGTATATTCACATTTGATTTATTTTCTGGAAAAAGTTTCCGGGAAGACTTTTTCACAAATTTCTTTCCAAGAAAATTTTTACGGTGTCCGAAATTCCGATAATTAGCTATGATTGTTGATGCTGAATACTGACTAAAATCCCCTGGATCTTTTAATCTCATGACGCTATTTGTAGATATAACCCTGGTCATTGTCTTTTATCACTAAAATTGGTCTTTTGTCTCCAAAACTTCATTGATGACTTCCAATGCATTGATAACATTTCCGCAAATTAATAATAAAAGTCCGGTTGCCTGGCGCAGTGGGTAAGGCTGTTGCCTGACAGGAGATAGGTTCCAGGTTCGGTTCCTGGCCAGATAGAATGGTGAGATCTAACTATTTTAAAAAGTCTTGATCAATTGCCACATAGGCATAATCACGTGAAGTGATGTCAAATGAATATTTAAAAAATAATCAATGATGGTCTTCCTGGTCGTTTACCATCACTAAACGAATAAAAAATTATTCTTGCACGCCATTTGCATTCCAACAAATCAGCAAAAAAACTTTTTTTTCATGCATTTAAACCTATTTGTTTGCTTTGCTACAAAAAAGTTTTTTTTAAGTATACATTAATATCCTTCTTACTTCCTCAACATTCAGTAATCTTCAATAATCTTAACCACCTAATTTACATGAAGGGAAAGACGAGTCAATTAACAAAATAATCTTCATCTTCAAAGTCTACAGAAAATAGTGAATTTCATAGAATGGAAAATAGCTTTCACTTTAGCCAACAAAATTACAAATGGTTATTTCGCAGTGATTTCTTTCTATTATGGATAATTCACAAAAATATATTGTTACCAAAAATCTATTTACTTCAAAAAAGCATGTATTTTTTATCAATTGTATATCTTCATTCGAGTCATTTTCCGTGAAATCTGATGAAATTTCAATTATGGCAGTCACATTGTTCTAAAGGATGGTTACATTACTTACACCTTTGCATCAACTTCGTTAATGATTATGGACTTTTCCTAAATTTCTTATTCATTATATTGACCAATTTTGATTATTTTCAATGTTAATAACAATAGAAGAGAATCCCCCCAGGCTGTAGTTATTCTGATCCTTCTTGATAATGATATAACTGATCTACTTCAAGAACTGTTTCAACATTACACAACTCAAAAGATACGACAATGAAAGACTGAATATTTTTCTCACGTAAATGAATATTTCTCTCAGAGTAAAAAAACTGACAGAAGTATCAATGAAGGATCAATACCTTATCTGCTCTAATTCGCCAGATTTATCTATTAGTACTCGTCGGTAAAGTTATAAAAATTGTTGAAATTTTACCGAAATGCCAACAATTTGAAATTTATTGCATTTCTTCAGAAGAGATGGAAAGAATATTTCCCACAGAAATACTGAAGCTGATCAATGAATGAATCCCTTCTCAGCATAAATTATTAAAATGACCAGGTGGTGGATGGATCACCGAAAAATTGAATAATTCAATCGGTTCCATCAAGCCAGTCAATTAGCAGCATCAGCTCAAAGTTAGGACCCCTATAATCACACCCACGGTGGTCTATATATCACCATAACTCTTTTCCTTCTCGTGATGATCATGACCTTCATTTTACAATCCAATTTATTGCCCTGTCCCATGACTCACTGGTGATGAAGAAAAAACACACAAAGCCGGTGACATTTTTTGGGACAACAGGTGAAGAAAAAATTCCATCTGCGGAGGGGTCTATAAAAAAGAAAAAAGAAGAAATATACGTAGCAAAAAACGTGGGGGCCTAAAGTCCGATGTGAGGCGTGGTTCCTCGAACATTGACCTCACTCGAATCTCCTTTCAATATCTCCTTAATTCTTCCCAAATTTTTCAGCCAGTCTTGAATTCACGTGGCCAGAGAGGGTCTCGTGGGTGACAATTGCCGTTCAAGGTGACTGCCATAAGATTCAGAAAAAAAAGTAATGGGTGCGGAACACAAAAATGTGGAGATTTTTTCGTCCCTTCTGTCGACGGTTGTGTTTATTTTCCGATCCGAGAGATGATTTTCATTCTTGGATGTAATACGCGGTGTGAGAAGGAGCTCTATCTACCACTTCTGAACTCACAGCTTTTGCTTCCGAATGAAAGCTCTTAGTCATCCGATTTTCGGATTTTCTCATTTTACTTGGAAATTATATAAAAAGGTCTGAAGCGGAAAAATAATTAACGAAATGTCAGCACCATGTGTGTTTGTGTGGAGGGTGAACTTCGCCCACTCTTATAGAAAATTACAGGAATAAATGGTGAAAATGATTCAGAGGAAAGACAAGTGTATTGCTAAGGACTAAGTCTATGCCGAATTTCGACGAAAGTACAGTCTCCAAGGCTACCCATGACAAT
This sequence comes from Diachasmimorpha longicaudata, assembly GCF_034640455.1. NCBI lineage: Eukaryota > Metazoa > Arthropoda > Insecta > Hymenoptera > Braconidae > Diachasmimorpha > Diachasmimorpha longicaudata. The sequence goes on along the minus strand of NC_087239.1, from coordinate 1,084,937 downwards.
TATACTTCGGTTATTGCTTCAAGCCACTCAGCGCCTCTCGGTCATTCACACGTTCCTCGTTAGACATCTCATCTTCACGAAAAGACGGATTCACGTAGAGAACGGAGAGTAAAATGCAACGGTGGGGTAAAATGAAATGGTAGAAAAAAAACCTGAGCTCTAAATTGAGAATTTGGGCTTAAGTCAGTGATATCAACTTTCTCATCAGCGCACGTTATCTTGTAATCTAAGAAAGCCAAAAGGGCTGCGAGAAGAACTTTTTTGTAAAAAAAAATCGGATTAAGTCCAAGGACAATCCTCTTTGTAATTTTTGGTTAATATCTTGTAATTTAACGCAGGTAAAAAAGTTTTGATAAAAACCTTGTTTAGTGAGTTCCTACGTTAAGGGTGAATTGTAGAGGCTGTATAGAGGGAAATGCTAAAGAGACCTTTGAATCACTAATTTGTAAAAATTCACTGTTTTATATGGCGTTGAACTACTGGTCATTTACGCAACCGGTCAAATCCTCTTTGATATTGGTAATTGTCTTGATAATCTTCATTTTTTTGTTTTATTCACTGAATTGCATTTAACTGAGAAACTGAGGTGATAAACTGACCGAACAATAGTCAATAATTGAATTTTAAAAGCAGTTGAGTGTGATTGTCTCGCGCTCATATAACTCGATGTCAACAACTAAAACGATTCTTCACAGGTGAATTGCTAATCGTAGACTGATTGGCGGTTGTCTCGGTGGTTTCTGACTCTTAACCCGAAGGGTCACGGCCGAGAAGTACCGAAGTATCCCGAGCTAGTCTACTAGTATTTTCCGGAAATTTAACTGTGTTTTACGTAAAAGTTTCAAAAAAGTTGGTGTAAAATTTCCGCCATCATCATTGGATTTTACGATATGCGACCGAAAAAGTTTAATGACTTACTCAGGTTGTGATCATGTACTGTGTCATCGATGGTATATCCTGCTCCACTATTCCATTTCACACTAACCTGTGCTATAAAATATTATGTGCACTGAGAGAAATATTCAAGAAAAATAACAGACCGATCCTCGACGTAATTTCCAAAAGAACAATAGGGCTCGTCAAGCCCTGAACAAGGCTTGGAAATCATTTGTTCAATGAGGGCTAGGGTCAGCCACAACTTAGGCCTCTCTTTGACTCTCCAAGTGATAAGTTAGTTTCATACTTGTGTGCCGGGGGTTGCACAATCCTTGGAAAAAGGGCTGATGGAAGCTTGCAATGATAAAATAATATTTCTTCAATAAATTGTCCCGTCACTTCTTTTGCAAAATGTTTTTGAACTATTATCAGCTACTGTACAACAAAATACAACAGATGTGAAAGTGCAACATTTTTCCACAAAATTGTACTAGTAACAACAAGTAACCCAGCCCGAATTCATCTTCGTCAATAGTCTTATGATCCACATTGTTAGTCTAACTTCAATATTATTCTCAATTCTAAAAGTGGTTTACATTTAAACCAAGCCCTGACATTTTTGCGGATTTTTGAATATTCATAATGCTTTTACAGCATAATTTTTAGAAAAATTGAAGAACTTCTGAAATATTATTTAAAAAGTTGCAGGTATCAGAAAAAAAATCCAATGCTGCCACTGGAACTTTTATGGGCTTAACGATTATTTTTTCCCGAACTGTAAAAATTGTTCAGAAATGCCGAGAAATGTTACCTTAACAGCATCAGATTTTTTCACATCTCAGTGATTGTCATTCTTTCTAGTGCTCGTGCTAAAAGTTTTATGGAAAATTTTTCTCTGTCTAGCCATTCCCACCCAAAAATTAGGAAATAAAAAAAAGACGATTACATAGTTTCCACTAAGTAGCAAAAACAGGAGTCATGATTTTTTTCAAATAAAATTGCAACAACAATCTGAAATTCCACTGAAGTAAAACCTTCTATCGCAATACTCGTGACCAATCTATTGTTGACCCAACCATCAACACCTCGAAGTGTGAAATTTTTTTTACCCCCGATATTCTCAATTCTATCACAGAATCTGCCGGAAACCGGCCTTTGTCAATGTCTTACTCCACTCGACGTGCAAATGGAAACCGAGAGGAAACGAGCAAAAAAACCAAAACAGGTGAGAATTGAAGTGGCTCTGAGTTTCTGCCTAAGAACAAACGTGGCAAAATATGATGTTAGTGTCACAATGAACCTCCTCCAGTATAATCGGCAGGTTTTTTGATCCTAAGGTCCGCCAGTAGTTGAACTATACACACGCTCCCTAACCAACAAGTGAGAGTATGCGAATTGTTCTCACGCTCGTTCATTATGCCGCTAAAAAGTGAACGGGGACCTCGGTTTTATATATGGAATTGTATCATACCTGCCAAGTCGTGCACCGACCTCTCCCCTACTGCCGACGTTCATTCAGCTGTCTATTATCTTTTTTAGAAACATCATAGATTTTCAGACAAATAGATTGTGCGCAGAGGAGCAATCTCTCCAGGAGATTGATGATATTACGTTGTGCAAACAAAATTGGATAAAATTGTCGAATATGTCAACTAATTGTGGAGGGAACTCTATTAACGCAACTTTATTATCCACATCGGGGAGAAAGTGCAGCACAAGTAGTGACTTTTCGGCTGCTGAATCAGGAGATTTACTGAGTTTAAGGGTAACTTATGATGAAATTGCACAAGAGAACAGTTTACTCGCCGATTGTTGTTACTGCTGCTACGTTGTGCCGATGTCAAAAAGCGCCTTTTTGTTTACTTGTAAGCGAATTGTTAAAACTCGTAAAACGAAAAGACTTTTCATTTACTAGGTTTGCCAATTTCCACAAATAACGAAACATTCATGGACTGCTTTTAAATATTAATATTCCGTTAACTTTTTCATCTCATTCCAACTGAAAACTCATGAATTTCCATGAATTTCTTTGAGTGATTTCCATGATCATGTTCTTCAAGTCGCAATCAATTTCTATCATATGAAAATTATGCCTCATTCTCTATAAAATTCGGAAATTCTTAATAATTTTTATCCAACTAGTCAAATTAAGGTCACGGCCAGCGAATATTTTCTTCTTCATACCCTTCTGAAGGTTATGAGCACAAATGATCACGAATTGTCACTAAACTGCTCCTGTTATTGTACTACACAGTTATGCCCCGTTATACAAAAAGTATACAAAGAACCGTAGTAATTCATCACATTTCTCCCACGGAGAAATAATCCCTAAAAGTTACGTAACTATCACGTAATCGGTCAGCGATTGGTATTTCTTATTGGTTTTTGTAAGAATAGAAAATAGTAATTCTGAATCTATTGCTAAATGTTCTGGTTTACCACGAAAAAAGTAAGAATGATACACGTAATTTGTCTGAACTTGTCTGAACTCAGCCAAATTTAACTGGAAGTTCCAGAATTAATACCGTACCGAATTAAAAAATTGTTTGACGCTGAATACTTTTTACGAAAATGACGCGTAATTTTTTGGACGGGCAATCCCTTCTTCGTGACTCCCAGACATTTTTAGGCTGTCAAGGTGGAAGGGAAAAAGCTTTGTTGGAGTCAAACGATATGCCAACATCGCACAACATCGATTATTAGATATGTTAGTTATTGGAACAAGGACATGTTTCTAGATTTATTTATGGTTTTTCCCTATATTGTTACCGTATTCGAGTACAAATTCTTCCCTGTTGTATCAAAACCACTGAACAATCTATGACGGAGGGGCGGAAATATGTTTCGGAAAGGACTCTCTTATGATGGGTTGTACTGCGAACTCAAGACCGGTTTAATCCGAACTATGAGCTGAAATTCGAAGAAAGTCTCTGCTCTTTAGAGTCATTTCCCTTATTTACCTCATAAGGATTTATCAGACTTCATAGTTTAGCCTTTAAACAACTCTCCCTCCCCGGTAGCAATTGCCAAGCATTGACAACAAGCTTGGCTTCAAACTTTGTAGAGTGAATCTGGCTTAAGTCAATAGCCATACCAATGGAGTCGATTATTTTCTATTTTTATTTAAAAAATCAACAATTCTCGTATGTTAATGGTTGATCAATATCAAGTTGATTAATTGAATAGACATCACTTGCACGACTTAATGTATACAATACAAAGTTCTTGATAGATTACATTGAAATGTTTGATAGCAGATTTTTATAAAAAGAACATGTTATGAATGTAAAATAAAATAAATATGTATTAATTTTTATTTCCAGTCTATTTAATTCCACGACCTATGTTGGGTCTCACCATTGGCGCAACTGAACTTTCCAAGCTTGGCCCAATGTTTCACGCCCAACATATGTCACGTCAGGCCCAAGCTATGACGCAAGTCTAGCAACAGGGTTTAGCTTGGCTTCGTCCAAGCCTGGTTCACGCTTGGTCTAATTGTTAATTTCTTCCTGGATTTGGTTAAGTCTAACCTTCTTTGTACTCACGAAGAATATTTTATCGAGTATTTCACTACTCTTTGAGATTTATTTAATCATTTACACACATATTTCATCATGTATGATACTTTTTGCCCACTCCTTATTCATTTTCTTTTAATAAGAAAAAATATGATTCATTCCCCCAGTGGGACTCATCGGAGGGATGACTCAATGCGTTATTTTGAAAACAACTTTGCGAGGTTATGGTTTTCGGAAAGCTCACATGGCCTACTAATGTATTCTACTTGCATGTTTTCAAACTCTTAGGCCATTACCTACTGGCACAGGAGAGGGGGGGGGGGGCGAAGAATCTATATTGTCGTCTAGTTTAGATCGCCGAAGGACACTTTGCAGTCATGGCCGGGTCGAGGCACAAGTGGCTGACGCAGACATGGCTCCTTCGAGGAACCTCAGGATGACTCATTTTTGTGGGATTCTCTGCAAAAATTTACGTCCGGAAAACCACCAATTTCGTATGCAATAGTATGTTGCGCATTACGTGTCTTAAAGTAAAGGCGCATCAGCACTCGTAATTCGCCCTTTACCGGTCGAATCATCTAAACGTAATTTTTACGCCCCTTTTCTGGCACATCCCATTAAATATTTTTCTCCATATGGGATAAAATTAAATAAAAATAAATATAGGATTTAGGGTAAAGTTAATATTTACTCACATTGACTAAATTTTTTGGAGTCAAGAAAGTAAACTTCACTGCGCATCTCGCCATTTTTTTTCAGAAAAAGTGAGACTGCGGTACAATGACTTATTTCATTTGGTAACTTCTCTCCGCTTTTTCCGGGCCGTAATGAAAACTGTGGGAAGTGAATCATCTCCACTCCCCGCAACTTAAAAATACATGAGGAACATTCATGTTGCCTTATAAATGCAAAAGATCTTAAACGACATAAAATTTGAATTGACAAATTTTTGAGGTGACGCTTGGTAGGAACTATTCGTAAGAGTCATACGGAAGAGGAACAGACGTTTACGAAAACACACGTGTAGGTCGATAAACAATAAACGGTCGATAAAAACCTTATTCATATTATTAATCGTCAAACTTTACCTTCGAAAATCCAAATTTGGATGCTCGGACAGGAGTCATCCAGTAATTATGACAGTGAAAAAAGAGGAAGTAGCAATTCATTTCAAATAAAATACTCAATTTACGACATAGGGCGCTAATTGTCCTTAACTTCTGAGTAAACACGAAAAAGAACGTGGGTAGGACCCCCGTGACAGGTTTACGAACAAATGAAAACCCGATAAAAATGTTACTGACAGTTGTGAAATTGAAATATTTATTAGTCCGAAAACATTTTATAGACTAATAAATAAATAATTATAATGTTGATAACCCAGAGCCAAACAAATTTTCAAGCTAATTGGATGGAATGCCCAGTGATGACTGTATGACAAAGATACGCGAAGAAAAAAGTTGAAGAAAAAATGGATAGAAAATAGTGGCAATAACTTACTATAGGATAGTAAATGCATTGAATAGTAGAGAACTGTAACTTAATGTAAAAACATCTTTTTGTAGAGGATATTTTGCGATTCGTTTCCTCAAAAAATGAAAAATTGTAGAATTCATTTAGTTCAAGGCGTAATATCGAAATAAGCAAAATTTTAATTTTTAAATAACAACAGAATCTTTGGAATTAAATGAAATAAAATTATTTTCAGTGTTTGTTTTCTTGTAGCTTAGTTTTTAATTATTCTGTAGTTTTTTTATTTGGCAATAAACAACAACCGTTAATGGTATCGCCATTATTAAATTCATTCGTTGGTAAATTTAGTCGAATATGTACAAAAAATTGTGTAATGTTATTATTAAGATAACTTATTGCTGTCCTTTGGAATCAATAACACATTTATGAATGCAGCTATTCAATTGTTGTGTTAACAATTTGTGATTTTGAGTTTCGGCTCAAATTGCTCTCATGTTTGGTAGTTTTTTTCGTGTTAAGATACAATCCCTTCCGCACCTCTTTAAAAATCTCTGTCGAAATTATTGCTAATGATCATTAATAATTATGAGTTTCGATCAATTCATTTTTTTAGCAAATTCTATTGTTTTATCACTACATCTAAGTATAGTTTTATTTAAAATGAATCGCCAATTTATTCCCCCTTACTTTTATATACAGAAACTTATCTCAAAGTTAGAAAAACTCAACATTAGTTTAAAATCATTGTTTCAAAATTTTCGTTACCATTTTTTTTACTTAATTGCGAAGATTCGTTTTGACTTATGAACAAAATAATCGATATTCCCCATATTTATACATAGATACACATTAAAATTCGTGTGCATAAAAAAATGGTGAATTGCGAATTAAAAATATTGAACTTTAAAGTTCAAAAAATCGATTTAAAAAACAGCCTAATCTCTCTGAATATCATTCTTCATAATCAGATATTGTCGCCGGCAATATAAAAGGAAATTTACGATTGGAGATCTCACATGATCGGTGAACATAATGGAAATAAATAATTCTAGTTTATGAATGGAGACTGAAAGTCCGGTGGAGTCGAGAGGCAATAGTATCTATGAACTGGAATGTCCATTGGACCACCACATAGCTGCAGGCCAAATGTCCAAAGCATATGGGAGGCGGGCAGATGCAAGGATAACAACTTTTCTCTCTTTACGGGTGAGATAAACATAAATCCTGAAAGAGAGAATCCTTTCCCGTGTGAGACACCTTAACAGCTATATTTTGCGTATGTAATGCGGGGTAATGAATCCTGCATTATATTACAAAGAAAATATTTCTCCTTGTGAATGAGCAGGGAGAAATCGGCGGAAGTGCAGTGCGAAAATGCAAGTGGAATTAATGTTTTGTGAATTGAAATAATAATAGTGAGGTAAAACGACCTGGTGAATTCTTTATAACTCCAACAGTAAAGAGTTACTGCAAAAATATAAGAGAGAAAAGACACGAAAAATCACTCCACAATGTGGATAATACCAGGAACTGCAATTTTATTTTATCAATTTTTGGTTGGCATAAGAGAAAAAATAAGAATTAGCAATTTGCTTTCGAGTAGAATTGACATTGACCGTCATGTGTCGTTGAATTGAATAATATTTTAATGTTCACGACGAAAATTTCCCCCATGTTAGTAGCCAAATTACCGCAATGTTGATATTTTTTACTGTTCTCTGAATATTGATGTGAAAAGACTTTTTTCACATCAATATTTCTACAGATTTGTACAGTTTCCTACAGATGTAATATCCAACTGCTTAATTTTTTTAGCATTACGTTTACAATTCTGCCTTGAAAAACCATATGATTTACACTTTTAGTGAATTTTTACTTAAAAATTCTATTTTTGCTTCGTTTAAGACACTGGACCGGATAAATTTTCGGTCAACGTCTATTTTTCGATATAAATTTATTCAACCCAGAGGTGATTCTAGATTGCAGTGAGAGAAAAATATAATTTTGCCAATTAAATATTCTTCTGAAAATAATTTAAAGCGGATTTTCGAATGGAAATTTCGGGCATTTGTTTGTCCAGAACAAATATGATCAGCAAAATTATATTTTTCTCTTAGTGCAATTGATTCCATTCAAGAAATTTGTGCAAATCAAGAAACTCCAAGCGTTTTTGATTCAATTCTTTCTTGGCTCAGGGGGTATGGGGTACACGCAGAGAAATTTCCTATAAAAATTCTAGTACGGATACTGGAAAATATTACAAAACCTCCTACATGAATAATTCTAATATTGTTAAGGTAAAATTTCTGGCAAATTTTCACAGAAGTTCGGGAAAAACTCACGTTTAGGTTAATAAAATTTGCTGGATAAGCACTGGATTTTTTCCCTGGCCAGCACATTGCGCCTCATTTCCTGTGCTAGCACCATAATTTGTCTCACAAATTTCTCTTCTTGGTGGATCCGAGGTGAAATGTGAACAAATCGGAAAGGTCCCAAATATTACCCGGCTATTCGTTTGAAAGGAAATTTAATTATAGCATACGAAAATGAGTCCACAGAAAAATAATCTTCACTGATTGTAATTGGGAATAAATATCTCTAGTGAAGTGATTTTTCTCTTCATTAAGCTGTAAATTCTTTTGTTTTAGTGGTTTGGTTTTAGCTGATTGAATGCACTGTATTCACCCAGGAAGAACATGGTCGTTGGGCATTAATGAAGTGAGGAGGTTGAATAAATTTAGAAAGTCCGAGAGTTGCGCTAAGTTCAAGATTTCCTTCAGGATTGATGATGAAAGCATAATACAGTCTCGTTGCTGTCTGGATTATTTTTAACCTAGGCTTGTATTGACTTCGATATCTTGATCGTGGATCATAAACGCCATGTTATCGAGACTCCTCTTCCATGTAGACTCAGTTTCCTTCCGGAATATTTTTTAACTGTTTCTTTAGCGCAGACGTGGATGACTTTCACTATAGAAATGTCACAAAAAATTGCTCATTGTTGTCATTAATTTCAAAGAACATCAGGTGAAATCACAACTACTTGTATTGTCATGTTTGCCATTACTTATTTTACCCGAGAATCACACCTGCTTTTGCGTATGATAAGTCTTTTTGAATTGAAGAAACGAATCCTTTCTTCGCCCTAACTTTTGCATTCGTTTTATTTTGTAATTTTAATATTTACGTCCATGTTGAAGGGTAATGATGATAACTGTATTTTTAAATTTTATTTTTATGCTTCGCATAAAACACACATTCCCAATAATATTATCCCTCATACAACATTTCAGTTTAACTGAGATTGTTTTATTTCATCTTATTCAAAAACCTATAATTAATTAGATATAACTCTGGCAGGTACTTTCCCCAATTTTTTCAGTTATAATTTTCCAAACGTTTATTACTTACCTAAACATAAAAAGTAAACAATCTAATAAGTCGTCTTCCAGGTTTTTTATAATACCTAGTTGGTTCTTTCTCAGCTCTTCTCTCAGGACTGAATTCCGAATACTTCGTATAACCCTTAGGCCTCTTTTCGTTCTTAATGGGAACTTAAGTTAAGACATTATCACACAGGTATTCACACAGTCAAACCTTTGTCTCCTCGTCCCCCCCAATGTCACCGCATATGTAACGGTCATACTGCATTCCTCCAAAACCAAAATCACCCGAACATAAACTGTCTGACACTTGGCCACAACACTCGTCTTTTCACGCTCTAAACCTAAAAACCTTATATGTCTCTATTTAGCCTCTAGGTAATAAACTGGGAGACAAAAGTTGATGTTTTAAAAACTACGCTGATTTTACTCACACTAAAATATGTCTTAGGCTTTCACTGACTTTACTATTTTTACGCGAAACATAAACACTGCATATGTACTAAAAGGGCATTGACGAGACTTCGTAAAAATGGAAAAGATGATTAGGATCGTTTTAGTTATGACCGAAAAAGAAGTACTTACTTACAATTATTGGAATTATTTTGAAGCTACAAAGAAATTTTAGATGAAATTTAGACCTCCAGGGGGTGAAACGACGGACGAAGGTGAATTTTATTGTACAAATGAACCTCCCCAGTCTAATTTTTCTAACAGAACTTGACCTAAAAAGTGGTCGATTGTCATTTGGTCACACATTTCGCCCTTTAGAAATTTAATTTTTTCCCAAAATTTTATTCCGTGGGAATCTTTCTTATGGTTATTTTATATTACGAATTTTCTACATGGTATGTCTTTACATCGGTTGTATATTGGCTCTGAGTTTTCGCAATTTTTCAAGCGATCAGTAAGTCAACAGTATATTCGGTACCGCCAGTTTCATTTGACATTTTTTTTCTCTCGGGACAACGGCACAGGCAAAGCCCTCCAAACTTTCTAAAATATCCAAAAATTTACAACTTAATATGTTGCGTCGTTTCCTAAGGGTTTTCAAGGGAAAGCGAAATCACATATCGTCCATCTACTCTAACGGCAGTGACTTCACCTTTCCAGACGACCCCAATGCCGCATTAGACTACGTACCCTTTGGACCCCAAAAAAGCCTTGTCACTCCCCTTGGACTGCCCCCCTCCCCATTTTCCTCTTACGGCCAAACCAATTCTGACTGACCAATTACTTCATTGACATTTCTTCCCCAGCTAATCAGAAAATTCTATTCCTTTTCTCATTAGATTTTCAGAACGAATTTCAAAAAATTTCCAGGACTAAACGAAACGCATTTTCCCAATCACTTCTTCCCCTCCAACTTTCGAGAGGTTTTTTTAATAGTTGGGCACATTGTCCATTGGTACTTTCAATTGACACGAAGTTCCGTGCATCTACATCAATTGGCCACTTAAACATAACCAAACATTCATGAATGAAAGAGTGGTGTTGTGGAAGGGGAAAACAAATGTGAAAACTGTTAATAAAATAAAGATAAAAAAGTTAAAATTAAAGTCGTAATGAATTTGTGTAAATTTAATGATTAGCTTAACCGTTGCGCTGAATTGAAAGAGTCGAAAGAATGAGCTTGTCGCACACTGGTAGAACGATTCATTCATTCCAATCGAGATTCCCTAACTATTAATGAATGATAGAGTTAAATGTATACCAATGGATATTTGTCCATAGTTAATGAATGTTGACTCAAAGAGGTTTACCCAGTAGACCTTCGTTAACTATCAACAAAGAACCGTTTGGGGGAACCAAATAAACCTCGATCTACAACCAAAACCCATGCTGGGCCAAAAAGCTCTTAATTCCATTCAAATTATTGGAAATGAGGTCATTTTAATCATTGAAAATTGTAATTTCTTTTTATTTGCGCAATCGGAAAGGCACATTCGCTCCTGTTCATTTCCTTAAAGGAACTAACTAAAATGATAAAAGGGAGACAAGATGTTGGACCTGATCACTTACACTAATAAAGGTCCCACTCATGTAACTCATTTTTGATCCAAGAAAACTGAGCATACACACAATATCCCAAAATTTTCAGAATTTCCACTCATAAAAAAGTTTTTTGAACTGACGTGGAAAGACGAGAATAAAAGAAATACAAACCGTACAAAGACTTATTCAATCACAATAAAAATTAGTTTTTGATAAACAGTTGAAAATCTAAACTTCAATATAAATAAGAAATAATACGTAATCGACTCAGCAAATTTTACTAACAGCACAATAATTTTTACGAGCAATTCAGGTAATAATGACGAAACTCTCGGGAGAAAATCCCGAAAATCGTACTCTGTCTGTATGTAATATTCCTCTTGGTAGATAATAATTGAAAATTACATTTTGTTGGTCTATCTCATGAAAATGTCACCAAAATGCAGTATTTTTTAGCTGAGAACATTATAAAGACTTTTAAACCTGGGCGCAATACCAATATATTTTCGTCTAACCTTTAGAAATTTCTACAAACTACGAAATAAAATACAACGCCCCCGTTGCATAACAGTTTTGAGGTGGTAACGTGTGTCGCGTTGTGCCATGCGCCTGTGGCGGTAGGTTAGGCACGATTACGTCGTCAGTAATATTTCACCTGGAGAATCTCTCCTCAACGAGGTCATCGTTAACGCCTTTGCCTACGCCACAACAAAACAAAACTGAAAATTCCCATCTCATCCGGACAACAAAATCAAAGATGTAAGAATGATGTGATAATGTGTCATTTTAAAATCTTATTTATTACGAAGTATTTTTCCCCACCAGAATCTCAACCGCAGGTGCGATTCATCATCGGTTCAAAAACCACAGGACTATCAGCAATCATTAGTGGGAATCACATAAAAATTAATAGCACCCATCCCTCTTGAGACTATTAAAAAATCTTTCTTTGAAATCCTCGGGGACTCTTGTTCTATCCCATCGGGCAATTAATCTTTCCCAGAAAATTCAGCTGATCACCTTGAACTCGGACGTTCGATTATGGGTGGAGCGACGGGAAAAACGAGCCGTAAAGTGGCTTGTCTGCGGAAACCATATTTTGCTAATAGACATATTTTTTTCCATTTGGGGTGAATGATTGCGTGATTTTTTTCTTCATGAGAATTTGGAATTGAGGGAAATGAATGAATAATTACGTCTTTACTTTAATGACATCGAGAGCCCAAATGACAATTTACGACTTGAGTCGACGACCACCAATTGATATGGATCGACTTAGATAAAGTACGGAATCGACTCGATTTGAATTTGTATATTTTCACATCAAAAAGTGCAAACCGACTAGTGACTTGATTTATTTTGAGTGTCATATGGCTCACGTAGATTTTGGGGCTTAATTCAAGTCTCAATATACTTTATAGAAATCTTGTTATAATCATTATTCAAAACAATTTTGTGACTTGATTCAAATCATAATCGGTATAACTCAAATTTCTTTTTCATTTTGGTGAACTAATTTTTGCTGCTAGCTACAGAGTTTACGTGAAGTTAATGATTTCAGAAAATACGAAAGAATTAGCAGTATCAAACATGAAGTAGCAAAACAACTTAAATTAGTTCAATTATTGACGTCAATCAAGTATAAATCTTCATCGCTCAAAATTATGCGAAAAACGTCCACAAATTTTATTTCAATACATCCCTCAATTTTTTTGTACCTCACACGAAAAAAAAATGTAGCATCAAAGTACAGGGGACAGCAATAATTTCAATTGAACTTAAAATATTTATTAATAATAAAAATTACATGGGGTATAAGATCCACGATCTTAGCTGTTCAACTTTCATCCTCAGACTGACTCATACCTCATCCTCTCGCACCATCCATACTTATTTGTTTATAATAGTTTTCTTTCTCACTCTGTCACACTATTTCTCTTTCAAACTCATTCCACTCATACGACACACATAAATACACAAAGACATCCCACACACGTCGCACTCATTCCCAAAAATCATTTCCCTTGTCCGCTTACCCTAACAATGGCTCTTTCTTCTATCACCCAACAGGCATTCGATACATTAATATAAACATTCAAATCTTTGTAAATCGTCGAAATATTACAGTCTAGATTTATACAGTCTGGCGACATACTTTCATCTCACTCATACCCACATTTGCCCTTCTTTCATTCCACACAAAAAATCAGTCATCCTACAAATATTTGGGAAAAGTTACCCTTAAGTTTAAAAAACGTTTATCTTCAGCACTTTATGATAAATCAGAATCAAAACTTATTTTTCGTTTGACAAATATTGTTCTGGCGAGAACAGATAATGTTTTATTTCTGTCCAATTTTACCCATTCCGACTAGTAATTTTTACACAAATTTCAGAAAAAAAACTAGGTTTGGTGATTTAATTGTACCCTTTCAGAACAATCAAAATCATCACACCACTGGTAAGATAAAACTTACTTGGCAGTGTAAAATTTGCTAACTCAACCTAAAATCCAGATAGAAATCTCTATACTGAACTTCTAAAATTTACCGAAGGTCAAATGGTATTTACTCTCGTCAAAACAAGACTTCTCACCGGGAAAAGAACATTAGAGCAGCCCATAATAATATGATCCATTTCCGTAAATTTGGAAAAAAAAATTTGAAGAGCATTGGAATTGAAGAGAATGAAATTCCGTTTCAACCTAGCCGGGAATCGAACCCTAGTCTTTCACTTTTACCGACTAAGCTACCGATCACCACTGAAATTCACTTCCAAATCCCTCAGAAATTGGCAAAATATTAGGAAGGAAAGTCAATACTCCAGCTGAAATGTGTTAAAGATTCACTCTCATTGTATACACAACGTCCGTTGTGGTAGGTTAGTCACCCGTCGATTTCAGAATATTTATTCCTCCTCCTGCCATTTCCACCATCGCCACCAGTACAAGAGCAGTGGTGTGTTCACAAGTACTTGCGAAATGTAACGAAGCCACCGGTGTGTCTGTGCGCGCATTGTACACGGCAATACCACCGAGTGGGGATACCCTCCTTGGGCACAAAAAACTTTCGCAATAGCAGGCACTTGTAAAACAACCATTGTCTTTTATACCACTACGGTAATATCCGTTGAAATTTATCGAGAGGCTAAAGTCACTCGAGCGTAATCCATCTTGGTGTGTTAAACTTTCAAACTAACTTGGAATACTTCAACCTCCGGGACATTGCAATTTTGCCCATTGGTATTTTCATTGATAATTTGTTTCCAATCGCGCAATGATCACTATATCGCTGGGCAAATTGTAGGTGATCGATTGTAATCGATAATTGGTACTTTGTGAATTAGCCCTCCGGAGGATTGCGGAATTCCCTACCGTTATGGTCAGCCTATTCATTGACTTGAGTTTTTTTGAGTAATTTTCTGATGGGAAATTCCACTGAGAGAAATTTACTGTGAAAATTCTAAAATCGAAAAAATCGAATGCTATTAAGAGGAGATTTCTGATAAATATTCACAGTAGTTCATAAAAATTTACTTTTCCGCAAATAAAATTTTGGGTGTGAGCACTGGACCTTTATGCTCCCGTACTAGCGAGTAAAAGCTCCTTTTTGGACCCTATATTTCCAGATATGGTATACTTAAACCTAAATTAAACCGTGTTTTCTGGGAGAAGGATTAAAATAATTAAAAATTGCACTTTTTAACAATTATAAACTAGACGGGAAGAAATTTTAGGTAGAAATTAGATCTCCAGGGGGCGAAACGAGGAACGAAGCTTCGTTTTATCACAAAAATTAGCCTTCCAAGTTTAATTTTTCCACCAAAACTCTGGATGTCTAATTATTATCCAAAATTTCTGTACGTGTGTTTATTAATAATTCATAATTTTTCACCAAAATGCTCATTAATTCAGACTCATAAGAAACTCCATCACAAATCGATTTCATGTCTGCAAAAATAATAATTAAAACAAGTTGAATGTTCCTTATTTTTTCCAATTTTTCTCCCGCAGTTTAATTAATAAATTCGATTATTCAAAATGGTTAGCTGTACATATACGATATCCTATATGATCTACGCTAAGCAATAAAGGATAATTGAATATTATGAATTTCAAGAACTAGTTTTTTTGACTGGGGAAATCAACTGTAGTAACCATGAAAGAATAATGCAATAAAAAACATTTCTCCAAGAATAAGTCGATAGGGGGTACAACTCAGAAAAAATGAGTAATGAGGCTGTGGATGAGCGACTCCATAGGCAGCCGGAAGTCCCATGAGCATCTCCCATACATTAGACTCCAGCAGCCTTCAAGTTTGACTAAAAAATATGATTGTATCGTTATGCGGGCGTTACCCGGTACAGCGTAAAAACGCTTATCCACTTTTATTCCTTCGCAATTTCAACCGAGCTCGATATGCCCTTGACCCGTATCAAGACACCGCCGGTTCTCTCCATCACTTGCGGATCTCCGTCAGACAACAGGTGGGTAACCCTGTCTTGTACGCTCGGTTTTACCTTTCGACATTTCCGACATGTCACTGCAGGCAGTCGTCATTATTTTAACTCTTCGTTCGTCATGAATTGATTTTTTCTGTCAATGATCAGCGGTACGTGCCACCAGAAGACCTCATTGCTTTAAATACTTGTGAAGGTAATTATATATGATCACGATGATTATGGGGATTAGCGGTAATTAGTTGAGTGTGTTACTATGATTGGTGGGAAAAGGGTTAATCGGCTCAATGTCAGAGTGAGTTATGAATAAATAGACTCTCCGAAATTTTTGATTGATATGTCCGGTACATTTTTGAGTGGCAGTTTTACGGGGATTTCCAGTGATATGGAATTTTCATAGAATTAAATGAACATGAAATTTATAGTTTTGCAAGTGCAGTGGAGAAATATAAAGATTAAAAATTTAGAAAAAAATATTCACCTAAAAATGAATTGTTAATATATTTTGATGAGTATTACCGTGATGAGAGAACAAGAATGTTGACACTATTAGTTTCCAAAACAATAGTTCGATTTACTAAGGCATATCATAGGGAGATCTACATGTCCATTTTTTTATACTGGCGATAATTTTTATTAGGTTTCGTTCATTAAATTTGCATTCTTGCGTCAAGTGGTGAATTTTGTTTTATTTTCACGTTTTCGTATTAATGTTTTTTAATCTTCTCGCAAACTTCCTAATTTGGATTTTTTTTTTTAATTTTCGAAATTTTGAAAATTTTTTTCAAGACTCGTGAATAATCAATAAACAATCAAGTTAAATATGACCCTACAAATATTTGTTAAAAATTAACGATCAATGCATTTAAAGAGTAAAAATCAAATAAAACTAAACTCTTCAGATGTGCATTCGTCAACTGCAAATTAAATGAAAATCGGGGTAGACCAGATGAACACGTCTGTTGAAGGAAATCCATTAATTACCAGTGCTTACTCCGTTCTATCAATGCAGTATCCTCCCCAAAATTTAAAAAAATGATGACAAAACATTTAAAAAACGGTTCGAGTCCTCATTCTATTCTATTCTATTCCATTCACATCGAAAAACCGTGAACAGGCATGTTCAGGCTTTTGAATGAAAAAAAAAATAGATACTTCCTCACGTATAATTCCCCATGACTATTCACAACTCCCCAGATAATTCCCACATGTTGTCATTACCCGTCCCATCTGATTATTTCGTTCGCCCCCAGGGATTAGCATAAATCATTAAAATTCCCAAAACCCCGATGCTCAAAGCGAACTCGCGGCATCCATAATATTGATTAGCTTCTTGGGCCGAAGCACCCGTCAAAACCTCAAGCATCACGATAAGATCATTCATAAGTGGAAGACATAAGCGTAAACTTCACTTAAATCACAATTTTCCCATGACTACGATCCTGCAACCTTGAAAAGCCCGCGCAAGCCTTGATCCACGGTGTGTGAGAATTCCCCGATGAATGATTTATTCTCGTCTCCACCAGACGAGATTATTTTTTATTTATGCATTTTAAACCAAAGGTGTACTCTGCTATATGACATTTTTACAGTATATGTACAAGTGTGTTATTTACAGGTTTTCCTTAATAAAGTTAAATTATATAGTTCGCCATAATTGCTTTCATGTTGAGTGAACTGAGGAAGGATTTGATATCAGATGGTGGGAATATTTTTTCTACTAATAATTTATTATAAACCGCTAAGCGTTCATTTGAATATAGTGTGCACTGCCACAGCGCTTGATTGAAGTCCTCCTCAGGACATCCGCATTTACATTGAGGAACTAATAATTCCTGTTCTGGCTGGGAGTTGGCCAAAAAAAAATAAAAATTCGAAGAGAGCTAGAATTAGAGAGAAATAAATTCCGCTTCAGCCCGGCCGGGAATCGAATCCGGGTCCCCCAGTATCGCGCCGGGTATTCTTACCAACTGAGCGAACGAATGCCATAAAAATTCGCTCTGAAATTCATCAGAAAAACTGCTTAATCTTCTATTGGCCGGGAATCGAACCCGACACATCGACATTCAGGCCGGGTCTCCCCTTTTTTTGTTTAATATTGTTTTTATTAAATAAAAGCGATGTACACATATATACAAAGATGAAAACTAGCTTTAAAAAAGAAATATGGTAGGTTATATCTATGGTGATCACTTAATGGTTACACATAAGTCTGTGTGGGAGTGCGTATAGGAAGGGATTTCTTTCATACGGTGTGACATCGATATCTTCATGGTGGTGACAAAAAGGTGAAAAAACATTGTATCATACATCTTCTAAAGATGTTATGGGCTAAAAAAAAGGATAATATGAGCGCATCTGTGTTAAAAAACAGGCTATGCAGTACGTGCTATACATATATTTTTGGGAAAAATGCTAATAATTAATTTTGTTGTTTGAAATTAAAAATTTAATAATCATTCCGGCGTATAATGCATGCTGAGGTGTTAATTATATTTTGTCTTCTTAAAGACTTCATGGGGTAAATGTCTAATGATATTTTTTAATTTTTTTGGTTCATGGCATTCGTGGCATATACGCTAATAACGAATAGATTTTTACTGCTATTTGTGTTAATCTTGAGAATCGGGTCCTCAACATTAAGCTGATTTTATGGTGAGAATTCAATCTGATTTATCTATATTATTAGATTCTAGATAACATGATAAAAAATATCTTCTATGTTGCCTAACAATCGAATTGACGTTGATACCGGAAATTTTTCGATTATTCGTTGGTAGAAAAACCATATGATTATTATTTTGTTTGTTTATTTTGTTAAATTTTATTTGATTCTATTTGAACCAATGCGGGTTGGAAATTTCT
Source organism: Diachasmimorpha longicaudata (assembly GCF_034640455.1). Classification (NCBI taxonomy): domain Eukaryota; kingdom Metazoa; phylum Arthropoda; class Insecta; order Hymenoptera; family Braconidae; genus Diachasmimorpha; species Diachasmimorpha longicaudata. The sequence continues at coordinate 1,066,369 of NC_087239.1, read as the reverse complement.
GCTTACTGCAGCAATTACATCAATTGTCATCTGGTTAATCCACAGAGGGGGGGTCTGATTCATTGTTAACGGAAGTTGTCTAATAAATGGTTTAATTAATATGCTGTGTCGAATTGCTAGGTAGTAGAGATGTTAAAGAGATGAGTAATTTTTTTGTTTAACTTTTCATACGTCTGAGTACGTTATACTGCTATTAATTATAGAACGAACTTTATTGATTTCCTCATTAGTTTATTTTCCGTTTGACTGTGAAGCTGCTCTAGCAATTTCAAGGGCTTTTTTATAATGCGAATGACCTTTGTAACATGCAGGATACCCTGACAAGCCGCAGTTTGCGCATCTCAACAAAGATTTATCAAAGGCTCTCTTGAGTGCGCAATCTCCTGGGGCATGTGCTAGACTGCAGTTTACGTATCGGAAACTTAATGCACAATTAGCACTGGGGTGATTTAGTTTCTTACATTTTTGACATTGGAATATGCTGTTTTCCCTTGGAACCCGGCTCACCCCCAACTGAAGTGATTGGCTCTTTCACGGTTCATCCAGAATATAATTCTAGCTGGTGTTTCATACCCATGGAAACCCGGCGTGTCATCAGACGAGATTGATTTAACGATTTCTGACAAGTCTCGAGGTCTTCGCAAAAATCACTCCGTTGCGGTTAATGTTACCCAGTCATGCAGAGCTATGGTAACCTTGACCCGTATCAAAGTAGAACGCATCTGGGTACATCGTGGACTTTGTGAGCAAGTAGTGTACTTCAAATGCTCCCACGAAATATAAACTACTCTTTCGCAATGCAGTTGACAGCGACAATTTCACTTCGACCGTGACTCGCTTCCAAATTAATCTTCACGTAGTTGAGGTTTTTTCACGTGTGGGCGTCATTGGAATGAACTCAATTGGCGAATATGATTCGTTATTGATGTATGTGGGAATCAATTGGTTGTTTATTGATGAGATCCATTTTTTTCTTTCGGTGGTGGTGACCGAGATATTTGCAGTTGAACACTTTTTTTTCTTATTTCATGGACAATTTTTTCTTGGGAATCATCGATTGTCAAGAATCGATTGTTTTTTTTTATCGATTCAGGGAAATAATCGATGTTTATGCACGTAAAAACCGACCTAATGTTCAGAGCATGCAACGCACCTTTTTATCCTTGGCTCACATTAATCCTGCATTAAAAAGTACAAACATGCTCGTTCGAATCGAATCAAAAATATCAAAATTACTTAAAAATTAGAATTCTTTCAAATTATGGGCGTTTTTTTATGAATGACCATTCTAAATTGCGATGAGGGAGACACGGGAAATATGTCAACTTGACCCTTCGCAAAGTTTCCAAAAAAGATTTCTGCATTTAAAAAATTTAGTGTGATTTATGTTCCAGCCATTTTTATAGATCTTTATCCCCTCTGCAAAAAGGTCTTATCGAAATGTCTCCATCTCGCTCAGATCCACTGATATTTCCTGGAATCTCAGGTAGCAACTAAGTCGACTCATCTCCTTTTACTACTTCCGATAAACGTAATCGTAATTAGATTGTTAATATTCTTAATTTTACCAAAAATTTAGTTCCTATCTACAGAAATAATGTGTACGAAAATTCAAACGATTCCAATTATTTATGTATAAACAACGACTGTGTTTAAGAATTAGTACGGCATTTTTAGTCTTGCCCTCTTCAAAAACATTTTCAAAATTGTATAAAATATACGAAACCATATCTTTTATCAAAATTTAACTCCCTATCTAAGAGAGATGAAGGAATTGTCGTCATGACATTTGATGTAGTACTCGATTTAATCCACCAATAATGTTTCCATTCCCAAACTAAAAAAGCTCATGATCAAAATTTTGTCACTTCCCCCCGAATCCGAAATATTCGCTGAAATTCGAGGTAGGCTATACAAAATATCAACAAATGGTGCAATTCTATTGGCTGAAATTTGGGTGCGAAAAATAATCATCAAAAAACAGTCATTAGTCAAAAGTTCCTTATCTCGGTTCATGAACCAAGCAAGTGGTTTACCACTTCCCTGTGCAATTTATTCATCAAATTCTCGAAAAAACTTTACTACATCTTGTTTAAAAATTCCGATATTCTGGAACAGAATACCTCAAAAATCATCCGCAGTTGATTTAAATAAAGGGTCGCGGGTTGTTCGAGGTCAAACACTGCGGAAAAAATACAATTTTGCCAACATAATTTATTTCGAACACCCACATGCCCAAAAATCCCATTCAAACGTTCAATTAAAATTCTGATCAAAAGAATACTCGATTGCCAAAATTATATTTGTTCCTCAGGGCTCTGTTTGACACGCAAACATACATATTATGATCTTAAATTTGGATACTGGTGTAAAAAAAATAAATGCCGCCTCAGAATCATCAATATGATACCTTAGACCATGCTGTACCTCGCAATTGCATACCAGCATTTGTTTAGTCTCATTCATCAACTTGCTCTTCTTGACTAAATTATTTTTCTACCTAACTACTATTATTGTGGCTAAAGTGTTTATTTATCCTCACATTCTCAGCTGATAACACGAGTGGATCTACTTTTTTGAGTGGGTTCCGAACCACTGGGTTGGATACCGGTGGTACTCAAGAATCGTCTCCTCTGCGAAATGGCATTTCAATATCACGTCCGTCTCATTTACTGCCCGGAAAATAATTATTTGATTCACCAATTGACAAAGTGATTTTGTTAAGACAATTTCATAATTCTTCCTTCCAACGTCGAGAAATCAACTTTACGCTCTACTTGCTGCTGATTTCAATTCCCCCGTTGCAACATCAGACATCACTCGAGGCTCCAAATTGGAAAAGATAACAATCGGAAGTGATGAAGAAAATTCTATTGAGTGGATTTGGTTGCTTTCGTTTTTCTTCATCTTTTCTTCATTCAGTAGATGCCGTAGAGGCTGCGGAGAGAGCTGTGGTGAGCTGTGGTCGGAGATTTCAATGCCACCTTCTCATCACAAGCGAGAGAACACTCACTTGTCAGAAAAATCATGCGTTTAAATCTAAGTAGATAGGAGACGCGGCGATCCATCACCGTATGTACTGGTATGAGCTTCCCTTTTTCGTTTGAATTTTGAATATATTAAATTTCATAGGCTTAAATAGGTTCAAAACAATATTTAAGTATTATTAAAATTATATTTTACGTAGCTTTTTTCTTAAACACTTGTTACCGTTCACATAAATGATTTTTTAAATAATCAAAAATAGTTAATTCCTTCCAATTGTTTTTTGTCTATAACTGTAAATCATAATCTCCGCTAATGATTTCGTATAAACAAATCAAATATTGAAAAATAAAATTCTAATAAACCTATCGGAAGAAACGGCTGATAAGTTGATCAATTTCTAATAAAAATTAAACTTACACGATAAGAAGTTGAATCAATAATAGTCAAGTTTTATAGTCCTTTTAGTCCTTACCTTTGGCGAGAATTATAAGGGAGTATAATCCTAGCCGCAGGCTAAAATAAGAAGTTAAATAGTATTTTCTATATATTACAAATATTCATTAGTCCCACAATAATTGTCAAGCAATATATTATTACAAGGGATTATAATCACATCCCTCAACTGATACTTTTATCCCACTGAAAGTTTATACTTTGCTGCCGATGAGCGGGAAGAAAGGGGTTATTCCTCATCCTTGCGGGAAAAGTACTCACTTTCCTCCCGCTCTGTAAACCGCAGAATGCAGAGTTTTCTTTGAAGGCGCCTTGGAAAATAGCATTCGCGTCTCGAGCAGGAAAATATCATTTCCCTTAATGCATAATCTGCTATTCTGTGCCATCTAAAACTCAACATCTAAAAAGTACGATAATGTCATTTTTAACGGTGTTGTGGTGTAAGATTCGATTGTGGTGGATTTATTCGACAGTTTTCGTTCAATTTTTATGTCGAATAGTTTAAAAAAGTAGATGCAATGTTGGAATATAGCCTCAGTTTTCTGAGGATTGATTTTATGAGTTTATGGTTTTAAAAATAAATCAATTAGAGAGAGATCTTGGGACTTGACGTAAACATAAGCCATGGGGTCATGTGGCAAAGGAACTGGGGATCCTTTGTCACATTATGACGATTTTTCTTTTGGTCTTGTTGAACACTTTCAGTCTGCTGTGGCATGTCGTAGAGCACAGACATTTCTTCCTCGTGTCATTTTCAATAAACGTAAATTAAAAATCCACAATTTCTCTGTCCCCCATATTCAATTATGCAAAGTGATCACTTTTTTTTTGCAATTGTTTATTTTGAGATTGAGATTTGAAAGTTTTTCAATCTGGGTAACTTTTCACATGTTTCAATGGAACAGATAAGATTAGAATTTTTCAAAAATTAACGGTGGGTCAGTTTTTCAAATGAAAGTAGTTTGAGGTAAAAGCTGCATCATCGAATGCAGCCAAGAAAAATTAAATCGATTGACCGTTTTATTTTGGTGGGATAATTAAAGAGATTTTCAGAAACTAACAGAATTAAGAATAGTCACAATTGAGACCATCTAATTCTATTTTAACTGTCCATGTAGGATACAACCAATCACGTGAGAGTTTACACTATGAAATGATTGTAGCTCAACTTGAACCGTTGTTTTACAGCCCATAAACTGTTTACATAAACCCTCACACAACCACCTTGAGCCCTATCCCGATGGGCTGTCTATTCCCTATAAATGTTGCTACTGCTCCTAATAAAGTAGTAGAATTGAGTGATTTTTTTCTCATAAATCTAGATATTGTTAACCGTTATCAATCCACATTCAACTAAATTCATCTGTTATCATTAGTTTTAATTATTGATTTTTTTAAATCGATTGTTCTGCAATATCTGAAAGTTATCAACTGACCGAATAACTCTAAAAACTAATGAACCCACTAAATAAAATCAAATATCCTACTTGCAAACAACAAAAGGTATAGTCATGTTCCACCTCCTAGACAGACGGAAAATTGAAAGAAACTATTTTTTCTAGTTTGTACCCCCAATCAATGCATTTTTCATATTAATAATAAGTCTATAAATTATTCTCAAGTACAAAAATAGGGAAAATTGGTGAGGAATTGACGTCATCGAAATGCAAATGAGTCTCCAATCGTTGTGATAAGTCAAAGAATTTTTTATATTTCTGATAAATAATCATGAAATGTCGTAAAAATCACCGGTGAAGACCATCACTAAATTATTGATATCACTGTTATAGGGCCACGTGTCTATCGTACCATCAAAATGTCCACGTGGTTGACCAGGGATGAGGCTAACGTCTTCACCATACAGTCGTGTGATCATCGCGGCGTTTGAATGATGTAATTAATTAATGGATCATCGTCATCTATATTTCACCGTGAGAAAAAAATATCCATCATAAATAAAAGAAAAATACTGTACCCAAAATTTTCAGGTTCTTCTAACGATCCTGGCCACTAAAAGGCAAATTGTAATTTTATTCGTTATTTGATTTATGCGGGCTTCGAAATCCCCAGAAATTCGAGAAAAATTATCACCCGAGAAAAATGGATGGCTGACCGAAAATTACGTATCTGTGCCCTCGTAGATTTATACATATATTTCCTAAATCATCGATGTCCACGTGCATGGAAGGAACATCAATGCATCAAAACTACAGGACGCTATTTGTGTTCATTAATTAACAGTTTACATCTCAATAGAATTTCCATCTGCCCAGAAAAAGAATTTACGTAAATCTAAAAAGTAGGAAACATTATGTGTCTGTGTCATTTTATGGGGGAGAATAATTCAAAAAGTGGGAAATAATCATTTTTTAGATAAACAAAATTACTCAATATGAATAGTAGTAGTAATTCTATTGTTATTTATTAATTTCACCCAAATTTATTTATTTGTTTAAATAGATCCCTTTCCTTGAAGTACGTAAATAGTTTCAGTACTTTCTCAAAAACTACTTTTTTTTATAAGAAAAGAACTTCAAATAAGGTTTTTAGTAAATTTAAAGAAACAATATTTTTGGGAGCCTGTAGTTTTTAATTAAATTCAATAATTAATTGAAATTCTTAATAAACTTCACCAATCTTGATACTCTTATTGTAGTAGTTATTTTCGTTTTGAATTTTTCAGTTACTTCGGATAAATATTAAGAACAAAATCGATTGCAGAGTAAAATGTCAACATTATAGATGAAACCAAATTATTTTAGGGAGTCTTTTGCATCATAAAATCTTGACTAATACAATTCCGAATTACAAATTATGATTGCGGGCGGGAAGTAGATTATTTTCTTCCTGTTGATTTTGTCCTAACACCTTTGATTTTCAATGGTACCTCAACATTTGAAGGAAATTAAATTCAGTAGTAAGTGGAGTTTCCATACCAATTTTGTTGGATAAAAGTACTGGAAAAACTACAATTCTTCAGTTGTTTAAAAAAATCTAATGAGCGTTAAGGTGAAATTTCGCGAAATTGCTGGTAAAATGTCTGGAAATATTTCCAGCGGCTGAGGAATCTTTCTTTCACTTCCAACGGTTAGAAGTATACTATTACACAAATAACTACGTCAGAATAATAGTAAAATATTTGTTGATTTACGTATTGTTCTTTTTGTTTATGAGTGCACTAATAGAATGAATTACTAATTACGAGCGAATAGATTTTGGTAGTAGATTAGGATCAATTTGGTTCTACCAAACGTTCATTCCGTAATAGTTAGTGAATGTATATTTTATAAACATTGTTTGAATTGACATTCGCCACCTAAGTGAGCGATTTGTTAACTATTAACGAATATTCATGTAGTGACTAAGAATTTCTTTCTTTTTATTTATGTTCTGGTATTTTTTATAAGAGAGTTTTTGTACCCATTGTGTTTTGGTTCTGGGTAGAATAGCGATAAGGTTTGAGAGAGTCTGGTTTAGTTTTTTGTAAAAGTGTGTATTTAGAAATTTAAATGTCAAATATCGACGAATGTTTGGGTCACCCAATGTCGAACGCATTAAAGCGTGAACAGGGTCAGGAGTGCAGGAGTGTGGTCCTGGGTGTGAATGCACTCATTGTTTAGGACAAAGATTGCCTTAGTTTTATGAGTGAGACCTTTGTGTAATTAGTTTGGAGAGAGGGACATAAAGGACAGAAACAACTGGGTTTTTTGGAAGAAAGATCGGTGGAGGAGTTAGTTTGTCTTTGTCGCGAGATTTCGAAGGAGTGACACCGAGCACATCACAAACTCATTTTTACGTTTTTTCAATATTTTTTGTGTATAAGTTTTTAATAAAGATAATTGTTATTTTATAATTCATAAAATACTCTAACCTTTGATTCTACATTCACTTGTTCATATTCAACCCTACCATTCGCTAATAGTAACGAATTTCGTTGTTGACATAAATAAATCGCTCTATCAATATGTGCAAATAGTATTTTTCACGCCTAGGTTGGAAAAAGTGATTTTGATGAATGCGGCTTCATAATCCGAGCTGCAGGTCAAGATTATTAATCGCATGAGTCAGAATCATTTTTTTAGCCGTCGAAATCATGTTGAAAATTGAGGCTCAATGAGATAAATTAATTTTGGCCCAATAAAATTCACAGACAACATTTTTTTTCATGTGAAAATATACTAGGTGGATGACACTGTTTCCAAAATAATAAAAAAGTACAACAATAACTTTCACTCATTAATAATTGTAATCTTAACTCTTTCCTGACGCAATGATCTTAACAAACCACTTCCACTCTACCCCCACTCTTTGTTAACATTTTGGATGCGTGAACTAATTTGAATTCCAATTCGTGTCTTCGGAGATGATTGTTTGCGATGAATGAATTGCTGTAGTTATTTCTTTCCTTCGGCTTTCGCCCAATCAGAATGCTATCCTTAAGGTCAAGTGACACATCACGTCAAGTCACAGGACACCTCAATGTCTTTTCAATAATCTCCGTGGCTACAACCGAAGTATCAAACCGATAATTTCACAATAACTCATCACTTATTTTTTATGAACTTTACTGATTTCGTGATAGAGTCATTACACACATTGTGTTGATCTTGACTGAATAAACATGAATTGATTTGGTTGCGTGGGACAAATTTCGAAGGAAAAAAATCATCCTGCGAAAAGTCGTCGACCTTCAAAATTAATTGCATAATTTTCCTAGTTTCCCTCGGCAGCAACGAAAGAGATAAATTTGGTCCTAAAAATGATCCCTTTCGTTGAAATTATCCAATAATTTTAAAGATCTTGGGGTATCATAATGGATAATCTTTCAATGCATTTCTGTAGTTAACTATATAGTTCCTGTGGGGTAATATATGGTGAGGAAGAAATCATAACTTATGTTTAAAATTGTGGTTTATTTCAATTTTTCGCCGCTGGTTATTTGTATTGTAATTCGAATTACTTATTTAGTTTTCGATATTTAAATTGCTTCGACCAGTTTTTTCCATCGAAAAATGTTTTTTCGATGTAATTTAAACAATTTTACCTCGAATATTATATAATGAATACTATATTTATCGCATTTTTCTTGAAAGTGACAATGAAAGGTAAAGAAATGCCAAATTAATAGGGATTTCTCCACCAATTTTCCTCTCAGGGAGATTCACTTCTGCTTCAATTTCACCCTTTGAGCAAAAAACCATCAACAATGCTTTTATGCAATTTGATTAGACTGCAACAATGCCGAGACTATCCGTAGGGTTTCTAAATTATGTGTTTACCGTTCGTCACGAAGTCACAAGTAGCCGCGGCCTGATGCAATTAGTTTATGCAATCGGTGGGACACTTGGTGACGAGCGTGTAACAGTAGCTGTTATTAAAATCCTAGTTACCGGTACTCCACGGGGATACAACGTACTGGGGCATTACGAATGAGTGTTCCGCCGTTGGCCAAACGTCGAGGTACACGATCGCGTTCTATATTATTTTCGTAACGGCTCCCTGTCCATCACGTTTTTATGCATTCGCTCTAGCTCCAAGTTTCTTCTTCTCGTTCTCATATTTTGAATAAGTCAAAACGTGTTTCTCTGTTTTCATATCTCCGTGGAGGCGATTCAGATTATTCGCCTGAATGATGGACAGAGATTGAATTCTTGGAGAAAAATTATTGCAAAATGTTTGTTTTTTTGCAACGGCAACTTTAATAGCGATTCTGGTATTCAAGTGACAGCTGCACTAGTTTGAGAAATTCCGTACATGAGAGTGAAATTAAAATAACAATTTTGAAATTCTATAAATTCAATAAATTGCATAAACTTACGAAGACACGAATTTGTCAACGTGTTGAATTTAATAAAGGCTAGAATTAAAATAAATAATTGAATAAAGAATTTGATAACCGTATTATATCTATATATATATATATATATATATATATGCTCTCATTTTATTATATTTGTCATTATCATGAATAACAATGCACATGTTTAGTTGTCATTTAAGAGTTCAGAGTTCTAGGCAATTGCTCCCCAGATTCCAGAGATTAACTGAATCGTCATTATCATTATAGATGAAAATCTTATATAAGCGAGTTATTATTAAGAATATGAAATTTTTTTTATTACAATTCCGGAGAAACTTGGTAATAATAAGATGTCGCGAAGGATTAAAAAAAAATGAAGGACTTGAACGTATGCAAATACACTCCTATAGTTGGCAATGGAATATGATTAATATTCAAGGAAATCCTTTCTATGAATTCCAATGTGGAATTTTTTTTTTAATTTACACAGTAGTTGGGATTTCAATTCTCAATGCTCGGCGTTGAAATTCAATTTGACATTAAATCATCGCTGCAATCTCTCAGTCGGCCTAAAGATCAAAAAAGGGTTTCTCGTGTCAGGCCGTTATGGATATTCCAATGAGAATTCAATTTGAAAGCCCATTGAGAATATTATTGATGGTATTCGATTCAACGTGCGAAAGATCAAATAAATGTCACTATATGGTGCCATAGATTCAATCAATATTCGATGTCTTTTCCATAATCCTGCAGTGAAATCTAATCGTAGGAAATTTGACGAATGGAATTGTTGCAGAGCCCAAAATTACAACACCGTCACATCAATTTTTCAAATTGACTCGGTGGTAAACGATCCGCGAGTTCCTTTTTGCAGCATATTTAGTCTAAGGTAACCAGAGCAGCCCGCAAGTTTCACGATCACGATCGTATCGTTTTCCACGGGTACCACAATGTGAGACCTTAGGACTTCACACTCTCATTCATTTTTATTTGAATAACAATGTAGAAACAATGAATGATTTCCATGAGGTTTTTCCTTATGAAAAGTAACATATTGAATTTTCAGATTGTAAGGCTTTTTTTTTAATTAAAAACATTTTTTTAAATTTCTTTTATATATTCTATATGATATAGATTAAGTGAATTAATTCACAATAAGTTTCATTCTAATGACGACATTAGAAAGACCGTTTTATTGAATAGTTAATAATTGATTTATTTTTTGCGACAAATAGCTTCCCTCTTTCGATAATTAATACGTATTAAAATTGACATCTGTCCATCGAAATGTATCCCTTTACGGAGTTGATAATTTTTCTTGATGAAACAGTCAAAATTAGGGTATTCTAATGATTCGCTTGATGGATTAAATGCAGTAAACCTGAATATTGGAAAAAAACCAACACGGTGTCGCATACCGTGACTAGAACATTCAATTAGTTTCGCAGCATAAATCTCCTGTGGAGTGAAGCGATCTGTACATCTCTTCCGTTATTTTGCAGAATCGCCATCCGGAGAAATGTCTCGTTCTATTGGAATGGAATCTCTTTACTTCTGTCATCAATACCATTTACTTTTTCGAATTGATTGGTTTGTCAGGGGAATTTTCTTCCTCATCGCAGAGAAAGTGCGATGGAATTTTCAATTCAGGCTTTCACCGGTGATAAATCGATTATTCCAATAAGTAGATTATCGATCAGACATATCTCATATACACATGTTACGCGGATACGTGAATGACTCATGGTATAGCTAAATAGGCGTGTAACATTCCAAACATTTTGACGTGAACGAAAAAAAAATTTTTACTATTCATTTGCAAATGGTTTCAAACAATTCACTCAAATTTCAAGGAATTTCATCATTGCAAATTCCTAATTTTATGGAAAAATTGTGAGCCGTCTAAATTGGAGATCAATTATTCCGCAACAATTAATAAAGAATCAGAAAATCTCAGAAGAAGCTGTCCTGCAATTTTACAGTTCTGTCAATTTTTAAGGAATATTTTCGGAAATTCTTGGAATTTCACAAATTTTTTGAGCGGCTTTTTGTTTAAACCATCGTAGTTTCTTTCACTGTGGCATCCTACACGTCCAGAGTATTCAAAAACATAAGTTATTTTCCCACAAAAATTTAGTACTGGATTGAACTCTTCATTTCAGGTATAAAATTTCAAGATTTTAAGATTTTTTTCGTCGAGGGATTCATTATTTCGTAATCCTCTCTATTATTTTACAACCTCTAAATCGAGTACTACCAATAATGAGACCACTGCCAATCGAAAACAAAGCCAATCTGAGTATTTTTATTTCGAACCCCAAGTTATTCAAGAGTTGGATCTTCAAAATTTCAGTCATGTATTTAAACTTTAGTAAATGATTCACTGTATTTAAGAGATTCTGTAAGCATCCTTATGATAAGGACTCATTTTGCTAAACGAATTGTTAGAATGGGGATATAATTTTTACTTGAAATTCCACGATTGTTGTGAGTAGCCCGTATTTTTTACCTGAATTGCCTGTGAAAAATTCTGATACTTTCATTTAACTTTTTCAATCTCATTACGTAATCGCTAAACAAATTGTGAGTTTTCCCGTTAGTTAATCGTAATGTTTACGAACTATTCTTCTCCTTCCTCGAATTAATTCGTATTACAATGAGAGAAGGTAAAAAACATATTTTAATAAACGACATTAAAGGACTTCATCGAATTTTCCCTTAAAATAACGTAAACATTAATTATGTAAGTATTGAAAAGTACTAAGTAGCAATTATGCAAATTAGATGAAAGTATTAAAATCCTGTAAATAATTATTAAGAATTGTGTATAAAATAATAATAAATACTGAGTGCACTGGGTAATTCATTTCATCACTTATTTCACAAATGTATGCATTAACCCTTTAGCAAAGCGTAAAAGATCAATGGTGTCGAGGCCTGGACCATTGACTGTACTCAGGAACCACTTTCCAACATTTGAATATTCTCGTGGAAAAAATCAATATTCCAGTGGCTGCGTAATTTGGTAGCTTCAATTACGAATCGCAAACAAGTGCATTTTTCTTTTTCCTTGATTACGTGAAGAGTACTTTTTATCAAGATAATTAAATGTTAATAGAATTATTTAACGCAGAAGTCAACCATTTAATCGCAAATCATCAGATTAGCATATAATTTTTTAATATTTCATTGAAACTCTCATTGTAAATTGTCCAACGGTGCCAGTAATTTTATAAAAATGGATTTTTATTGGACGAAATTTAGGCGACAAAGAGATACAAAAAAATACCTTAAGGTGGGCTATTTATAAGGGGGAAAGGAGGAATGTGAATCTAGACGGTAATACAGAGAACAAAATGTCAAAAAGTTCATGAAACGATTGAAGAATATATGTATGCATATACACATAAGTGACGCGTATACTGATTGGGAAAGAGGATAAAAGAAAAAGGGAAAGGAAGAGACCAGATCGTTCATGAAGGTGATTGTGACAGAAAACGAGCAAATGTGAGCACAGCGAGAATGGATTAGTTATTACAAACGAAGGGATTTTGGTTGTCAATTAGAGTCCATTTAGTTCCATCAAATGTTCATTCGTTAATAGTTAAAGTTAACGAATGTCTATTTGATGAATCTCCACAGAGAGAAAAATCTGTGAATTTCTATAGAGTGATTCCGATGAAAATTACTGTGGTGTCTTACAATCTCGAAGCAAACTACAGGTCTGAAAAAAATTACTATGCTGCCTAGGAAAGCTTTTATATCGGCCTCGTAAAAATTCAAAGTCTAATGAGCGACGAGGAGACGGACGCTAAATGGCTCGTGCAACAGGCTCCATGATGGAGTCTGTTGGAAAATTATAACACAGCTCTTCTGCTTCAAAAATTACTCGACAAGGTTTATCATATGTTTGAAATAGTTTTCAGAAAAGGGACTGATCTATGATCTGTTGTGCTCTGGATTTGAGAGCATTGTGATCCTTACCACAAGTGGTATTCAAAGGAGACTCTGTCCTCTGGAAACATAAAGGTTCTATTGTTTATCTCCTAGTAAAGATTTTTCATATTATAAGAAGTAAGTCAGTCTCTGGACAACGGTCCACTAGTAAAGACGTGTCTTCCTCGTGTCAATAAAGAATATGACAAAACTAATTCCACTGTGTCTCAAATAATTTAATCATTTGCATCCATAATCTAATAGAGTCCAACGTCGGCAATAATCGGATATATGCTTCTCGTTGACCAATCACAATGGATTAACAAAAAATTGCTACGCGGCACGATAAAAATGAAGAGAAGCACAATAAAATTGTTTGAAACGTAGATGAATAGCGTCAGTCGATAACCGAAGACATGCGGTCAAAACCAAAAAGTTCCCAGCGACACCTCGGGTCAGTAGATCAACGAGCTGACCCCGGAAGCTCAAATCTCAAATCAGTCGGTCTTTGTCAGTCACAGGACGCGGTAACGTCTATTTAATTGTCAGAAATTCTCTATCAGTAGAACCTCACCGAATACATCACCAAGTACATCTCCGCTGAGTATAAGAACGATTTATCCTTATATTCTATAATAATTTACTGTCAATCAGTACATCACCGGGCAGTCAGCGATATTAATTTAATACACCTCGGGAAATAGTGTAAGTAAGCCCGGTGTTAATTCTCAGGACTTTGGTAGCACGTGGCCCCAATAAAGTTTTATATAAAAGAAATTCAACCAGTGAGTTTAACTTTTTACACCGGCTGGTCCTAAACCATCCTTCCTTAAATTTTTCCATCCCACGTCCACCCTAGATCTAGGCAATCCACAAACAAAAATAAACTGATCTAGGTGAAAATTTATCACAGATTTCTATCAATTTTCCTTTTAAACTCAAACAAAAATAAACTTTCCGAATCATTAATTCCACACATCATTAATTACGAAATGTATTATAAAATTTGCGGTCCTGATAAGAATTTTCATGTGTGAATAACACACATTCCAATTCGTTAACTATTAACGAATATTCATTTCTTCACGTTCCACTCTACCATTTACTGATAGTTAAAGAATTTCGTTTAAAATAGATAAATCGTTCCATCAATGTAACAATATTCCGAATTTTGAAAGCAGAAGCCGAATATGTCAGCAATTGAATGGCGAACGTAGTCTCTTTTCATGCAGGCACCCACATAAAGAAACTTGGAAATTCTATACCGCAGAAATTGCGCACAAAAACAGTGGAATGCCACAAATTAATGTCGCCGGTAGCAGCCGAATTAACTCATGGCCTAAAACCCATTCCTCAAGAGAACGCCGGAAGAAAATAGTTGAAAAATTAAGAACACCAAGTATTCGCTCCACGGAAGCCGAACCCAAATTTGCATGACTCTGCGCTATCCACATACGCCCATTTCATTCCTCATTCTCATCTTCGAATCACTCGAAGCTACACATAAAACCATTGACCGTTTTCTTCCCAGCGTTCTACTGTCCCACAAAACAAACCCCGAGACAAAATGCCTCACTGATCTTGCAAAATACTTCCCTCAAATTGTGCTCTCACAAATGAATCATAACAGCTCTGACCATAAACATCAACATGCACTTCAACGAACACCGAAACGTTTCCCGCAAAATAAAACAATGCTCCTCGGCTTGTGGAAAATTTTCCTACATTTACTACACCATCAGTTTTGATGTGCAGCAAGGCCAATAGGTTGAGAGCTGTTGTAAATTGTCAACCTAGAAGAATTATGTCGTGTTGAGTGCGGGCAGATATAATTGATACTTGTACCTTTATTCCTGAATACCTGTATTTTGTGGGAGCACTACATCATCCACCGGCAGTTTGGTATATTACGTGCGACAAGCCAAACCATTTGTAGGATCAAGATCATATAGAGATAGGATTAATTTATTTTAAAAGAATAACTAAAATTATTTCAAATAAAATACAGATTGACTTATTGGGTAAGCGAAGAGGTTCATCCTCGTTCGCAACCACTCAAGTCCGAACTGAACTCATTCCGATTTCCCAGACTTGGAACGCACTCATTTTCCTTCTGTACTTTAAATGAGGTCTTCTCACTCATTTTCACTCTTCTTCAATACAATCTTTGTCACAGAAATTACGTCTGTTGCATTCCCTCCTAAAATTCGCATTTCCTATTTACAAAAATCCTCTAAATTCTCAAATGTATTTCCCATCCTAACCAAATAAGTAATTTCCCATACTCAAGATATTTGCCGTCCCCAAAGCTCCCACTCCTAAATTTTCCGACTCATGTTACATAGAGGAACTTTCCCTTAACCTCAGTTCCAAATCACCCTTCTACCGTTCAAAACCTCTCAAAAAAAACACTGAAAAGTCATTTTTGGCGCGCACAGCCTGGAGTCATGGCTACGTTCCCCTTAGCAATTGGGTGGGGGTGAGTGCGGTGAAATGAAACGCGTATAAGATATTGTAAAATGGGATATGGTTTTATAATAGAACAAGATTATTAAAAATGGTGCGAAAAGGAATTGAACATTTCGACAGCATTTTCTTGACGCGGTAAGAGAGTTTGATATTTCGCAGGTGCTACGCGCTTCCCTTTCCAAAAGAGCCTCGTTCCAGAAGTGACCTCGCTTTGAGGTTAAGTCAAACACAGACAGCTTTTGTCACTATTACATTATTTGTGAGAATCTTGCGTGGAACCATACGAAATTCCTCACATTATTAAAATGAATGACGAATAACCAATCAAAAGAGATGTGATTTTTTGATTTTACGAAAAAGAGTGCAGATCTAGGCACGTCAGACCAACCTTGCCATGTTTTTCTCACAAATTAATTATTTTCCATCAATTATTAGAATAGATTGTTATAATTTTCTGATTCATGCCAGATGTAGAGAGAAAATTATAATGATAAATATAGTTAGGTGATTAGAGAAGAGATCAAATATGATCTAAATATTTAATTGAAGTGTGAATAATTTTTTGATTCAGAGATTGATTTTCTGCAGAAAACCAAGGCATTCCCTTCCACCTCACCTCCTACATGCACTTGCAGGTCCTCATGTAAAATTTCCGTTCCATTCGCAACACGTGTATTTTCAAGAAAATCCCATTGAATTCCCATTGAATTCTGATTCTATTTGGATCAACTCAAGAGGGAACACGGTTGACCTAATAATTAAACTCATTCAACTTATGCACGACTTTTTCATGCTAATAGTATAAGTATTCAGATAATAATCGTTCCGGATGATGCATTGAGTCATAGTGTGAATTCTTTCTATCAATATAAGAATAGCTTGTACAGGAATATCAATTTTTACCATACCGTTGTTTTACACATTCAAAAATCAATTGAATTTTTCCAAAAAATTGTATCATTATTATTGGAACGTTGAATGTCTCACGATTAGTATTCAGAAGTGTTTCGTGTTGAGTGTTCAATCAGAGCAGTTGAAAAAATGAGTTGTTTTACTGGAATAACTATTAAGCGTGTCCCTAAACATTGAGTTGGAGGAGATAGAATTTTCTGATTAATGCAAAGACGAATTCCAGGATTTTTATGGATCGGCTTAAAGATGCCGACTTACAATGTCCAGAAGTGTAAGTGCAATGTCAGATTTTGAACGTCTTAAAATCGTGCAAAGTTCAGATGCAGATTTTTGCAGCTGAAAGTGCCCGCGGAAGGGATTAAGTTGTCAAGCTTTCGGGAAATATGGAATTAATGGCGTCCAACGACATAAAGGAAGGTTAGAAAACGAATTGGTGTATGAGTCTACGGTAAATTTTCTTTTAAAGACTGAATGACGGAAAGATCTGGATAACCGGATTAAATGGAAAATAGTTTCGAGAGGTTTCACTCAAATGAAAGATTTTTATGACTCTAAACAAGGTTTATGCGGTGAAATATCCTACATTTACATTGAAATTTACGATCGATAACGATTTGTAATTCTGTCCCTTGGGAAGAGGAAAGGTGGTATAAAATTATAAATGCTGCCACTGAAATAATAATCTTGTAAATGGGGAAATTGTCGGAGGTACTCTCACAGGGGCTTATTATTTGAAAAACTTTTAAATGACGGAAAAAACCCAGTCACGAACGTGTGAAATTCTCAACGTTCAACACTTCATTTTTGTCTGATGAGACATTATTTTTCATTTGAAAAATACGGTCGTGTAAAAATATATGTCTCAGCGATGTCAAATTTTACTCTTTCGATAGAATACTTTTTGTTCAAATTTAAATCAGAATTCACCGTTTGATTAGGAAATTTCACCCAACCGGTACGGTAATTTCTATCAACCGTTGGTTCCCTAATGTTTATTTCATCCGCACTATGATGAGTTTTACCATTCGGACAAAGTAACATTTACTACCCAAACCCGAAACGTTCTTTGAAAGATCGATGAAAATTACTGTACTAAAGGGGTAATTTTTACCATAAATTTCTTCCGTGTTTAGCCGCTTTTCAATTTGATTCCATTTTTTTTATATTCAAAATTACCTTTTCAGTTTTGAATGCAAAACCTTAATTTTTACCATTTGATGGACTCCACAAATCAGGTGCCAAATATGCGATGACACCTCTGAACCATCAATTAAGTGAATAGTTACAGGTGTTGAAATGGCGATGGCGGGATATCCCTTGAGCCGGAAGTAGTCGAGATAATCGTTAATGGCGGTGAACAAAATGAAAAGTTACCCTCGGGCTCATATCACGATTGGATACTCACGGCCAGTTTTTCATTCTTAATATGGTATTACTCGATTGGTGAATGCTCAACATGATTCAGGTTAATAAGGAGGAATAGATAGATCGATAATCGAATGCGCACACGGAAGCCAGCGGCCGGTTATTCTACTTGGGGAAAAATCGACTGGCTGTGTGGGTTCGATTTACACATCGAAATTCACTCGTGTACCTAGTTATGTTAAAAAAAATGAAAAAAAAATATGCCGCCTTTAATAGCTGGCGTTTGACATTTATGATGGAGGATTATTCTTTACATTCGTCATATTCACTTGGCAACTTTTCTCCAAGCGATACAGCAACAGCGCTCGAAATTTCTCTCAGTTGAAATACATTACTGGATAGACAAATGGGCAAAATCATAACATGAGATTAAAATTATTCCCTTAGATAGATCATTAAACAATTGTTATGCATGCTTTGCTAATGATATTAGTGTTATTATAATAATAATCTGTCAACATTTTTAATGTGTTAATTTTGAATTAATTAAAAATCAAAGAAAGTTCAATTTGCGAATACGAAATAAATTATGAATAAAAATTCATGTGTTTCAAATATTTTATAAATCAGAAAACGATTTATTTCATTATTATTTATGATTTAGTGATAGGAGGATGATGATTACGTGATTCAATGAAAGATCAATTTTCGAAATGCTACAATTGATGGTTTAATTATAAGCAAGGGCGAAAACCTATTTTCATAGGTAAATAATAAGACTGTACAACTTTGAATAATTCATAGTAACTTTAGCCTAAAATTTTTTAACAAAAATTATTATCGATCCTCACATTTGGCTATTTCCAAAAAAATCGCAGTATCGCTGACAGGTTTCTGCTCTTTTAGAACTGTCTAAAGATTGGAATATGGAGATTTTACAGTGTCATTCTGCCAGTGAAATTAACTCTAAAGATTTCCAAAAAAAAAATTATAAGTGGGGAATATCATAATTATATTTTTCAGCATTTTGGATCGTTTTCCTTCATTTTGAATTTTTCCATTTAGATTTGAAGAGTGAAAAACCATGAAATTTCCTAGTTCCTTGATAATTAAACGGAATTCTCCAAAATTTTAACAGAAATTTACTGTTTATATTGATTTATTCATAAGAAACTGCGAATATTCAGAAATAAAATGGCTGACCAATTCAATAAAACTGTCCGTTCATGACAATTTTCAAAAAATGTACGAAAAATTTCTGCTAAAAGTATTTCTCTAACAATATAGTCTTCAAACGAAAGTGATCCATCTCAAGTTCTGGCCACGAACTTATGGAGTCCTCAACATCATTTCAACAATTCAATTCACGAGACATCTCTCGAAAGCCCAAAAATATGTAAATAAGCTCTTGATCCTCGTCGAAAGTGCAATGTAAATAGTCCCTCCGTGATTTAAATATTCAATTGCGGAAAATACAGGTGACCTTGACACGCAGTGTCTCGTGCTAGGGGCATTCCGGTCTTGCAGTGCGGTTTATGTTTTAGTGTCTGGGCCACGCGCTCCCCTTATTTCGCACTCTAACCGCGTTGAGCAGAATACATAATGCGAGTGGTAAAGTATTTCAACGAAAAGAGAATACGAATACTATTTCAGCGACCCTCATGTTCAACGGCTCCGACTGACAGATTCCCATCAGGAATTTTTGAGCATTTTTCTGTCACAAAAAGCAATTATTAAGAATGCATTTTACCACAAACCTCTTATTCAAAAGGCAAGTATTAAATTTTAATTGGAAACCAGGTTAATAAATTAATAAACGTTTAAGTAAGTGCAATTGAATTATATTTTACTAAGATGTGTTCACACTTCGAGAGCAGTCGCCGAACTGACAAACGATCTCGAAGTCTCAAAAACCAAAGCATCGGCATCATAATTTCTTTCTTTCTATAAACAGAGATTTGTTTATATTATTTAATAAACATTCATTAGAGTTTTCGTCGTAAGACCACACAGACGGCCTCTCCACGAAATAATAACCCCATAGTATAATAAATGTAAACTTATATAGATCTGTAATATGATCGTATTGTTTTGCTCTGTTCAATACAAAGGACTTGGAATTGCTTGCACTAATAATATAGTATCCGGATTTTTCATATAAATGCTATTTCTGGGGAAGTGCGTTCCTTAGAACTTAATGGTTTTATTTTAGACTAGGATGGAGATGAGGGAGATTAGGTTCTCTTAAGAGTTGCTATAATATTATATTGTAGGCGTAGTAATAGGTGCTATTCGCGGTGAAACCCCGACGATTAGGCTGGATGGTAAAGAAGTAGAGCCCGTAAAATATAAGTTGATAGACGGTCATATTTCCGGGGGCATATGAGAGTCCCACAGATGTGAGGGAGAAAATCGTTTCCCGCCAGCGAAGTGCAGAGACGCTAGGACCACGTGACGCCGTTAGGGGAAACCTAAGAGTGGGTCGGACTTGGCATAAAAACCACCCTTCAGGGAGAACTAGAGATTAGAGTATAGACGAGATGTGGAAAGAGTGCCACCCTAAGGGGGTGGGAAGAGCCTCGCGTTTAATTTAGAGTCGAGTAGTGATTTGACAACATCTTAATTGTTGTAATAGTCTTCCGTAGTGTATATTAATAAAATAATAAACTATATATGTGTATAGTATTTGTGTTGAGAACATAACATTTCTTTAACCAATATATCCCACAATAATATGCAACAAATATTCTCTAAAAATGAATTAATTTTCACAAGTTTTGAATGGAACTTTTGGTAATTATGAATAAATACCACTTGTTCAAGTGATTGAAATTTTTAAAAAGTATACAAATATTGACGATAACAATAAACACAACAGTCCCATTTCCTTTTTCCGGATTCCTGCCCATGGAAAATCGAAGGAAATGAAGAAACAAATCGACTGGCGAAGAATGTCCACATGGGCCTTAGAGCCAAATATAAATATGAAGAAAAACCAAATGCAATTAAGGAAATCAGGCAATTTGCGAATGTACGAGGAAAAGGTGTTCTTCTTTTGAGAATATTTTAGGGAGTTCTACAAACTAAGGTATAAGGTATCAAACATGCAGCAACTCTCATCACGTGGATCAATATAACTAGAGCCAATTACTACCACATAAATGTTCCTCTTGAATAAATTGACATTGTAGATAACGCGAGCTGCGGCTATGAGTTTGAAGACATAGACCATATAATATGGTTCTGTCCCAAATATACCCAGGAAAAGGCACTGCTGAAGAGATATCTTGATAAAATACAAGTTTCAGTCCCAAACTCGATTTCCTCCATTTTAAAGGTTGTAAAATCCAGAACCCTTTGAATACTACAGCAATTAATATTTAAAAAAGGAAAAAGCTAACCATGTAAACAATGCAAATATGATACACAAAGGAAATAACTAATAGTGTAAATAAATCCTGTAGATTTGCGCACTCTAAATACATTTTTAAAAATTGTTCAAGTAATTAATAATTCAAATTAATCTGAAGGGCTCCATCTCCTCCAAATGGTGCGTCAAAAGGTTTTCGATGACTGTAACAGATCGCATTCTATACGGACCCCATACGTGAGAAGTGAATAATAAGGAATGTTGCAAAGCCGAAAAAACAGTGGCAGAAATACTTTTTATATCGATGGTAGGTAATCGATACATATATCGACTCCCCTAATTAAATATGTTTATTCAAAGTGTTATCATTTGTGTAAACTTATCCAAAAGTGCTGTTTTACTTCAGAATGTACCATAAAGTTTAAATGCTCACGATAAAAAGACAATGTGCAAACACTGAGCAAGAAAATTACGTCTGTCCGATTGACTCTCAAGACTTGGGGGCCAAATTAGCTCTGCAAAAAAACTATATGTTCCATATGAGAATATTTGATGGAGCGGAACGAACTTACTTCAAGAAATTTGATGAACATGAAAAAAACTTATATCTTTTATGAAAAATAAATTTTTATGCTGATTACTTAACTAGCCTTCGACTGTTTCAACCGAAAAAATGTTCCATTGAAATTATAAGCGCTTATTGGACAAAGATATTCACCATTCAATAACATTCTTGTTCTTGTGATAAAATCGACGACTCCTACAATTCTCTATGGAACTAATGTATTTCCCTGAGGGCATATAAAGATCTTACGAGCACAATTACTGGTAAGAGAATTGTCCTTTTTATGCGAAAACTTTTTTTTATTCACAAGAAAATTAATGCAATCCACTGAAAGACCTCCTCAGGGTTTTTTGTTTGAATGCACGTTGAAGATTTTTTTAGATTGTTGAATCAATGCGCTTCACAAAAAGAAGGGAATTTCTACAGAACCTCCATAACTTGCACGAAAATTATATTTTATATTCTACAACAATCAATCTGCATGAGATTTCACCATATTTTGTCCCTGAAAAATCCATTCACTTCCGTAAACTCAAGTCAATCCTGACTTTCACCTTCAAAGATGAATTATTTCAATTTCTTCGAATTTCGAACACGAATAAAAAATTTAATTAACATTTTGATCTGAAGCCGATGCGAAGCAATAAATTTTAAAATTGATATGTTACTTTCATATAAATATCAACAAAATTCTATGAACGTGTACGAGCCATTGTAGATCTCATATTGGTCTATCAAGTATTGTAAGTAACTTTCTCACCATAATTTTATCATTTTGAGACGAAAGACTATTTTGAAATTTCAATCACGTCATAAATTCAAATTTGGTTAAAACTGCATTAATATTGTGGGACTATTGTATATTTGAAGATCATTTTAGTGGACCAAAATTGTTTTTCGTTCTCAATTTCTTGTTACTGATACGTCGCAAATTGCGGCGAAATTATTTGGGCGTTATTTAATTTTTTTAATACGAATTTGTTGTACGCTAAATCAAAATGAATGAATACTATGCGCTCCCTGAATGATTGTTGGGCAAGTTGCTTTGCATTTACATTTGATTAACTTTGAAATAGGAGGTGATAACAATAATCCTTTCTATTTATTTACTGGATTACATAATCTGCAAAAATCCTATATTTCCTGCAAAACAAAATTCCTGGGAGATTTTCGAGCGTCTACAACTAATATTCGCAAAACAAAATCAACACAAATCAAACCAAAAGACCCCAGGTACTTTGGAGGTCAACAGAAACAAACACATCGAAAAGTGTCAATATTATGGATCCACAAAAACACAAGAGCCCCATCTATGATCATATCATCCAATCGATATACAAATATATATACAGGAACAAATAGAAATAATACAAACTAAACCAACCAAGATGAAACGATCAAATCATCAAATATTTATAAGACGAAAAAAAATTGTTTAACTGACCGCCGAAAGAGTTAGTTTTAACAACCGAAAATTTGACTCAATTATGTCAACTTTCGTCGAAGTACTTTTGTTCAGGGTAAAAGTGGGGAACACAAAGAAAATCTGCTTGAGATTTTTTTCTTTTCGTTGAACTGTCACTGGCTAAAAATTCCCAAAAGCCGACACAAATGTTGTTATTGCTGAAGATAATAATCCACGCAGCTTACATTCTATTATTTACAAAAATATTCAAAGCAAATTATTCGGAGCCTAATCCAGGATTCTGGAATCCGGGTTCGATTCCTGAATGGATTAAAGCGTGTATTTGTTGTCTCTGATGATAATTCTCAAGTTTTTGCTTCCCACATGTAAGATGGGAATTTTGTGTAGTGGTCCACATGTTTTGACGTCACAGGAACCGTTGGATAGAATTTTGGATGAGGTAGAAAGGGAACCTATTTTATTCTCAATATAATTTTACAAGAAAATTTTACTGAAAAACTGGATAGTCCAGACCGGGATTTTAACCCGACGGCTGGAAGAGAATTTAGAATTAGCAAAAGTGAAATCGTCCAAATACGCGGCCGCGTACAGTTGTTAGTCTGCTCATCTTACAATTTCTCTCTCCAATTACTTAGAATGTACCCTAATTCTTTGCGCCTAGACATTGAACGAGAGCAAATCTTGACCAATTATGAAATCCACTTATTATTTCCGAATTTCGTTGTTTACTACTGGCAAAAAATCACTCCTTTGTGATTGCTCATTTAATGCCCTGCTCGTACCACTCGTACCTGTTTTTAATTAATAGACGCACATAAATAAAAATTTCCAAGAAAGAACATTGCTGAGACCGCCGCAAGCTATATAATAGTGAAGTACACGGTATCTGACACCAATAAAACCCCATAAATTCTAGTTTCCTACAGCACTCTCGAGCATCTTGAGTCTGTAATTACTCTGATCCGCATTACAAATCAAAAACTCGTGTATCTCCACACACCCCCCCCCCCCGCCTCAGTTTCAAAGTAGTTGAAAAGATGTTCGAGTTTTATCAAGTGAAGCAGAGAGAAAAGTGAAACGAAATGCAATGCAAGTGGAGAAGATTCAAATGGTGTCATGAGTTATTTATGATAGTGACAGGAAGGAATTTCACCACGCCTTACATTATATATGTATTAATATTTAATCCACCTAGTTGAGCGAATAATCTTTTATTGATATGAATGATACGTACGAAAAAAGTCGAATAAGAAATCAGTGCAAAATTACTAAGTAACTCTTGATCTCCTATTGAATTTTAGTCGAGGCTGATGACAGTTTTGCTGGAAAATGTGTGACAGCGAAATTCGATCAAGTTGTATTTTTATCGAGGATTTGTTCTATTGCAATGTTCATTAGGTTTAAATATCTATTAGGTTGACTGTAATGATTGGTCGAGTGGGGTGTCGCTCTGGCGGACATCGAGGCTAAGCAGCGATTCCGCTGGGTTAGTACTTGGATGGGTGACCACTTAGGAACACCGCCACGTGTTGGCTCAAAAAGTACTGCGCAGAAGGCACGAGTTTAGAGACCCACTGTACCCGGCTAGTCAGTGTGACAGAAGGGTACACTTGGGACCCTGTACTACCGGCCGACTGGACGGTAGGGGTTTCTCGTGGTTTTCGTTGTGTAAATACAGTACAGTTGAGGAAAATGTCGGTCGCATGGCACCGAAGGGGAAGGGGAGGCAAGAAGGCAAAAGGCATTGACAGAGAGACAGCGAATGAAAAAAAAAAATAGGTTGATGAAGAAATCTTTACCGGTTTTCATACATTATTTTAAATATAGAAAATGAAAAATGATGATCTTCAATGACAAAAAGAGGAAAATCACATAAAATGTGGTGCTACATCATGATACACTGATCGTAAATGGTCTGAAATTACCGTGAACATCATTTTTGAGTCAATAGTTAATTAATAACACAGCAATACACAGCAAAATTAATTAATAGTGAGTGTTTCATAATGTTGGTATTTGTGAACAACCGCCCGTAAAAACCTTTTGCAGAGAAAATTTAATGAAAAATATCATAATAAAATAGCTTGTATGAAAAATCAAATTTTCTCGACTTTTTCAATAGCATATTTTCTCCTAAAAATTTTAATAGAATCGAGAAAAACAAACAAAATGCTGAACAGAAATCTAATAAAATTATGCAGCGAAGTTCGCTAAGTTTTTTTCTAAAATTTTTTGGTACGTGTTGAAATGGACGGCAACACAATAGGCCAAATAGGCTATAAAAATAGTATTGTGCGTTCACCCTAACGACTCAACTAACCCCAAACGAATTTCTTAATGACAATTTTAACGGTCATATCCGAGTAATTCCCCGGGCGGTGTTGCGCCTTGCATTATTCCACCTCAACAACCATAAAACTGGAACATCTAAATTCCCATCAAAATAAAGCGTGACAGCTGCGAGGCAATAAGAATCCAGGGTGCGCCCCACCTGAGTATACCATCCGCAAGCAATAGCATACATTGTAGGGAATGAGTGAAAAAATGAATTGGTTTGAAGGATAAAAAATGTCGGGGACGAGACACATAGTGGTCTCCCGATAGCGGTGGGCCAGCAACTGCGGAATGGAATGGAACGGAATGGCAGCGGGACTATTACAAAATATCAGCTTTCACCGTATCAGCCGGTACGAATACAACAGGCTCTCTGTTGTGTATGTGCATTGGTAGGTACTGTTTCGAGGGGATTAACGAAGGAAACCAGCCGAGAGTATCCGAGATGCAATACCTAGACTATGTGCGAACGCTAGTTGGACACCGGCTCAAGGTATATGAAGAGTTATATTGTATCGAGTATTTAGCCTCCGGATATTTTCATTCTACCACTTCAGATGATCATTCGGTGGGGAAATATTCGACGAATACTAGTGTCACAGAACTCCGACCCTTGTCATTTTTTAAGAGAAACTTCTTAGGTGACATTGGAAAAGGTTGCGTTGAGCGTTTAATGATTTGGTGGAGGGCGGTAGCGTTGAAGTTTAACGCCACTCGGAGAAGAGCAAAAGTGAAGGAGAGTAAAATATAGGCGCCTGAGATTTGACATCGTATTTTAGTTGTCGCAATCCAATTGTAAATATTATAGATATTAATCCGTTAGAACCCAACGGTGATAATTAATTGGGACTTTGCGTAATACTAAATTTAGAAAATGTGAATTTAAAAAACTGTTTGTCACTCCATCTTATTCTTGTCCTTTCCCTCTCGCCATTTTTCTCGCGTACGAAATGATATGCATTTCTTGGAATATCACAGATATAAGAAGTTTCACTTCTGCGCGTAGGGACTCCACACACCCAATTTTTTATTGACAATGTCGAGGTACTTGGGTTATTTATTGCTTCCGAGTGAAGGTCTTATAATCTGCCTAAATTGATTTTCCATATTTTTTAAGTAAAAGCGGTCTAACAAATGTTAATTATGCGGTTGTCAGATCGTGTTTCGATATATGTATGAGTGTCGGCCTTTATTCAATTGATTTTTTCTTCAAAATTTCCTGACAAATCTTTCACAAACATGTTAAAGTGAAAAAACTTACAGTAGTTAAGTGATGATACGAAATAAGTTGTCTTACCCATGAGTCAAGTTGTTGAAAAACATCTCATATTTCAAGAGAGCAATTTTTTTGTTAGAACATTTTGTGTAGAACTCAACTCACTCTACCAATAATTCTAATTAAATTTAGCTATGGTCTCTAAATCCCGAAATATTCATCAAAATCTGGTCAATAGTGAAAGATGACTTAACTTGTTTTACCACTTTGCTACTGATTTGACACTTTCAAAAATCCCCACTCCATTAGGTAACACAAACAATTCTGTTGTTTATTCCTCTACTGGATGACAAATTTCTAGGTTTTTCTCTTAAAATATTTATGGATATAAACACTTGAGCCGATGTCGCATCTTTAACCGCAATAACAAGAACTAGGAACTCTCTCACAACAACAGCTACAAACGCCAAAGGCTGGAGGCATAGGATTAATGCTATGTTCCTCAAAAGGTCAGTCTAGCATTACGGGCAGAACCGTAAAGAAATTTTAATAAAAATCAATTTTTTCCTTGAAATTCTTTTTCATTTATTTTAGGTTCCTCCCCATGTTCCAATAGTATTTAATTCTTACAAGAATGCCTTCTAGTGATCGTGTCAAATCTGCTCTCTAGCAATCAATACTTCCCATCTTCGACCAAAAAAGATTCTTCTAGATCTTTTGGAACCTACTCTTGTTCAGACTTATCTTCGTGAGAACCTTCTTCGGGTACATTTTACAAAGTAAAATTCAGAAGATTTTCGGAAAAAAACACTAACATCCGAGGATGTTCCAAAGATTCTTTTTGAATCTCTACAGAGATCTGTGAAGATCTTGCAATGATTCGTCTAAAGATTATTCTGAGATCTTGTAACAGATCTGTAAAAGAGCATTTCAATTGATTGTCCTTCTCAGTTCAAGAAAATTAACAGTCCTATCGGTAGGATTATGGCTGAAACATTATTTTTGTTGACTTAACTGTGAAGAGGATGAAATTAACATAATTATTACAATTATATGGAAGTGATGGGAAGTTATGAGTCACATGTCACACGAATAGAAATTCTTATTGAAAATACTAGTACATGGACTGGAAAAAAGTACAATCTTTTGGTTGTAGAAAAGAAATAATGTTATTAAGATAACGTTGCTGGGAATTTCTGGGAAATCTTGACAGAAGTTCGGTGAAAAATTGACGCTTAACCCAGTAAAAGTTCTAGTATAAACTCTAAAAAATGTTTTCCTTACTCGCACTAGAATTTTTCCCAGAAATTTCTCTCCGTGCAATTTGCCTTGAAGTATATAGACTCAAGTATATAGACGTTAAAAAAAGATCATCGACAGGTTCTGTGCTATATCAACCCAGTATCGTTCGAAAAATTGAAAAATCAATTCTTAGATCGTACATAGGTGTCTTGTACATGTGTATCTTGGGTGGTTTACCTCCAATTTTTTACTAAAATTTCCATGAGTTTATATAAGTCCGTTAGCGCGAATTCTTCTCTCTTTATTGAATCCATGGAAATTTCGTTCA
Source organism: Diachasmimorpha longicaudata (assembly GCF_034640455.1). Lineage (NCBI taxonomy): Eukaryota > Metazoa > Arthropoda > Insecta > Hymenoptera > Braconidae > Diachasmimorpha > Diachasmimorpha longicaudata. The sequence continues at coordinate 1,037,965 of NC_087239.1, read as the reverse complement.
TTGATTGCTTCACTTTCAATTTTTTTTAAATTGGTTGTATCATTCTGCATTTGCTAAATAATGGTTTAAAAAATTTGTTTACATGTTGCTCTGATCCTGTCTGAAGATGAAAGAAATGGAGATTATTATTGTTTTAATTTATTAAAAAATTCCAAAAAAGAATTTGAACCGAAAGAATAAACGATTGACCAAATGTTAAAACAATCACAATTCTTTTTAATGAAGAGCACGTGTTGTAAATAATTTATTAAGTATTTGTTTTCCGTTGAAAAAATCGTTTCTTAGCACTTAATTTTATTCATGTGGAATAGTTTCTCAGAAATCCGAGCACGATTAACAAATTAACACAGGTTTAAGTAATTTCAATTGTTTTTATAAAGAATGAAGGTTCAAAAAATGAATCCTGAAGTATAGAAAATATGATTTTGAAAACGTTGAATATTCATGACTCTTTCCAAATTTTTCTTACAGTTTAATTAACAAGGATGCTGATGGGAAACCAGTGAACCGATACTATAGCCTCCACCAACCAGTAAATGTTTGTTCCATATCGTTAAATCAAACTCTGAATTAATTTCACTGTCATAACATGAATAATTCAATAAACAGTCCCACAATATCGGTAAGTACCCAATAAAATTAATTTAATTGACCATTCCATTGTTTGAGATTTTACGATCACAATCATCTTGTGCAACAATGTATCCATCATCTGTTCACTCAGTCCAGTGCAGTCCGAATTGATCAGTGGTAAAAATTGAATTTTCTATGAATGAATTATTTCAAACGGCATTCGTGAGTTTATGAGTAAGCCAGTGATAATAGAATTTCTAATATCAAAAACAGGACCAGATTGTACCCTTTCAAAAGGCCTCCCACGACATCACGCGGAGCTCCACGTGAGCGTTTAGAAACCACTCAATGCTAAACTTAACTCTATGGAAAGTGCATTTAATACATTTAACTTCCTTTTTTCATTTTTTCCTTCAGTCACCATCTGCATCGCGCTAACGGCCATTCGTGTGGCTTGATCCTGCTCGAGGAGCTATTATTATTTCTCTATGTCTGTCTCACTAAATCGTTTGGTCTAGTTTGAACTGCCAGGATGTGAACTGGTTGGAAGGTTATTTTATCAGGTATAGAGGTGATTCAAGTGGACATGAAAAATACTTTATAAGTGCATGAGGTGGTGAGAAATTGTCCATTGATTTTTTTATTTTGCTTGTAAAATTGTCGACTTATTTTAAATCATGTTTTCAGATAAATAAAGATTAATTATACTGAGAAAAAAAGTCGCTCTGTGGGAAAAGTGAACGCTCAGGTGTACAAAAATTTCTTGTCTCAAAATTATTATTCGCCTGGAGAAATTATTCGACAGCGACAAATTGATACTTTCCACTAAAAAATTAAGAATATTTATTCATGTACATGGATACATATTCTTTCGAGTATACAGCTACGATTAAAATATTACCAGTAATAATGTATTTGATTGCAAATAAAAAAAAAATCTTACGAAACAAAACTTTGAATTCACTATTTTTTGCTTTGAAATTGTCGAGATCTTATAGTACTCTACGCGATCATTTCGATATTTTTGAGTACACTAAATATATTTTCTTAATGAATGAAACAAAAATGCTTGGAAACTGGCTAAACTGTCCTGGAGAATTATTCACAGATAATCTTAAGTTAATTTTCATTGAGTCACTGAAAATTCAGTATTTCGCAAATCTTATGACGTCCACTCGTCCACTGCAGGTCATTCAATTTTATCGGTAACAATTCAATTGAAATAATTCGTGTAATGAATTGTGTATATTGAATGCTTCGATGAACGAAACAAGAATGAAAAATAAATTCCATTCTGTTACCGCACACAATATTCGTCATAATACAGTTTGAGAACACATAGTTTGAAATGCGGTCATCTTGTGCAATGGAAATGGCATTATTTAAGACGACAAAATAACTGCTCACGAAAAACAATCCACAAGTGCAAGCAGGAGTTGAATATACGACATTTTTTAGTCTTCGAAGTTTACTGCATCCCTTTGCATAATTGTTTGAAGACAACAATAATCAATTGCCATAAAGCTGTTAAAAATTCTGTGATTGACCATTTTTATCTTTATTATACGTCATCATTTTCTTTTATGTGTCAGATACATCTACGACCTCTTAACGAAAACGATTTCTGTAATGACATTTGTGCATAAAACGTTTCGATGAATAAACAAAGAAGTAGAAGTTCGGAGTTATGACCACATGAAATATTCGTGATATTGGAATTTAAAAACGCATAGCCCGAAATCCGCAAATTTTATACCATAAAAATTTCATAATTCAACACACCCAAAAAAACTACTCAGTTTTTGAAGGATTACTAAATATTTCTTAATAATTATTCAGCTCTGATGGTAATTTATTATGATATATAATATATTATAAGATAATAGAGTAGACGATGTGTATAATGAGAGTTAATCATCAGGTTCTTTCAACTCTCAATTTTATCAACAAAAATTAATTGTGTAATAAAATTTGTCAATAATTTATCCATAAAATGTTTCAATGGATAAACAAAGAATGAAGTGTAAATTCTGAGTCATTACCACATGAAATATCCCTCATAATGCAATTTGAAAACGCATAGTTTGAAATGCGGCGATCTTGTGCAATGAGAATGTCACAACTCGAACGTCGAATATTCCCCCTCGATCGGCTCTATACATTGACCTTGAAAACACATTAAAGTTGTTGTGTACAGCACATACGTGTCTTATTTATTTTTTAAATTGGTTTAGAGCTCGTTTTTGTCTCATTTATCGTTGGGTTATTCCATCTCACTATTGATTTCGTCCCTGGGAGATGTCGAATTCGCTCGAGGGAATTTAAGATCCAATTTTAGATCTTCGATCCCCCGGTTATGTTGTACTTGAACGGAGTAGCTTCGTTAGAATTCAATTAATTGGCAGATAGGAACAGTACAGCAGTTTCAGGACATTGGATTTTGCAATAACCCTGGAATGTTCGTAAATCAATCAAGAGCTGATGACCCAATCCCCTCAATTTTTACCTCTCGACATCTCAGTTCGTGGATTAATTCGAAACAATTGTCCAGTCATTTGGGAATGCAAATTTTATTTTGTGGGATATTGCGAATAATTCGCTATTGCAATATCTTGGAATCGTAACTGATGGCAGATCACCAACTGATCCGTATCAAGTACGTGGCTGATGCTGCATGGGAATTTTCTACTGAAGGAGATTGAGATGCATTTAATGGCTTCGTTAGCTCATCAGCAAGTAGGGGATGTTAAAGGTCAGTTGCGTGAGGAGATTCCTCGACTCAATCGACATATTTCCAGGGTAATTGTTTTTTACACCGAGAAAATGTCAAAATCATTTTTTTTATCGTTCCTTTGATCGTTAATGTTTTATTGTTCTTTTGGTAATTTTTGGACAGTTCATTGACTTCAAAGAATTTAATTATAATATTAGTTTTTATTATGATTATGGTGGAATCATATTAATGGTTAAAGGAAGAAATAGATTTGCGATTAATAGTTATTAAAAATTAGTAAAGTTAGTTATGATTATATCACAGTTATTTATTGTTGTAAATCATTATTTAGTCAATAACAGAACAAAATGGGTTCTTTATTGTGAGACTAATGAAAGTTCATTTTGGTTCGATAAATTTTATTCAATAATTTATACCTGTAATGGTTTATTGATTGAATGACACAAATGTTTCATTGCTCATTATCGTCATAGGCGCCAGTATTGCAATAATCGTTGTTAATAGTTAAAACCATAGATACATTAACGGTTAAGATTACACACTAACAGAAGGATTGAGTTTAACAAATTTAGCCAGTAGCAGTAAACTTCTTCATTTACCTTTAGATATTTTGATTATGTTTATCGGATCTCGCGTATATAAATGAATATAAAATGCAATGGATTTAACTTTAACTTTATTCGAAAGGGCACGAGAAAGAAACGTCTGTTCTGTACGGATCTCTAGACGAGGCTAAAAACTAATCGCAAAGCCTAAAAGAATATTCATCACCATAATGAAAGAACTCTCTGTCCTTTCTCCCTATGAAATTATTGTTTATATTTGTATAAACACTCGGGCGACACTTCGGCGTCGTCCAAGTTGATTCGTTATTGTAACCGTCATTTCTCTGATAATTATTTCAATGAACTTAACTTAATAACCCAATAATTTTCTACACAGAGGGAAATGTTTGGCAAAAATTACCCTTTCCTTTGATAAAAGTGTATTTTCATCATAACTCTGATTGGATAAAAATGACAGAACTAGGGGTTGCTAGAAATTACTACACCAGTGGAGTGAAATTGGACAAAAGTGAGACTATTAATTCTCACCACAAGAATATTTCTCAAAAGAAAAGTATAAGTGAATATTTATATGTAATGAATTTATGACAATGCATGTTTACCCAACGGAATGGTAATCTTTACCAAAAATGTCTCTCTGTGTAGCAATTGTGAAATATAGGAAAACAGAGTCAGACAGAGGTCATACAAAAGCTTTCAACTCCTGATTGAGAAGTCAAAGAGCATTTAATTATAGAACAATTAGCCAATGCCCTTGGATACCCTTGAAGATTAGCTCGGTGTGGTCTATGCGGTACAATCAACCATTTCTAAATATCCAATTTGTCAATTAAGTGAGGAAAGCATTTTTTTTTCAATCCAGTTATGTAATATCTAAATATCTAAATAGATTAATATTCTGCTTCTAACATTTTTTCCAAGTTAGAGAATTTTTAATCCATTAAATATCGATATTTCCAATCCAATGTAACTATAGATACTTTTAATATTGGATGAAAAAAATTGATTATTACTCGCTAAAAGACTATTATTTTTATGCGAGGAAAGAAGAGATTGGACAGTATTTTTTAATCCAAATGCAACAATAGAATGCAGAAATGGAGAACTATCCAGTAAAAATTTCGTAGAAGTTCAATAATTCTCGAGTGAGAAGAAAAGTACAATAAAAATTTGGAAGATTTCAATAACACGTACGATGCGCACTATTGACAATATATTTCGTACCTCTTTATTGGACTTTTCTTTTCATTTAAAAATTACGGAGATATCTCATAATTTTTACATTCAAACATATCTTATAATTTATACATTCAAACATATCCGGCGAGGATTATTTGGATCAGTACCAGTCAACCTAACAAAATATCCCTGAACTTTAAAATAGACTGTCTACAATTTTTCCATAAGGAAGGAAAAAACATTTGCAAAATAGCCAACTGCAGACGACCCAAGTGAATTATGCACGATGAATCGAAGAAACTCTTAGTTGAGGTTTAACGGGATGTTTCGTAATAGTGAAATCATGATCGACACCTGAGGCGTTAATTGAAATAATTCGATGAAATTGGTTTCCAATCAAGTTGATTTGCTTTTTTGTGGATGGTTATTTGCTGATGGAAACCGTGGGTTTCAATGGATCATGTCGATGATGGGATTTTTTTTTCATTCAGTCTTAGTGGTCGTCAAATTATAATAATACAACTCATTATAATAATTACCTCGTTCACTTTGAATATTTGAGGGGGACAGAGAAGGAAACAAATAAATATCTCTTGGACGATGTGAGTCATGAAGGAGTCGCAGAACCGAAATCAATGCCGAATTTGACGAAACATCAGGGTGATGAGTCTAGATAGAAGTGGGTGGAGCGAAATTCCCAGTATTGCATCATCTGTACGTCCTGGAGGATCAATCCATTGCTGCAGGAACTTGGAAATTATTTAATTAAACGGTTATAATGTGAACTATTAGATTTGAATTCTCGAATGATGACTTTTTCAACATTTTAGGAAAATTCATGAAAACTCGAAATTTCAGTTCAGTGATATTTCGTGAAGATTAACAGACATTACAAACATAAATATATTTTATTGTTATTTATTTATGCCGGAAGGATGCATACAGGAAAAAATATAATTTTGCCCTAATATCTAAAGACTCTCATTCGAAGACTTTAAATTCATTTGTGAAGTCACTAGATCACTTCAGACTCATCAGAATTTCATCGATTTTGGGCGATTTAGATTTCGACCACTTGCAATTGGAAACTAACGAATCCCATTCAAATATTATACCAAAAAGGAAGTTATCTTATTCCTTTAAGGACTGAAAAGTGCGATCTAATCGAGCGATGCGATGTTTGAATCGCACTTTTCACTCGCATGTATCAAAAAATATTTTTTCACTAGGATCACAATATACTCTTTTAAACTCATTTGTGGTTTGGCATCCAATAAAAATTGCAAGAGATTTCTTAATTAATTCCTTCCCTTTCATGGTATAGGTGCAATCACAAATTCGAAATCAGTTGAAATCGCGAAACCAGTGAAAAACTTCCGTGAAATCGCATGAAATCGGCAATCGCTGTGTCACCAAATTTCCAAACGACTGGCCCCTCACTTTAAATTCTTCTGAGAAGACTCGTTAATTGATAAAATTATATTTTTCTCTAAGCGCATATCCGTATCACAGAGGAACATGCTATATACAAAATGTATGTAAACAAACCGTATACAGGCATAAAAAAGAAATAGGTAATGTTTCACACTTGGAGGTGCAACATAACTTTAAACCGGTTGCAAAGGCTTAGCAAAACAAACTGAGTGGACTGTCCAACGAAGATCAGCTGATTTAAAAACAGTAAATTTGGGACAACGATGTTATATGGTATCAATCATGCGGAAAAGCTCATAAATCTTGGAACCAAGCAAATTATTTCATTATATACATCAACGAGTCTTGAAATAGTTGAACAATTTCAGGTATATAAAACTATAGATAGTGTTGCGTTTTCTTCGCCGATAGAGACAGGATACAATAAATAAATGGTGAGGACGATTTATTAATTGTCAGGAGGGAGTAAAGGACGATGAAGATTCGCGGAGCTACATAGAAAGAAATATTCTTAGAAATTTCGCCCCGTATTTTCAAACAGCAAAATACAAATTTTTCGTCGCACGTGTCATGAATAATAGCATATGAACCTCGGGCGGGAAAACAACTTTTCGTCCTTGATATATAATATAGTATTGTCCGTAACGTAGAAAACTCTGTGTAACTCTTCATTTCCTCCTTTTCTGATCTTACAGCAACTAAATCATAAACTATGTTTCTAGAGAGAGAAACATAAAAAGTAGGAAATAGTGAATTTTGTGCTTGGAGAATCCTCAAAAACTAATAACATTCAAGTGATTAAGTAACAAATTGAGTAGTGAAGTGGTGAAACGGAATAAATTGACGTATCTCTAGATCTAGTATTTGGACAATATCCCCGAATCTAATAGAGTTAGAGAAAATTTGTAAAAACATTTATTGTAGTACTCAATTTTCTCGACAAAAGAGATTTTGATAAAAATTGTCTCATCTCCCCTAGATTGCGAGATATTCACCAAAAACTGATCACCTATCAGAAGTGACTTATCTCGTTTTACAGCTTTGTGATTGAATGATGTGTCCTTGTGTTTGAAAAAGGAAAATGCTAGTGAACTTCACGACTATTTACAACCCCACATTTACTTTCTTAATTTCGCCAAAGAAAATACCAAAATCGTACCAAGACAGCCAATCCAAAGGTCAAAATATGTTCATCTCAGGATAAACCCTAAAATATTCTTCTCATTACTCACACATTCGTGAGAATGAAATAGCCAACATGAGGTACGTCAGGCCCTGTCCACGTGGTTAAACTCTGAATTGCAAATTCCTTCATCCACGAAATACGTATACACCGTTATGAATTGAAATTCAACTTTTGGGAACACATGTGAGGTCTTTCACTCAGTCAATTCCCCACCTGAGAATCAACGGGTCGTGAGTATAGTCACGAATTCCCTGAAAGATCAAACAACACCTGCAGGAAAAAAATTACCAAATTGGAAATATTCTTCGTCCATTCAGCCAACTGTTGTCAATGGAAGAATCCTTTCTGCTGACCAGATACGACTTAGTGTTTCAATGGTTCGTGCAGCAAGGTTACCAGCCTCCATATATCATATGCTTCGGAAGTATGCTAATACCGCCCTTGATGTTCCCACTGATGAATCAGTGTCATTTTTTTTAACACTTCACTTCATGGCAAAAATCTTAGCACAATCTCGACATGATATTAGGCGATGGTGCGAATAAAAAACAAGGTTAATTATAGTTATAGTTTATAAGTGTGAGCTGTCAGAGTTATGAAGAATGGCAATTGAACTTTCAATGATCTAGTTATTTTTTAGTCTTATTTCATCTGTAATCCAGTCGTAGAACAATTAATTAATTTGAATTACTCTCGCTCGAATGTCTGCAAATGGACGGAAATTTCAACATTGCAGAGACTTTTAATTACCGCGCTAATGAGTTCAGTATTTCAGCTTTGGTGCAGAGAATTTTTTTTGTTCCTTCGTGGAATCCCCAGAACAACTTCTCTCAATTAATTATCCGGAATTTTGGTTCATACATGAGGTATTCCACACGAGATGAATTGACTAGTGATGCTTAACCTCTTAATAATTGTTGGTGTTCCGGAATAATGAATTGAACAATAAGTGTTATCTCTTCAATTTTTTTTATTGAGCAACCAAATTTTAATATTTTATTATGAGCACGATAGGCGCGCCATCGCATGCCGTTAGCTTCAAGTAACTTCAAATTACGCGCTGTAAATCGTGGACCAATGAGAAATAGGTTTCCCGGAAATTCGATATTTTCGATTCGAGATTTAAGGCGTATGCACTTGTTAATGTAGAATGAAGCTCGCGACAAATGAATGACTTTTGTTATTATTTCGTGAATTGTATCAAATTTTTCTTGTTTGAAATTGCCGCTTTGAGTCGGATCGTGAGAACACCTTTGCAAGAATTCGATTCGATTGGAGACTTCCGATACAGTATTCAACCCTTCTATCTACAATATGGTCTATAAAACTTGGTTAATGATTTTTTGTTGAATTTCTGGATGCTCATATGTTTGATCTTTAATAACGAATTTTAAAAAAACGCGAACAACAAGAATATTGCAAATTACGTGAGGATTAATTTGTTAAAATTTTTTCCATGATTATACAATTATAATAAATTTTGTAAATTATCATACAAGTTAGAAATTCTGCCGGATCTAGTTTATTTTCAACTGTTTGCTTACAATCCTTTTTCTTCTGATCAAAATACTCCTAAATAAATAATTTTGGAATGGTAATATCGAAAATGTATTAGTTATTTTATTCCTACGAAATGTAATATCTAGAATCGGTTGTCACTTTATTAAAAAATCCAAATGTCATTGAATTTGTATTTCTTTTACATTAAAACTGAAGTAGTAAACTATTAGTCCTTTAGATGAGAGAAAAAAGAGAACTTCTCTACAAAGAAGAAAGATATTTAGGACGATTTATATTATTTATTTGATTATCCAAAATATTCTCACGAAATCGATGGTTTTTCCATATTCAATTTGACCATCGTGTTTATATGCTTAGAGACATTAGCCAAAAAATATTAAAAGATTATAATGTTCTTTACTAGATTTACTCCACTTCACAAACAAGACTTCCTAAAAATTTTATTTACCTTCCTAGATGTTTGAACATTTTGTAATAAATAAACTGTGCACAAAATTCCCCTTTGCTATTTCACGGCTCGATTATTTAACAGTAAAAGTCAATTTCAAAAATTTTAACGAATGTGTCGAAACACTAGTGTTCCATTCATGAAATAATAATAACACTCTTAACGATAATAAGACAAAATTACTCCATGTTTTTTCACCAACGGAGTTACCTTTTCACTGCCCACATTAAAAATTATTGAATGACCGTTTTGAACCATCTAATTAGCTACAATATGCCAAATTAATAGACACGTACTCATCGTAAGAGCACAAAGAGACAGCCGTAGTAAAAATCAATAACTCAAAACTCTTTGAATCGAGGATCAACTTTTTATTTCCGGTACCAAAATTTTTATTATACAACACAGTAATTTTTATGTTGCTCAACGCAAAAGTTAATGGCGTTCTGTTGACTACCCTAAATCCCCTGCTAGTTTTTCCTGACATCATCGATGAGAGCTGAAAACGAAAACCCACGATCGAGACGTCCTACTTTGCTGATTTCAAGTTGACCGGCGTTGAATACGTTATCAGTGGCATAGTAACCGTAGTTTTCACTTCATCGAGAAAGTAAAGTTACAAAAAAACAAATCGAATCCGAAACATGCGTTCAAAAAAGTGGTGCACTAAAAAACAAGTGGGTTATGGCATTTGTTTAGTTATTGTATATTTTCTCTGGCAATAAATTAGCAAACTACCTCTGAATGTGCATTTCCACATTTCCCTCCATTGTTGGAACTTCAATTTGACCGATAGAAAAAAAACAAACTACACTAAGAAAAAAATATAATTTTGCCAATCACGTTCATTTCGAACAATTAATTGCCAAAAATTTTTTAATTCTTGTCACACGAATATTTTATTGCCAAAGTAATATTTTTGTCGCAGTGTAGGAGTGTTTTGCTTCCATTGAGAAATAAAAAAATCGTAATACCAAGAAATAAATACCACGTGAGCAAATAACTATTGTGTAAAGGAGGGAATACTCTTACAGAATGCTCCGAAGAGGCTAGTCTAGAGTCAAGGAAGTAGAGAGTTCTAAAAGCGGAAGGAAATCTACCTGTATATCTAAATAATAATTAGCCCGTGGATTGTGCTACGCGTGAAAGCCTCTGAGAGATAAGATCAGTTATTAGTATCCAACAAAATAAAACAAAATAATCATAACAATATCGAATTGTATTATTAGCTTGGGAATTGCCCTCGATCTATTCAAGTGTAACTTTTTTGTCTCTCGAAATTGTTCACTAGTGCTAGCCTTGAAATGAAAGTAAATTTCACAGTCAAGTCATTTGCCTTTATTTTAATATCTCTAGGATGACTTATTGTTTCGTTATGAAGTCAGTCGTGACGAAATTCGAAGGAAAAACTACTACTGTATATCGTTATTTGCAAAAAATTCTGAATGTGATTGAGAAAGCAGCAAAATAAATAAAAATTCGGTTACAAACATTAACTAAAATCGTTGACTTCAACATTTTACGTTTTTAAAATTATGTGTCCAAAGTTAAGTTGTATCAGCAGTTTTTTAACACTTTGTGAATAGATTTTTCGATAAAGAAGAAATATTTACTGAAATTTAATAAGAATTTAAAGCTTCATTGAAAATTCAGAGCATTCAAATCATTCTTCTCTAAAACCAGTCGGTAAAAAATCCTCAGAATTATTATATACAATTCATAATTATCAAACCAGTATATAACATGTGCCTCAGTATCTGCTAACTTATATTACCATTTTAAAAAATACAGAATGGAATTTTTAATTTGGCTGAGAGAAAATCAAATAAAATCTGAAGCATTTCACAAATAATTTATGCTGCTCACTGCATTAAAACAATTAATTTTTTTCTTATTAAATTTAATCAGCCATTGCTCCCTCATTTTTTACATAATTTAGAAAAAGAGATATTTCTTTGCAACATGCAACACTTCTCATACATCTCAATAAAAACTGGTTTATTAAAAGTTCACGAAATTGTGACTGGAGTCATGAATATTTTGTCGTATCACATGAAATTGTCCAGACTTAAGAAGAAAAAAAATAGTTGTGCACTTGTCTAACCCATGTAAATGATTATGAATGAGTAAAATGAGTATTCATTCGGAGAAACAAATGTTTTCAGCGTTAGACACCACCCTTTAGTTCAAACTATCATAAACACTATTTTATGTACATTTATCATTTTTAGGGTATTATATTCGACAAACTTTTTAATCACCAAATCCTACATTCCCACAATATTTACCTAAATAAGTAGAAAATAATGCCTCTTCCGGTGATGTAAAACGACCAGTGTTATGTCAATAAATACTTAAAGCTAGATATACTATTATTTACACTATTTATAAGGTGTAAGTCAATACTTCAGAATTCCTCTACTCTGAGCCTTATACATGAACCGTAGCCGGAGAGATGCGTCACAGCACCATACGTCATAGGTAAATGTACCAGTACTCGGACAGTAGTCAATCAAAACACATAAATCACCATTCAATCATACTTGAAGTATGTTTGGGATGTATTCGTAGACGAAAATTATTTTTCTATCTAGAATTAATGAAAAAACAAATATCACTTCAGCTTTTCAAAAAAATCTCGGAATTAATATGCTAAAGATAATGAAATTTCTGCAGTTATTGAATTACGAACTGGCTGATATTAGCGTTAACATATTGGTGGAAATTAATAATTATATGGATTAGTAACACGCTAGAATTTGCGAGGGTATTTATTTAATCATTTATTTTTGGATTTATGGATTTGTTTTTTTATTTATTTGGCGAATATCTCGATCTATATTCAATAACTGTCGTCACACTGCATAACATAATCACTGAACTATATAATTTCTCATCTAGACTTCCTAATCAATCAAAAATTAACTGAAAAGCACTCGATATCAATTAATAAGTAATTTAGTCAAATCGCAGCCTCTAATCATGGGACTAATTTGCAATCATGAGATGATGAAACTCTTCTAGATCAGCTAAATAACCTAAACATGACTGAAATCAGTCATTCACAGCCCGAAAGGTAAGCTTCACCCACGATTGGATATCAAGCTCTACTTGAACTTGGACTTCAAGCCCAATCCAAACGTAGACCTCGAGTTCAATCCAAGGCTGAAACACACGCTTGATGTCAACTTCGAGTCAAGCTTCATTCAGGTTTGACCTCATAATTCAATACAAGTTAATTTTTTGATATTATCGATTCATTTGGTTTCTTTATGTATCAGCGGTTCATACAAAAAAATTGCGAGAAAATCGCAAAGTTCTTTGTTTGAACTACTTGGATATCCTCAAGCTACCAAGTTTGGATTTTTGATCACCCGAATCTCGATTGTAAAGTTTGAATTTTGAATCCGAAATTGTAAACTGTACCTTAGGGAATACTTCCAAACGCCGCGGTAGGTGTTGCATACAAACATTTATAAAGTTCTTGTATTGGTTACAAGGCAATAGAATTTCAATAAACTGCTGAACGATGGAAAATAAAGTCACCTTTCCGCCTTGAAAGTAAAACAGACTTTGGCTGGGGGCATAAAGAACAATAAATCATCATAGGGAATTCCTCATTGAAAAAAGGGTTAATCTCGGAAGCCTCGAAAACAACACGTAGAAAAGAGAATTTTGGACAGTAGCCATTTTTCATCATAGAACTCAAATCTCTTGGAAAGGAAATTTCCTATTTTTTTGCACTCTCCGGTTCTCTTCCCCCCTTTTTTATAGGCATATTTTCCTTTATCCCTTTTCGTCACCAATTCCATTTTCGAAAATCCTTGCCACTATTCCCAATCAAGGTAGAGCAACTCCTTACAAATTTTCACATAGTCAAACTATTCCGGACAATTCACTTCGCAGTAGAAATCTACTTTTAAATCGGCCTAACCAAGTCTTATCTATTAAAAGTCTTATCTTTATACGCAATTGATAATTAGAATTCTAGTAGAAGTGCAAGCATTTGTAAGACTAGTCTAATTAAAGGTGTGTTCAAACAATTTCTTGTGCAATTATAATGACAGTTGTTGAGTGACTCATTGAATTATACTCATTTATTAAACCTAAATCCAATAACTGTTCAAGTCAAATGACCGTAGCTTAGACGTCTTAACTGTCCCAAATTTTAGTGAAAATTCTAGCGTGAGAGGAAACAGTATGCTCTGTTCGGATGCTCAACGGATCCAACACATAATATGTTTTGAAACCCAATGTATTTATAATATAATATAATATCTACCAGACTATCCGGTTAACACAAATGTTCATTACTGCTCATATTAAGTTGTAGAATTTCTTTAGAAGTTACCGATGGCGCAGTTCTCAATTTCACCAAAATTATCACTCCATAAGATACAAATTCTTTGTCAATATCCTTAAAGATTCATCACATTTGGATTAGTGGACGGTCCTATTATAAAAAGAACAAACATCGCCATTATCGATATCTAGAAAGTCTGTCACACTCATTCTTTATTGGTTCACAACTACCAAAGGCGACTTTATAACACACGGTACCGTGTATTCGGTCGAGTGTAGAAATAAAACTCGGAACTTCGACGCAGAAAGTAAATTTGCATCCTTTGGAATTGGTTAAAAATGAAATTCCTAAAGTTCGAATACACAAAACGAACGATGGAGAAAGGCCTCATGGGTAATGAAGAGAGTGAAAATCGAAAAATGCCTGTAGGAGGAATGCAGATTGTTATCCCCTTCCATCGAAAAGTGAAATGGGTAGTTGGTTAAGGCTGCCTAAGGTTGATTCGGAAAATGAACTTGTTATCCGAGACAATAAGAGGACTCAAACTTAGATTACTATTAATTAGCCTAGTTCTACTGAGGTATTTCCCAGAATCGAACTTCCTCGGAGCTAAAACTTCCACGTTTTGGTAACTGTGATCGAACCAATCTTCAACCTGTCATTCAAGCTCGGCCTTTGCACCTAATTTTAACTAACGAAATGTGCTTATGGACTAGATAGAGTGGTTAACATAGAAGTATTTAGGTAGATTCGTAGAATTATTTACAGAAAGAATAACTGGAATAAAAATGAATTCACGGAAAAGGCTCTCAAGAGTTTTTTTATTAAGTGACGAATATTATTTTGGTCTTTGTGATCAGTCATTAGTCTCTTAAAGAGATCCTTCGTTCCTTGTAGCAATTATAAAATAAAGAAATTATAATAGTAAATCCACTGCATTTGATATTTTATTAAACCCCATTTCCAATAGTTGAAATGATTTTCTTCGATAGATATGTCGCTGATTAAGAGATGAACTCTCTTTGATGGATAAATTGATACTGAATTCATATTGAGCAATTTATTCCCTCAGCCGACCCTGAATTAAAGCTGAATCAGAAGATTCCGGATTCGACTCCCGGTCGGGACTATCCATTTTGCTCAGTGAAATTGTCTTGTAAAATGATATCGACAATAATCCTGGTTCCCTTCCTACCTCATGTAAAATCCTATCCAACAATTTCCTGTGACGTAGCACCATGAGAAACGTTTAGAAATTTCTCGTCTTACAAGTGATGTCACTAAGGTTTTCACGAGGAGAGCGATAACATACAATGATGAATTATGAGCTGAACTATTGAGAGTGCTTGATACGTGTCGACAAAAATGAATCGTCGGTCTATAGCTGTTTGCAGTCCATCTCAGTATGCTATAGTTTTTCTAGTTTTTCTCCAAACAGTACCGAAATGTTTAGAATGATTTTAATAAATAGAACCAGAGAAGAAACTGAAAGGAATTAATGAACAAGGGCCTTTTGTCAAATGGGTCTAGAGTGTGAAATCTTTGATCACTAAGAGTCAGTAGATCTGGCGACATCATACGAGAAAGATATACCTTCTGCGTGCGATAATAAAGAATTAAAGTTGATAGTTAAATAGTTTTTATATCATTGAAACAATCCCTATCCATAATCCAATATGGACATTTAAAAAATCGTCGTTATAAAGCAAATCGAGGATGACCACGAAAATCATCACAACAATTGTACTAACCCGGTAGACGATTCATTACCGCCGATTACCGAAAACATTTTGAAACAGAGGAATGCTCCAGTACAAGAAAAATAATTGTGGCATAAGCAACGCATATAAATTACCCAGAGAAGTTATTGTCAGTCAAATTATGTATCAAAAACTTATTAAGAATAAAATGTTTCCGTCATACCAAATGCGGAAGTTTCTAATCAGACTAGATGAAACCCTTTTATTTATAATCAATGAATTTGTGCACAAATGTCCATTAAAGATGTGAAACAGATGCAATGTTATGATGGTAAACAACTCACATAAATGTATACTAGCTATGGAGGATGAAATATGTATGGAAATTGAACTTTATTCGTTCAGAAATAAAAAATCTATTGTCAGTGTCAATGGTATTAGAATAAACCACTACCATCTAGGAGCATCACTGCATCAGGCTGAGCCGAGCTGCTCATGCGGAGCAGAGTCTCAAGACTTTGACCACATGCTGTGGCATTGCCCAAATTTCCAAATCCAAAGAAACACATTGTTAACTAGATTTAGGGGGTGCCTGCACTCCTTCTTATATAACGAACAAATGTGCATATTTGTCAATATTTAAAGAAATGTAAGTTTTTGCAGTGTAAATAAATCTCATGTTCAAACTTCAACACTTTAAATAATAAAAACAAATTGTACTTTGAATCAATCACCATTAATTACCAATTGTTCACAAATAAAGGAAGATCAATTCAGCAGGAAACATCATATTTTCTTGTTAATAACTCAATTCTCAAAAACATGCATTAATAATAGATTAGTGTATTATGGTTAAATTTATCTGAACCATCTTTAATGGTACGTTCAGCGATTGAAAATAGTTTTCATTAGTTTTTGACTTCTCCGAATGATTAAATCAATGAACACAATGCTTGGTCATTGTCCGGTTAAAAAAATATGTGAACGAAAATAGTTCCTTTCCCTTGCCACAACTATTTCCTCATCCATCAAATATGAAACCATTCGAAAAGCGAATGCCCGTTCAACTTTCTTTAATTTTCATTTCTCGATGCAAAAGGCGGAAATGTAACAATATGAAATGTAAAAAAAATTGGATAAACCCGCGGTCACGAACGCTACGATTACGCATGCATTCCTGTATAAATCCCGAGGCAAGGGAGATACATCGAAAACGAGAGTACTACCTTTCTTTATCTCCAGTGTGTTGCTGGCGGCGAAGGCACCGCATGCCGTTTTAGGAGACACCGAGGAAAGTGTAACAGAACTGAAGGCACACGGAGCTGGATATGCCGAGGCAAAACCACCGGGGGGATTGTGTCAGAGAACAGAGAGAAATGAAAGTGCTCTGGAATTGATCCAGGCGCACGATTATATCCGTGTATATGAGGCCCAGGTTGATATTAACCTACCGAGACCTCGCGACCGGATTGTTACACTTCTTCAAGGGGATTGTTATTATGCTCGGCACATCGGCGACTGCACTCCCACCGTTCATTATTCCACCTTCAACATAATTCTTGACTTTTTGAATTCTCATGGAGAGAAAGAAAAGAAATTCAAACCGCTCAATTATCTCAGACAAATTCGTGCCCAATAGACGCCAGCTTTGGGACTTATTTTGAAATTTGAGATATGCACTGGGAAAGGAAAATTGTTTTGGTCAAGAAGAAGAAGAAAAATCTTCGTTAACGATTATTGACATTAGAAGTTCTGAATTTGCCCATCTGAGGAAATTTCAACTTTAGAGCACAAATTTGGAATTCAAATCTGAATATCTGGAACTCCTTACCAGAAGGCAATATTCTCTAAAAGAATTAGTTTTCTGCCAAAAATATCAATCTTTAGTGGATTTATATTTTGTCCTCAGTGTGACAAATTTGTTTTTGACACTTTTGAGTTTTTCGTGATCATTTAATATGAATTCGCTGTTTTCGCTTCGCAAATCTTCGATTTTTCGCAAATATCGACAATTATTTCTAAGAGTTTTCATTTGTAAAACCGAGAATAATTGATAAATCTGGTTAACAAAAGTTTTACTGCTCTCCTTATAGTAGATGATTTTTTCGCAAAGTATTACCGAAAAGTATTTCTCCAATTAGAAAGACAATACAAGAACTTGAGGAGCTCTTGGAAATTCGTTTATCTGAAATAAATCCTGTTTGCAGAGCAGTTTTTTCCTCAGTGTTTTTTGTTTAGATACTGGAAAAGTATAACATTTCCTTGACGATGATATCCGTATGGATAAGGTTGATGTATTAAACTGTCGAGACCTCGAAACTGGATTGTTACATTTTTTTTTCATGGAGATTGTTATTATGCTCGGCACATCGGCGAGTGCATTCCCACCACCATTCATTATACCACCTTCGACTCAGTCCTTGTCTTTTGAATTCTCATGAAAAGAAAGGAATTTAAACGGGTCAATTATCTCAGACCACTTCGTGCATAATTAGTGTCGGTTTTGTGGGCTATTTTGAAATTTAACAGATGACACTTTAAGTACGAATATTCTTGGAGAATGATGAATGAATAAAACATGTAATTATGTCAATCAAATAGGTATCAGATAGGAATTCATAGACAGACTTTGTACGGAAATTTTGGACATTTGTTCGTGGAGGCGGAAAGAAATTTCATTTGTAGAATTGCTTTTTTTTCAATGTTTTCTGTTTAGTCACTGGGCAAGAAGTAGATAATTACGGCCCCCTTCAAATTACGATTTAATTTTTAACGATCAAACGGAGGCTTTGAGTGATTGTCTTTTGAGACCATTATCCAGTTATGCTAAGAGAAATGTCTAAGACAAAATTTGGTGTTAACATGGGAAATTTTATTGACATAAAAGTGAATTTTTCCAAATTTTTTGTGAAAATTCACCAGAAATTTTCATAAATTTTACCAGAAATCCTAACAAATGTTTGGTTAAAAGTGTTAATTTTTTTCATAACCAAGGGATTGTTACTTTTTTTATTGACAATTCTACTTGTCTCGAAACATCGTCATACCCTCCTCTTGAATTTAATAAACCGCCCCGACTATTTAATTGACCTGTCTCCTTCATTCTTCGCTGGATACAACAATATTTCCTTAAGATTATATCTATAGGGATAACGCTCAGGTTGATATTAACCTGTCGAGACCTCGAGACTGGATTGTTACACTTTGTCATGCAGATTGTTATTATCCCCGGCATATTAGGGATTCCACTCCCACCATTCATTATTCCACCTTCAGCTGATTCCTTGGCCTTTTGAAACTCTCACAGAGAGAGAAAAAAAAAGTTCCAATGGTATATTAAATTAAAGCTAATTCGCGCCTATTTTGGCGACTTTTGAAGGGGGGGGGGATTTTTATAATTCACGCGGGTGATAGTTTTGCAAAGCGGCAGAATATTGGGAAAAATGTACTCCATCAGGGGTTTATTGTCCTTCACTTTTGATTGTTCAGCACTATCATCTAGGAGCATCGCAGCACCAGGTAGACCTGGGCTACTCATGCGGAGCAGAATCTCAACATTTTCACCACATCATGTGGTACTCCCCAAATTTCCAAATCCAAAAAAACAAATTGTTAACTAAATTAAAGAGGTCCGCTTGCACTCCTCTTTATATAATAAACAAATTTACAAATAGAACCGACTTTAAGTGTATAAACACAATTTTTCAATATTTAAAGGAATGTAAGATAAGAATTATCAATAGTGTAAATAAATATTATGTACAAATTTCGACACTTTAAATAAAAAAAATAAGTTAACGAATTCTCTGAGTTAAACTCTTGCTTAGAATTATAATGATTTGGTTTTAGGATTATGCCCGTTTATGCAAACCAGGTTGGTGTTTAGCTAGTAAGACTTAGAGACAGGATTTTTCCACTTCTATATGGAGATTGTTATTATCTTCGCAGACGACGGCACTTGCATCGTTTATTATTTCACCTTAACTGATTCCTTGTTCTGTCTGAATTCTCATGGATCGTAAATAAATTCATTCAAACAGGAAAATAATGCGAATTTTTAGTGACATTTTAGCAAATCCAAAGGTTGGGCTGCCTTTTTGGAAAATGTTTTTCTTAGAAAAAATATATACATTTGTACAAAGGTATTTTTTTTAATTATGGCCTTCGTTGAATTACGAATATTTTTTCAAAAAACATTTCACAACAAATTTACAATTTTATTTACAAAATCATAGGTAGAAAGCTTAGGTCGGGATTAAGCTCCGGAGATATTGAAACCTAATAGTTATAGTATTGCATGGGAATTGTAATTATGCTTGGCAGATTAACTGCGCTTTCCTCTTTTATTGATAAAAACATTTCATTCGAAGCTGCCACGACAAAATTTTACTCTGAAAATTATATTCTTTATACACTGAATTAACTTGACCTGTATATAAAAATTAGATTATATATAAATCTATATATTGATTGATTATTTATAAATAAGGAATACTTGGAAAGTCATATTTTTATGTGCCAAAGATTATGTGAATGTCGCTGATTATTGATGATTTCTCTGAAATTTTTTTCACAAAATTTTACTGATAGATTTGGTCATTAAAAATTTCCAAATTTTGAAACCCTTAATCCTGTGGCAAAATCTTAGATGAAAAATTGTCATCAAACATTCTCTTTTCGCTTTTCAGATTATTTCATGAGATTTTGAGTAAAAATTATAAAATGTCAATTGAACATAAATATAAAAATCATTGAAAAAATTATATTCATAACAAATCAGTGAAAAACATCTAGACTTGGCAAATTCCCAGCAAATGGAACGATTTCATTGATCGAATTTTTTACATGTGCTTTATTACTTCCCCAAAATTTTGCAGAAAAGCCCTCATTTTTTTTGCATGTCAATTGCGCCAACATTAATTAATCACCAAATGTTTTTTTTCCTACTTTTTTCCAAGAAATCTAAGATTTTTCACTTTCAATAAATTCCCCAATAAATTCATAAAAACTCCAAAAATTCTTAGTTGAATCATCTCAAGGATAATAGAACAATAATTTTTACTTTCATACTTTCAGCACAATTTTTTAAATTATTTTCTCCATACTTTTTTGAACTTTCCAGTTCTGAGAATTTAAAATTGAATATGATATTCCAACGAATATAAAACCTTTTTCTTTAGAAGGCAGAACTCCACGAAAATGTATATTCTCGAAGAACTGACCACAGCATTACGTTTCAATGCTTCCTATGTTAAAATAAGATGCTTCACTAGTCTCAATTTAACGAGCGATATTCAACTCGAAATTGATTTTTTATCCTGCGCAACCATTCGGCCAATAAATATAATACATATAATAGTCGTTGTGGAGAGACGGGCGTCACGTGTCGTGAGAAATAGATCGGTTCTTGTGCTTTCACTCTGGCTAACTGCCATTCGCACTGAATATTTGTTTATTTAACATTCTCCCACGATCTCTTTTCAATTCTACTTTTTTCAACCACTTTTGTTTTATCATTCTTATTTTATGAATTCTTAATGATCATTATCCTGAGTGATTTATTACACGCGAGTTGTCGTGTATTTGTTTTATCGGATATTTTCTTTTTTCCCTAGGTTCGATAATTTGTCTCCCTACACCGGGTGTTAAATCTTGGCCGAATTGAATGGACCTTTGTCTGTGGGATTGCTTTGAATAATGATGCGGTTAATTCGGGGTTCGAAGAGGCCGGAACAAGATACGAGGGGTCCAGTAGAGAAGACAGGCTACAAATTACATTATTGAGAAAAAAAATGATAAAATCACGTCTGGATCGCTACAAGTGAATTTGAACATCTTCGAATCAAGTGATATTACAATATGGACGTTCGTGCAGTTTTACTTGAATTGTGATTAATTACTGTAACATCTAATAAGTCAATAACTTTTACGAGAACTCGATATTTTTGTAACACCTCCAAGAATATTCCTTAAAAAAAAAACACGAAATTAATTTTTTTCAAAAAATAATCCAAGTTTTTAAACTTTAATTTTGCAAATGATATCAATGCCATAATATTTAGTTGTTTTAAATGAATGAATTTCCGATAAATGTTTGAGTGAATTTTACTTTTCATTCAATTACCAATTTTTTTAGATTACTACCCCTCGAATTTTTATAAATTGACATTATTTGATTAAAAAATGTTTTTTTTTAAATTATTTTCACTGAAAATACTTCAGAGATGTTTTTTTTCATGACATTATTCTAAAAGAATCATTAGTTTGAAATAGTAAGTCTAATTTTGCGATTACAATTGCATTTTTTTGCTCTGAAAAATAATTAAAGATTGAAAATTGTGATATTGTGACTCGAAGGTTCAATATTCCTTCGAAAAAGTAATATATCTGGTATAAGATACCAATAAAATGAACTTCATCAAAAGAAATATCAAACGATTTGTTTTTCGACCAACAAAATGTTCCCACAAGCAGGAATTTCTCTGAAAGTGTTCAAACGTCATGCAATTATATTCAATTGAAAATCGAGAAGTTTTCATCAATGAAACACACGTCGGCACTGTCATCCCATTATGCATTGCGATAACCCAAAATAGGCATTGAAAATTCCTTGCACCCAATCAAATAATTATTATTGATCAGTCCAATCATATCAAATGCGAAACGCTAATTAAAAAATCGACAAATTCCAAAAATGAGCTTCTCCACTTTCCCGAGCCGAACATTATGTAAAAAATTCTAAAACCCAATAAATATCACAAAAAAGAAATGTCAAACGATTTGTCAGACCAATAGAATATGCCACAAGCGGGAATTTCTCTGAAATTGTCTAGGCCTCTCCAAAATAATCTCTCAGTCCAGTCAATCCCAGACTCATCTGCGTCTGGCACTTGACTACCGAAAGTTTTTTTTTTCTTGCAGACCAAAAGTGATATTATCTGAGTGGAATAAAATACCTGTAACCGCTAACAAATTTATTCTAAAAAACAGTAGATCAAAAGATTGTACGTAAAAATATTCCGGTTTCCCGTTGAGCGATACCGCATTTTAATTGCCTGAAGTATGTTTTTCTTCCCCCTATTTTAATCACAACATTTCAACAGTTTAGCATTAATTTTGAGCCAAATGAGACTGATGTTATGAGATAGAATTAAATCCCGCAAAATCTCCGAGACGACGATCCAAATTGACGATCGTTTGTTACATCACACACATCTCACTCTCGACCTGCATTCACAGAGGCGCACACATACAGGTTACCACTACTTTCGTTTTTTCATTCCGAATGTCAAAAGGTACTTACGTCATTTATGGATGTTGAATGTAGAGTTCAGATGATTGGATGAAAGATTTTCAATGGTCTTCATGTTTCCATTGCTGCTATTGCCTTTTGTTTTATTCCGCCACAACGATATTTTCCGTTATTTACTTTTCCAACACTCACGATTATTTATCCACCCGTTGTGACAATTCTTCCTTGTCAATTTTGGTTAGCAGGAATCTGTCGTCACTTCACCAGAGTACTGAAGTCAATTAAAAAGACGATCTTGGTTATCTCGGAGTGTTTAACAAGTTTAAATAATGATGAATGGAACACAAATAATTGTTTCCAAATTTGAATTATTTCTTTTCGTTGAAATTCTTTTTGATTTTTACAGTTGAACACCTGAGTTTTACTTTCCCGATTTAGAGAATCGTAGATTATTCAACATTAAACAATAATAATAATTTAAACTTTACATATTGTTTGATTGGCTATTTGCAACCGTTAGAAAATATTTTGGCAATTTCAAAAGATTAAAGAAACGTTTTTTTAGCAGGAAATTTGAAAAAATTATTAACAAATTGTAATGCTCCACAAAAAGGAAATTTTATCAATCAGTAATTCAGCAATAATTTTTCAAGTTTTTCTAAACATGATTGATAGAACAAAAAAATTAAGGTTTCTGGAAAACCAAACAGTTTACATAATTCATATCAATAAATTGAATTTTGGGAAGAACAATTTGAAGTGAGAAATTTAATGCTTAAAAATATTTTCCTTGACATATTTTAATTTTTTTCTTTCAGAACTAACTTGTGATGGAATTATCGATAAAAATCCATCGTTTATCAGAAACGTGAGTTTCTGTTAATATTATAAATCGTTCTGAATTAAAGAACTCCCCCAACCAATGTCGGACAAAATACTGAATAATTAAGAGACAAAAAGGTTAAATTAATTTTTGCTGACATGAAAATGTGTGGGCTCTTCTAATTTCCAATTAATATACTTTCCCAGTAAGAGGTGTTCAATTATCAATGTTTTTCAAGCCTTATCATGAAGAAGTTTGATGGTTCGCTGAGAAAATCAATCAAAATATCAAATTTAGTAATTGCTGTAAGCTATCCCAGTCATTTTCGTAGCAGATCTCTGGTAAAAGTTTCTATAAGTGTCGATCATAATGAGACGATTCGTTCAGCCTCAGTGATTTTTCCGACAAAAATAGGAAGAAAATGTACATTTGTAGAAAATAATAAATAATAAGAGGACATCAAGTTGTGTTTGTTGCATGTTTTGTATGATTTCCCTCCTCCTTTGATAACACCAATTATATTTGGTCACCTTCTCAAGCAGGAAAAATTAAAGATAAATTTCTTAATAAAGAAAATTATTCCACCTTCGTGGAAACGGTATGTAGACTCGAGAGAGATCGGTTGAAATCGAAAGGAAACGGTTGGATTTCACTGACGAGGAAGCAACAAGAGAATTATGGATAACGAACCAGTTTCGAAACTAAACAGCAACGAATATCGCAATGGGTGGATTGAATTCACTCTATTGATTAAAATCCATTATCTGTAATTTATTCGTGGATTAATTCGTATTCTGCAAATCGACACACCTGACAAACGCACGACAGAACTATCACTTCTAAATTACTTCGAAAATACCAAGTTGTTTATTGAAGTGGGGAAATAAAATGAATATTTACGGGTGTGAAATAAATGTTGAATTAAAAATCATTTCAACAAAATAATGATTTATTGTAATTACAGGTTGGGGTAGATTTTTTAAATGAAAAATGCAATTTCTGCAAAGTACTCTTTGATAGATTTTACTACTTAGCTTCTTGGTGGATTTATTAAAAGCCACAAGATCTTGACATGAAACTAAATCACGCCCTGACAAGTGGTAAAAAATTATATTAAATCCTTCCCACTGACTTTTTCATTAACTTAACGTATTTTACACCCCAACGATTTATTTTCAGCTGAATAAAGACCTCTCGTTGTAGATCGGAGTTGACTTGAAAAAACATTTTCAGGAAAACTTTTCCACGCGCCTCAGACTCTGAAATACCATATTTATAATCAAGTGTGGAACTTTCGATTTTCATTGTGTGACATGTGCTACAGCAAAATGGATATCTCCGGATGCAAATTTTGACTAAAAAAGGGAGGTGGAACGTGTCACTGAACTTCATGAATATTGACTTTCACTTGTTTATTCTAATTTCTGAAATATTGGACTTCTAGGGAGTAAATATTTTCTGGCTCATATGAGTTTATTACCGATTATAATCACATGACTTAATGAAGGGATGGATTACAATTACATGAGTCAAAAAATACATTACTCTCTTGTGACATACGATATCCAAAGCTTCCTCGAAGGTCGTTTCGCTCAGTTAAATCGCACTTTTATCCTTTTGAACAAGTTTTCAATTCCCTTATGATACGTATTTGCAAAAACTAATTTATACATTTCAAAAATTGCACAAAACGGATAAAATACTTCCGACAATTTTTCGACTTTCACAAATAAGGAAATCACTCCACGGAGAGAAATAGCCAGTAAAAATTATGGAACTTAAGTTCGCTGACCGATTACAAAAGTAACTAGAAAAAAGTTGACGTGACGATATCGCTATTTTTCACTGAAAATTTAGATAAAAATTCGGAAACGTTGCAATACAATTCTCTAAAATTACCGTAAAAGTTTCCTCCACTAGATGTCCCTTTAAAATTACGGAAAAAATACGTAATTTTTATTGAATTATTAAATTATTGAATTATTAAATTATTTATTTTGTCCCCTTGGTGTGGGACAAAAGTTTTGTATTTATAGATTTGACAAGTCCTTCTCTGATTGGTCAGAACTAATCCAATTGTAATGTACAAAATAAAAAACTATCCAAAAAATTGAAACAACGTCAAAAATCATCAAAACATCAGGAGAGTCCTTCCCCTCCCACGTGAGCAAATTCTAATCAAAAGTTCATCGACACGAAGACATCAGCGAGACCAATACCTCTGCGGAAATCGAAAATGGATGCACGTATATATAGTCTATCTCCGAGAGAAACCTCAACAAATGGTTGTGTTGGACTCAGGTCATATGGGATTCAGCTCGCGGTGACTGGACGTTTTCACTGTGTATATAAATGGCCAGCAATGGACATTTAAACCGGGAAAATAGTGATGAGAAAAAGGAGAAAAAGATATAACATCCGTTCGACCACATAAAATCACCGGGAGATATAATTAATCCTGAGTGAACCACAAATGAAAATGAAACTCACTCAAATGACCTCGAAGAAAAACTGTTGAACGGCTCAGATCACTTGGCCTAGAAAACTGAAGAATGATTTCTCTATCGTTGGAATCACTCGGACGCTGTGATTTCATCCAATATGAAAACATTATTGACGATACGAGAACAATTGATTCCCCAAGAAATAAACAAAATCAATAAAAAATGAAAAATTTAATCCAAAAATTATAATGAGAATAATATGAGATGTACTTTTTCTTGAATTATTGTAGAGATTTGAAAAATATAGGGGTTTAAAATTCTTCACGTGGAATAATTAAAAATTTTCATAATTTTAGGTAAACGAGTTTTCGAGGGCAACTCGTAACTCTTGATCTAATCAAATTCCGGTGGATAATATTGTTTCCAGCATAACTTTCATTGACCGTGCTTTGTTATGGAAATGAGAAAGCAGATATTATAACACAGAATCCCACTAGAAAACCACAGATTTAATTTTTAAAACGATTAGATATCAAACGAGAAAGGATTTCGCCCAAAACAATGACTAATATGAAATACCATCTGTTTTGTCTAACAGTTGATGAGATCTCTGAAGAAATGATTTACTATTTTCATCATTTTGAATGAAATTATAGTTTGCACGAAAAATGGAATAATTATGATCGACGAAATCACTCGACAAGAAATTCATAAAACCCAATATTCAAAGAGGGATTGTATTTCAAACACTAAAAAATCCGGAAAAATAATCAATAACAGTGTAAAACTATTCGTTTCGCTCTAGCGCTTTTCAAGCGATTTTTGATTGATCTAGAACTACTGGGATAGAACGATTTTCTTAGTTTTTGGTGAAATTTAATTGCTTTTTTGAGGACAAAACCTGCAACTCTTCTTAACTCAAGCGAAAAAAAATCAATAAAAAGAGAAAATTGAGCCCAACTCGAGTGGATATCAATTACAAAATAATATTCTCATGTAATACTTTACTATAAATAAAAATAATAAGATTGTGCTAACCGAAAAAAAAATCAAAAGTGACTTTATGTCAAACGCTAAAAGATTCATTAAAAATAATCCATAAAATTCCACAACTTGTTCGCGGACAACACTCCTAACTCTTAATTAAAATTAACTTTCAAAAAGTGAATCATCTGCCAGTAAATTATCACTTGGACAATAACATTTCAATATATTACTTCATAACAACAATAATAATATTGTATTGCAGACCCTCAAAATTCAAAACTGACTTCTATTGCACCCAAAAAATCCTCAGATAATCACTAACACCAAAAAACCGCTCGTTTTGACTCAAAATATTCGAGACATTTTCATTCTCAACGTCCCAAACGTTTGAGATACGGCAATTTACAATTCCCTCAATGTTAAGTGAAATTTGACAGCCGCTTCAACGTCAATACTCGTAACTCGTGCTCCATAGAACTTCTGCTGGATAATATCACACCCAGAATAACTTTCCAATTTTTTCCTTGATTTTAACTGATGAAGAAATGTTAATAAAGGTCTCCGGTGTATCATCGAATGCTTCTACCACCGTCAACGCATGTCATTACAGTGAAAACACACATTAGAAATTGTATTTGACGCACAACCGGGCTAATGATCTCCAATCGCATGTGAATTAAAGCCGGAGTTGATGTTGTGAATTTTCATTGGATAGTGGCATTAACGGGTGCCAAGGGAAAACAAATATTGACCGATTGCCGGAATAACGCCGCAGCTCGCCTACTGCTGTTTCAAATATCAAGTGAATGTTTGAAACTAGACCGAACGAGCTGGTTATGCAAATGTCAATGAAAAAGCAACTGCATTGGGAATGAAAATTCTTACATTTATATTGGCTTTGTATCACTCAATCGTCCGCAAATCTTCACCACTGGCTATTACTTCACAAATTACTTCTGGATTAACTTCACCGATCTACTCGCGCGCGCAATTTGTCAGTTGAATAATCAAATAATATCTTCACTTCCTCCACTTCCTACTTCACTTTAATCTCTCTTCACGGCGCTCGGTAATATCACTCTCAACATCGCTTTAATTACCGGCACGCGCGAAACTGTGTTTCAAACTGTATTTTTTTCAAAAAGAAAATAATAACAATAATGGGAGAGTGAAAGTGCTGAGGAAAATGTAACAAGTGGGTCAATCCAGGAAAGACAGGCAAATATTTGAGATTTTTTAATTTCAAGGGTTTGGGTAGAATTTGAAAATTGTGATTGAGGAATTGATGGGAGTGAGAACCGCGAAAAAACGAAATTTTTCAAGTGCGAATGCGCGAGCGGACTCGGCCCAACTGAGGACGACTGATACGTACGTCGTCGTCGTTGGTAAGAAAAGTCGGGAAGGTGGGGACTACACTGCCGGTGACTGTGGGGATCTCGCCGAGTGATCGCGATTGTTACATGGTGTACCGCCGCGAGAGAAGGCCCCGTCGCGCCTACCTCACTTTTTTTTTTTCTTTCATCTCCACCACTACCACTTTTCATTCTTTTCATTTAACTCAAAATCCAATACCATGAGCCTCTCCAGCGCCGCGATCCTGCCTTTTCCTCGGGCTTTTACTTTTTCTTTGACAGCGTCGGAAGAACTTTAAGCTTTTTTTGGTTCCGAAGGGCAACTCTGATTGTTCGACCTTCATTTTTGCATTTGTGAAAGGTCGAATATGCAGCTTTTATAGCGTCTCCGGAAGTGTCTGTTTACGTAACGTATTCTATGTGATTTTTTTATTAGTTTAAAGTTATGTAGCCCCTATAATGGGTTATTTACACTGTCATTAATGTTACATTAACTTTTTTACAGCCTTTCAAATATTTACAATTGAATTTGGTATATTTTTTATCAGTTGCATTTGCAAATTTTTTTATCCCAAAAGGTCACGTACTGTTCCATTTAATTAGATTGTCTTTGGTCTACCAAAGGACGTGAACAAATGTTTGATCTGATATTACTATTCTTTGAAGGGACGCTGCTAAGGGATAATAGTCAGCTCTAATACCATTGATAGTAACTATCGTTTCTCTCAGAAGTTTACAGTTTCTGACCCTTTTTTCTTTTTGACATTGGTTGATTGGCCTAGAATCACGTTTCTCAGTGATTTTCACATTTGAATTGAGTTCGAAAATCCGTGAATGGGACTTTATTGATATCATTTGAGAGATTAATTGTCAGTTCCTTCTGTTCCACAATGCGAGGAAATCTAAACAAGGGAAATTTTGGTTAAGGGCTATGTGAATTTAAGTTGATAAAAGTCCTCACCATCGGAGATCTTATACGGAGACGAAACTTTAGGAGAAATTACTGTATTCACTGTTTGGTAACCGTATGGTGTTTGGGCCATTCGGGGAAAATGACCGAACCGGTTAGTAAACTTTGTAGATGGCTTGATATAAGTTACTTGACCGTTCGGAAAAAATTATCTAACAGTTCGTTAAGTTTTGTCCAACGGCCGAATTACTGTTACCAAACAGTTGACAAATTCGATTAGACGATACAGTAATTTTTCCCCAATGACCGAAATATTTCAATAGAAATTTCCCTAGAGCTCCAAAATTATCGGATATTTTTCGATAACTTCTCCGCTTAGGAATGAGTGTGTCAAATTTTTCTACAAATTCTGCTGTTATCATAGTATCGGAATAAATCTACAGATTTATACAGAAGAAGAAAATACTTTAGAAGAATTATTCGACATCGACAAACCAATAAACCTCCGAACGGATTTCTTCACATTCACCCTGTCCTGTAGCACATTGTCACGGATGAATTCATCAATATTGTCAAGAAGGATTCCCCCAGACCGACTTATTTTCACAATACCCTGTAAAAAAAACGGTGTGATGTGTTACGAATGTGTTACACATATACCAGGTAAGAATCGCCAAGCTTCATACCCGGGCCAAACGTGGGTTAGTCCCGGCTGACCAAGCTTTGGTAGCCCTAGACTCCACCAGACTTGGTATCTTAGTCACACCAGAGAACGCCCAAGCTTGGATCCTTCCTCGAGATCAAACATAGGTACCAAGCTTGTGCCAAGCCTGGGAAAAGTCTGGTTCATTCAGCCTTGGTTCATAGCGTCTCGACCAGTTCTGGGCCTAGACTGACGAACTGGTTGAAATTTATTTCTTTTTAACTAGGCGGCATGCTGATGTTACTTACACGTGAAACCAAATGGTGGCAATGTCCTGTGGTATTATGCCTAATTGTTAACCCCATATTGTTACATAAGTGTAAAGTAAGTTTTCGAATGCCACAGGGTATCTGGTTCATTTGTAATTTATCTGGATATGTTCAGTAGTATAAACTGTTTGAATGAAGCCTAGGGATTTTTTAATATATAAGCCTGGAACGGCGCTGGTTCGAAGGCCTGGACCAGCCTTAATAAGTTATCTTGGGCCAACTCTCGTTACCAGGCTTGGTCCCACGTTACATTCCAATGCTCATCCACTATTGATCCAGGCTTGGATGCCAAGCCTGATCCAAGCTTACCTAGTCTTGGGAAAGGTTGGGAGGAGCCTGGGCGATTGGTGATTTCCTACCTGGGATACAGGATTTTTTTTCCTTTTCGTAATTGAAAAGAGTACATTTTGGTAATGTGCAGTTATCAGAATGTGGATCCCAGTAACATGAATCAGAATATGAATTATATTCAGAACTGTATTCCATGTTCGTGATTTTGACATCTTTGAAATATATTCAGAATCTCTATTTGTATCACCGTAACATGAATTGTAACTGCAGGAGTCCCTGTCTTTCAGAGTAAGGAACTTTGATTTCCGTATTCATGTGTTATAACAATTGACTCTATTCGTATTAGGAACGTCATTGACACTGGTAGCACTTCTACATCATCCCTGATAATTTCAGAACATAGTTGCGTGTTGATCTTTCTTCTTGGCTCCATAAACTTAATATTAATGCTGCCACAATTTTCATACACATTCATTTAATTTAAAATCATATTCACCCTGACAATAACCCAAATTCAGACAAGTTGATTTAAATTTCAAGAAATTACTAACTCTCCATGTGGTAAATAACAATAACTCAACATTTTGGCTTCAAATTTGTTTACTTCCATCAATAATTATGTATATCTTTGTCAATTATGTGGACCTTCGTTGAACGACTGCGCAAGGATAGGTCAGAGAACCAAAATCACAACCAATTTCCCACAAATAACTTGTTACGTTTGTTTTTACTTTCCTTGAAAGTATCTCCGATGAAGTTATCGATGAACAATAATCTCTGCTTCTTCGATTGTAGTACTTTCTCAGTGTTCATGATGTTGACGTATTTGACTTCCAGATGAATGTCACGTTTGGATGCAGCGTTGCGCCAAATTGCAGGAACCTTGTGTCTCAATTTTGATGACTACACGTGAGAGACGTCTTCATCCAGTAATATGGAAATCTGATCCAAAAGAATCCAGATATATTTGAATTGAGTAATCTTATCTTTCGAAAAATGCTGGCGTAAGTCCATCTTTCCTTGAGTATTGGATAATGTCATTATCTTGAAATCAACATCGTAGTCGAAGACATTAAATATAATTCAATCAACCGCGTGATGCAACCGTTTGGCCCTTCATCTAAAAAGAAGAGAGTTTCATTCATCAACTTTTTGACGGTTGCATTAACTACTCCACTTAATGCACTATATAATCTTGCTAGATGTCCACGTTATGGTTCCTGATGGACTGACAATCCTCGATCAACTCTTCCACTTACCCAACAATGCCCAAATACTTACTAATCATTGATGACTCGTTGAAGTATTTTAGTGGAATATAATTGGGTGGAACATTTACGTCGGAGTGTGAGTCAGTCTTAGATTCGCCAATGATATCAAGCTTCATTGTATTCTTTGACCTCCAGCCTAGAAGAACAAGACTGTTTCAAGATTGGATTGAGGTTTAAAGGAGGATATAAAGCTCAAGTCGAATTAATATAGGATTCAACGATGGAATCAAGATTTCTTCAACGCTGGACCTCCCAGGCTCGATCTCCAATCCTGGATCTACCTTGTTTCCATCGTTAGAGTGGATATTCTTCACTTAGGTTGGTGCTGTCCTTCTGGTAATCCTGAGTGATGTTCAACACCTCCTTATTCATCTTTCTTGCACGCTTTATGTTTATGCACAATAGGGCTAGATTCATCAGCATCGATATCGTCGCTTACAGGTTCCTGAGCAGCTCTCGTTTTAGGTCTTGTTTTACCGTAACTCATTCCTTCAACTATTTACGCTAATAAGGATTCATACTCACTTCCGGTGGTTTTACCATCGGCACTATTAAAGGAATATTCAGGATATTTATTGAACATCACTGAGACAATTGACACGGTACCATTCAATGACAACCTATTGTCTTTAGAGCCCATTTCGCGACATTTCCGTAGAAAAACAAAATCTATGGAGGCAAAGATTATTCAACTGTCGGTGAAATTGCTCTCGCAAACGGCATATGTTTGCTTCACACCTGTCTGAAGGTCATGGCGTCGAACGGCAGGGAATTTTTAATTAACGGTATCGGTAAAAATCATTCTCCGTTACAGAGAATCTATACGAAAAATCACCACAATTATTCGAAGCTGTTCAGTCTCGATAATAATTATCCTGGCGATTGGTAAATTCTCCTGCGGCTACGGAGCAAAAATCACGACTAATCTACTTATTCTTCAGTTGGAGGTGAAAAAGTTGTGGAAATCGAAGTTACTCCCTCAGTTACAATGGCTTGTCTTGTTTGATGATTTTTTGCTGACTTTTTTCGCCGCATCAGTCCGTTGTATTTCTAAATTGACGAGTAGCTGTAAAAATACCTTTTGTTTCCTTTTTTTTTCTCGTGCTCTCGTGGAATAAAAGGTCGTTGGTTGAAGAGGACGAAGCAAAAAATGAGATTCTTAGGGGCAATTAGTAATCCGTGGAAATTGCAGGGAGTAAGGAAAACGATGAATATGGACAGCCATTAATTTTCTCCAATTGCGGGTATTCCCTGGCCTTGGCTCACATTCGAAAAGTACTCGTTGCTTTTTGTCATTCTAATATTGATGTCAGGGAAATTTCGAAGTGGGAAAGTTTTTTTCACGACGATTGCTGACCCGCATGGATTGTAATAACTTTTTAGCCAATTTCTTTGGCTCGATTGCCGATCAACCTTCAAACTTTTTCCACCTCAAACTCGCTTCTAGTTGAAAAAACCATTTTGGAGGTTTTGTAGAGTGATGACGTCACATAAGCGCAGTTGATCGAATTAGCGTAGCGTTTTCTCCTGGAGACAAAAATGATTTGGTTATTGATCGGTACAACATAAACATTACAGAATTTTGTGGCGTTGATTATATAAATATCATTACAATTAATGAATTTGGTTAATTGCTTTCATTTTTATTATTGTGGTTACCTCAAAAGTTTTAGAAAAGCTGTCCCATATACTTTTCTGAAAATTATTGATTATAGTAAATCCAAATTTTTTATTTTTCTTTTAACGAACGAGTGAATGAATTAAATGGGTTCGGGATATTTAATTTCACATTCCACCAAATTTTCATTTATTAGTTGTCTATTTTTACTATCGTAAAAATTTATTGGGATTTGCGTCCTCCACTGACACAAAGGATTTTTTAATGTCAAGCGTTTTTATTGAAAAATAAAACTATCAATTTATTAATCAATAATTGTATCTTAAAATTAAGTACGAAATAAGTTCAATAATTCTTTATTCGTGAAAGGGACGCAAAGCTGTGCAATTGAAGATTGATATGAAGGAAGGATATTCCCTTTAGATTTTGAAAAAGTGAGTGAACTTATTGGAGAGGTAGACCCCAAAGGTTCAGGAAAAATTTCTGGCCATTTATTTGGAATGGATATTTCCAAGGTTTTTATGATGTAGTGATTAAAAATCTTTTCTTAAGAATTAGTAAATAAAAATAAAGAATAAATATTTTGAAATATAGTGGGTATACAAGACACCTGAAAACTAAAAGAAACACAAATGATTCGACATTTGGCCAAAAGTAAATGATGTAATATTTTCCAGATTTTGGAAATATTTTTTAACAATTTCAAAATTAAAAAAAATTAGTTTGAGTTGTTATTAGTCTTCCGCTTCGGATGTTCCCGTTGCGATGAGGTTGGAATGGATGTGCCCCATTACAGCTCGAACTACCAACTTCCCGACTAATTCCCCTTTTTTCTGCACTTATTCTTTTCTTCGAGCGAAAATATCTCCATAGCCAATCTTCCTCGGCAACACACATGCACACACTTGGGTTCGATTCCCGGCTGAGCCGCAGCGGATTTTTGTTGCCTCGAAGTCTAATTCTCTTAGAATTCTTCAATACCTGCAGGAAGAATAACCATGAATGATTGTTTTCAGAATCATGAACTGACGATTCGTGAGCTCATTTGCGTTTTTTTTTTCAGACGCTCAGGAAACATTCCTTTTGTAAAAAGGACATACACCTCAAATCTCGAATCGAATCGAACATATCGAAATTCCGTAACACTTATTCGTGATTGGTAGATACATTCACAGCGGCAAAATTTGAATTTCACAAGTACACAAGTATCAAGTAAATCAAGTCAAAGGATGAGTTAATTAGTAGAAAATAAAAACTTAGTTAGAAAATGGAAATGAAACAAGTTACTCATCAAATGTAAATATCTATATCTTATCGAAACTCCTGTATTTTCCAAGTCGTCTTACAGCTTCAAGACATTTAAAATTTTGCATGTTGCCTACAAGTGGGAAATAGATCAGCTGTCAATATATCAGCAATTTTTAAAGATCCGTGTTTACGAAATGATGACGTGTTCAACGTCATACGCGATTACTTCAGGATCATTTTGATATAATTATTTTGAATTTAAATATTACATTGACTTTTTATATCCCTATAATTCAACGGCTCTACTCATACAGTAGTTAAAATAAGGTGCGCTCACCGCAAATGTGACTTAAATAAAAAATATCACAACAATTAAGATTAACCAAATCGCGCGCGATGGCGCGCGACTATGTCTCGTCAATACCTAAAGGAGATTAGCCGGTGTCAGTGTTTCTGTAATTCCTGGCAGATGAGTCGGTAAAGCGCCCGTAAGAGGGCGTGAACCTGGGAAATCCGGCTTCGGTTACCGGCTGAGTTAAACCGGAATTAGAATTCCTGTTTAACTCGTAGTTCATAGAATTACAGAATCAGGAATCAGATTGCACACACGCATACACTCACACACACGCGCGCAGCATCTACAGGTCCCAAGACATCTTGATTACATGAAATGATAAATTTTGCTTTTGGGTATGAAAATAGTTCAAAATGGAAATAGGATCAGAAATACCGCCAAAATTAAGGGCTCTCACTAGAAGGCTAGCGCAACTTCCAGTCAGGATATTCGCAATCACAGTTAGGAACAGTCAATTATACATTCGGTTCCAATCACAGTGGGTCAACGGTCAAGGGCAATATCCGGTGGTCGTTATCAAATAATCAGGGGCATATATCAGGTTCGAAAGCTGGACAGCATCGAGAGCTAACTATCATATCTACGATTTACTATATCAACAATCGTATAGTCCACTATTATTAAATTACTGCGAACTCAACTATTGAGTGTCACAACATGCGAAATTACTTTTTATAGAAATCAAACTATTTTCAAATCAAATTATCTCCAATTCCACCGTCGGGAAAAAGTTAGTCCAAATATAATTAGAATTTTAATTGGATGAGATGGCTTAGGATTATCTTCTTATTGTTTAGCAGCATATTATTTAAATAAAAAAAGATTTAATTCAAGAATAGCAACAATTTTAATAAATCGAATTGGAGACATTATAAGTTTAATTTGATTATTTATAAAATTTGGATCTTGAAATTTTTTATTTATAAAAAAAAATTAATTCTACATTTTTTATTTGCTAAGTTGCTTCCAAAAATATCTTCTTCTCGTCAATATCGATATAACCATGATGCTGAAACGCCTCATCGGAGGTCCTCAATTCCTTTTTTCAGATTGCCTAATTCCATTTGAGTTAAATAATCTTTAAGGTTAAGTGATTTCAAGTTTCCAATTATTAAATTCTCCTCATCGCTTTCCGATCTTATTAACTAGCTAGAGAACCAAGAATTCACGCGCAGCAAAAAATTGCAAATATTGCATAAAATCGATATTGCTTTGTATAGGTCAGATCTCTGGAATTATAATTCATCAACATTATATCAAACAGAGTACATTGAAGTTTGTAAAATATATCGCCATTGATTCAGGGCTTAAATCAGGTCAACATTAATTAATCCCCACCCAATCACCAATTTCCAGACCACGTTTTACAATACCTCAAAGAAATCATCCCCATTTCATAGGCACACTCGGGGAAAAATATAAAAATATTTTGCCTTGAAATATTCTTCTGACAACAACCTTCAACAAAATATGATTAGCAAAATTATATTGTTCTCCAAATACAGTAACTTCCTAGTGGGAATTGTAATAAAATAATGGTAAAATTTTAGGGCACGTAGGGTCAAACGGGTCCCAAATGCCAACGACAGTGTTCAAGGACTTGAAAATCCTTAAGACTTCCGGATGCCGTTTCGATATGTCCACGTGTAGTCTTCCAAAAATAGGAATATCCATACGCAATGAATTTTAAAATTCGAATAAATCGATGAATTCTCGCTGCTTCTTATGACTGAAAACACGTTTATGTCGTCGAATTTATAGCTCACCAATGGAACACTGATCAAACACGCGAGAAACGAGATCGTTTTGTATACCGATACAGGCTGTCTCTTTCAGTGGCGTTTTTCTGCACGACTCATTATGTATGCGTTAATACATGTAGCGATAAATCGCACAGGAATAGTGGAAAAAAAAATTAGCCGTTTAAAATCCACAAGTGGGACCTTTCCTCCTTTGTCCTTCTGCGAAACACTCTTAAAACAGAGACACAGAGAACTTGGGTATGAGGTACAAGGTCCGTGGGAGAGGTGGACATTATTATCGCTACGCGGTCTACCACTCCCGCTGCCTATAACTGATATTTCTCTAAAACTGAGGAAAAAACTATAGAATTAGTATCATATCAAGCTGATATATGACTCTGGACATTTTCTAAATACGTTTGCATTCGCATTAAATATCTACAGAAATAATTTTTATTAAAAATCCATTGGCGCTGTTAAACATTCTTGTCCCAACAAATATATTGACTGAATTTAATTGTCGGATCGGTGACACCAATTATTGTTGAAAAATAAATTTACTAATTAATAATTCAGGAAAAAGTAGAAAAGTTATTCCGACGGAATTTGGTTTCAAAAATTGTTGTGCGATTACAATTTTATACCCAATCTGTTTCCAGGTAGATATATTATTTCATCCACTTTTCTAGATCCTTGTATTGTTGTTTGTGACTCAGTAAAGTCTCTGGGTTAATGTTCAATGCTGAGTGATCTAATATTTTTTCGGTTCACTGCATTATTTTTTAGGAATTACGTTAGTTGATTATTGAATCGTGTTGTGCGTGACTATTGAACTAGCCGACAGGAGAGCTACAGACCTTTCGTGCTCTGTTTGAATATAATTATGATAGTCATGAAAGTGGCCCGTATGGTTTTTCAATACTTCCGATTTTTCATCGAAAACTTTAATTTTTCATTGTGTTTATTGATAAAAAACACCGCACTAATATTTCAACAGGACTTGATTTCTTATTGAATAATTAATTAGTTGTAGTGGACAAAGTTGCGTTATTTATTTAATGTTTCTTGAAGATTTTCGATTGCTTGAAATTGTTAACATTACATTTGTTGTAGCCCTTAATGAACCCCATGAAAAAGTAGTAATAAAAAAATTTCGATTTTCCTTAGATTCTGAGATATTCTTAAACAAATGGCTCAACCAACAAAATTAAATCATTTAGGGTTAAAATTTGATTGTATTCTAAATGTATGCAACTGTATGTTAAGAAATTACTTTTGTTTTAACACAGCATTCGCTTTTGCGTTCATTTGTTAGATGAATTTGTCGTGTGCACAGGAGAATTTTCTGCTAAAATTCTCGTATTAGCAAGGGAAAAGAGGTGTAAGGGGGTGGCCAGAAAAAATTCCACTGATTATTTTTCCCACCCAAATTTCAGCCAATAGAATTGCACCATTTGTTGATATTTTGTATAGCCTACCTCGAATATCAGCGATAATTTTTTGAATATTTTGGTAAACAAACGACACTTAACCAAATAAACCTCTTTTCATGTCATGGCACAATTCTCTTGGCCGAAATTTGGATAGGAAAAATAATCCCCTGAATACCACTCGAGCTTCAAAATTATAGAATATTTCCCTCTAGGTTCCCTGCATACAAATGAAGTCGTCAAGTTTTTCAGGAAAAATCACTCGTGCTTCGCACTCGTGATTTTTTAGCCTGAAAAACTTGACTCCTTCATTTGTTTGCAACGAATCTATCGGGAAATATTCGATAATTTTGAACCACTTGTGGTATTATATGTGACAATTTCATTGTGTTAAACCCGAATTTTGCACCGAATATCTCTGAAAATGTTAAAAAATCCCCAGAAATTTAACCAGAAATTCTGAAAAATCTTATCTTACATTAAATTTTTTTACAACCAGAAATGGAAGTTCTCTTCAATAGTCGTACTATAATTTGTATGGAAAATTCTATCCGTGTACCACAAAAATAGTAAATATTACTATATCAGAATTCCAATATCCTGAAAACATTAGTGTGTCCTTGGTTACTATGGGAAATGGTAAATTCCTCAAAGGGAAAAGGTGAGGCAAACATAGTAACAATTACTATGTAACATAATAGATCTTCCTATGTCAAAAAAAAATTCCATATCATATTTCTTAAAATAATAAAAAAACGTTGAAAATTCAGATATTTACCTACAAATTTTACTGTAAATTTTTTTACAACTTTCTCCAAATTAATCTTCCAAATTACGAATTTTCCATTTCACATACCCAAATATGGCATAAAAATATGTTTTTTCGCGTTTTACAACATTTTACATAATTTGCCATTGAAATTAGGGAACCGAAAAATCGGTCGAAACTATATACATTTAGCGCATATGTACCAAAAATATATACATTTGGCATGAACAATATACACAACAAATTCAAATGTGAACTTGATTTTGTGTGAAAAAAAAAATTGATCGACAGATTGTCGGGCCGGAGGAGAGAGGCCGGGGGAGGGGTTGTGGCAGAACTCGCCTAATTTCGTAGTAACAAGATATTGACTATATTGTGATGGAAACAATTGCCCTTTGGTGTTTCCACACTTAATGAAAATTGTAAATGATGTAACACATAGTTGATGACACCTGTCGTCCAAACTCCCAACCACCAATTTTTTCACAACAACAGCCTAAGCGTTTCACTAATAGACTTAAGATACGATGATTAATATGTTGTCCGTGTCGCGATCTATACAACATCGATTAACTGAAAAGGTTTTTCTCCGAATTTTGAAATAATTAGTATTCTAATGTCGTTTATCAGACGTATTTCAGTGGAATTCAGGCAAAAAACGATAGAATTAATAAGACATGAATGTGAAGATTTACTTTTAACATTTCCTAATGTTTTTTTAATACCTTTTAGGGAAATTACGGGTGATGTAACGTATTACTGATGATACCTGTCTTATAATCTGGCTACCACTATTTTTTAGAATGAATTTTGAATGTTTTACTTTTAGTGTGAGGCTGCGGTGATTAATATGACGTCTCGGTCGCGAGCTATCAATATCAGTTATAAGGGATTTTCTCTGAATAGGAAAATGAAGAATATTGTAATGACATTTGTTGGATATTTTCTATTTTTTTTTCAGAAACTTGTTGCTGCGAGTCAATGACCTTATTGACAATATTGATTCCGCGGTCACATGTTCCATTCGATTTAATAGAAATACTTTTATTTTCGAAGCAATAATTCGTGGAATGCTCATAAATCTCGAATCAGCTTGGACTCCCAGTTATTTAGTAGATTAAATTGACTTTATTTAGTGAATTAGGATAATGATCTTTTATATATCACATCGACAGAAAAATGTGGAAAATTTTTTTCGATATGAACTATTCACACCTGGACGAAGGGAATTTTAATCTGATTAATGTAACTCTTTGGTTAATTTTTTAGTTAAAAAAAGACATTCTACAGAAATTTACTTAGCATATGTTTTGTAGGATCAAAGGTTAGAGTATTTTATGAATTATTAAATAACAATTATCTTTATTAAAAACTTATACAGAAAAAATGTAAAAGAACACGTAAAAATGAGCTTGTGATGTGCTCGGTGTCACTCCTTCGAAATCTCGCGACAAAGACAAATTAACTCCTCCACCGATCTCTCTTCCAAAAAGTCTAGTTGTTTCTTTACTTTATTTCCATCTCTTAAAACTAATCATACAAAGGTCTCACTCGTAAAACTAAGGCAATCTTTGTCCTAAACAATGAGTGCATTCACACTCAGGACCACACTCCTGCACTCCTGACCCTGTTCACGCTTTAATGCGTTCGACATTGGGTGACCCAAACATTCGTCGATATTTGACACTTAAATTTCTAAATACACACTCTTACAAAAAACTAGACTAGACTCTCTCAAAACTTATCGCCAATTTACCTAGAACTAAAACACAATGGGTACAAAAACTCTCTTATAAAAAATATCAGAACATAAATAAAAAGAAAGAAATTCTTAGTCACTACAGTTTATTCTCAGGAAAATTATTAAATGGCACGTGATTACATCTTCCATCTGTGGAAAAATGAACAATAGCAGCTATTCAAAAATAATTTTTTCCAAGTTTTTTTAAACTGAAAAGGATTTTCGTGAATTTTATTTGACATGTCACATTTTTATCTGAATTTTTTTGTTCCTTCTGAAGTCATTAACGACAAATTTTTTCGACAAGAAATATTCCATACAATGTAATGAGAATATGATCCCGCTCGAAAAAATAAGAGAATGCTTACAATTTTCGTCTTATTGCGGAATCTCAGTTAATCAATTTAACTTATTTATTGAAAAGGACCACCATTTTTTGAATATTACATTAACAGAAAGAATAGATAAAGTTGTACAGATAAGTGTTTTAATCTTGTAAGTTCTATAAAGAGAACTACAAATCATAGCACACATGTCAAAGGTTATAGCAAAAAATGCACCAGTCAAGATCTAATTAGATTGATTATAACTCTAAATACACGAAGATATTAGAAAAGATATTTCCACAAACAAATTAATTTTTGTTCTTTTAGTGCAAGCGTTGAAATAATTGCTTCATATGGAAGCAGAATTTCTAAAGCAGCCACCGAAATCAATAATTAATACCGAACCCCCAAGAACAGCCACGCGGCACACTGCGGCTTTATTATTATAATTATTTTTTTGTTACAAAAAATATTTGATTATGTCTCTGTTTTGTTTCAGAAAGAACTGTTGGATGGAAATTTTATTAATTATTTTCCGTTGGTATATTCTGTCAGATTTTTTTCTCATGTCACCCTTCAACCCCCTCTACCACATTCACTGAAGGGGGAGGGAAAACCTCACCCTGAAGGAAAAACCTACTGAAGTTCAGTCGCGTCTCTTTGACAAGAGTTCCACTCAGCAGTGAAACTGTGAGATTAGAGCGCTACAAATTTTTCATTGCCGTCGCCGGGAATCGAACCCGGATCCGTGGCATACTAGTCCAGCACTTTTCTTCTTTAACCAAGCCTTATTATAAAAAAAAACAGTCAATATGTACAATATTTACCACCTTAAAAACTAGTCTGAAAAACAATGATTGTGAAATATTTAAATTTCATTTAACAACTTTTGGCCTTTAAAGACTCTCAAGTTTTTACATTAAGTGCCAAAAAATAACTGTAATTAAATTCAAATATTGTCTTATTTAAGACTGGGGCAGGTTTTTTTTACTAACAATAACTAAAATTATTTTTCTTTGTGCTAAAAAAAAGGTTTCATGTCCGCTGCATGTAGCAAAAGTACACCCATATTTGCGAGAAGGAAGAGAAAAAGAAAGGGAAAACAGATAAGACGGAGAAAGAAATGAGTTAAATAAGGTATTATGAAACACCTCATTATTAAAAACTCTCCTGTTTTTAAATTGTATCTAAAAAATTATAATTATTTGCCAATTGTTAATATAATGAATTGGGTACTCCTTCAGATATCAGGAAATGAAATATAAGCAGAATTTATTCCTGAAATTGTATATTTGGCAGCATTATTTTCCCATCTAATACAGGGATGACTATTGTTTTTTCTCGATCGTTCGAAAATGTCATTTCTAGCCGTTAGTCTTTTCATATATTTATCATTAAGGTTCAACGACCAAAAATCTTTCTTAACACAAGTGTAATCCTCGTAATCGCATTTTCAGATTTTTCGGTAGTATAGGAGACGAGAAAATTCAACGTGATCAATGGGATTTGGTATAAAATCGGTTTCGAGCCATCTTGAATGAGCCAAATCCTATCGTAATAAGTGAAATTGTGGTTCAATATAATATCCTGGACTGAGAACGTTGCCAATTTCTTAATAGTATCGTTATTTATTTTTTTATATTATTAAAATAATTTATTACTAGTAGTCTAGTACGCTGACCGGACACCACTACCGTCGGTTATGTAAATATTATTTAATGCAAATAAAATAAAAACATCATGGGTTCGATTCCCACGCGAATACCGTCAAATGTACACTCGCAATTTGATTCCTTCGAATATTCATAATAATTTCAAGGTGAAGAAGTCGATATTTACGTTTACCAATTGATTACCCCTCAATCGATTAACGAATGATTTCAAAAACCCCGTAATGAGCATTAATACGCACTCATAGATTTCTAATTCGACGTGGATTGTAAGCAGAGACATAATTTATTGTCTTCAGAACAATTTTATAGAATTAACACATATTAAGTGGCTAAATACTTCCTGTGTCTTTTCAAATTAATTCTCAAGCATGCCATTTCTCACTTCAAAGTTTATCAACTGAAATAGTCTCCAAGGCTCTGAGTCTGGTTTCAGTGATGTGCTATCGCTCAACAACATATTACCTTAATTAGGGTCTTCTGGAGAATTTTGGCTTGATGAATATGTATAATTTTCAATCAAGGTAAGAAAATTGCAGGTGGCCCTAAGAACGAATAACACGTGTGAGAAAAGAATTTGTCACTGTATATGGAGGGAAAAATTCATTAAAAATTACAAAAAAAAAATCTAAAAATTCCATTTCGAAATGTAATCAGCAAGCGAAGTAAAATTCAATAAACAGGATGAGTGGAATTTATCGTTCCGTAAAGTGGATACAAACAGAGTTCAAGGAAATTCATACATGGGAACGAGATGAGAATTTCACATTTTAATGGAAATTTTAATGAAACATGAATATTCAGAAGCAAAAAGAAATAAATTTCCATTATTCCCTGAATTTTCCGGCTTTGGTATAATTTTTACGAAAGAAGTCATAAAGCAAAATAAGCATTTCATTGACTTTCAAATCACTTTAGTGGAGAAATAATAACACATTTGATTTTTTAATCACAAGATTTTCTAAAATGTTACGAAAATTGTACGGAATAGTCCGGAAAAGTTTACGGCAGCGTATGTTTAATTTGCAACTCAAAACATGAAAATATATCATTCCAAAAATCGAATAATTTATTTGAAATATAATTTTAGATCTCTAATCATTAATTTCGTTTTCATGCAAATCAGCACATTTATGATGTAATTAGTTCAGTGGATCAAACTTATATAATTTTTTACACATCGAAAAGCAATCGTCATCGTAACTAACACAAGTGAATTTAAACCCTAAAAAGTTTATTTTTGATAATTGGTTCTCAACCATGATATCTCATCGAATGGTATAAAAAATAAATAACTTCAATTAAAATAATAAATAGAACATCTATCCAAGAAAAAACTCATTTTACAACTTCCGAGATCTAAAAATAGCTATATTGACAGGCTTAATTTGGGTTGTTCAACGACTTAATTGAAGACTGAGAAGTCTCAAATGAAGACGTCGAAAGTCTGAACTTGAGACATTCGAAAGTCTTGACTTAAGACATACAAGAGTTTCAACTTGAAACTATAAAAATTTCAACAAGAAGTTCGATTTCCAAACGATACGTAATTCATAATATATAAATTATACTCCCAAATTATAGGATTCTGAGGGCCCAGGTGTTTCCGGTTATTGCCGTTGTCTCGTCTTACACCGGGTGTTGAGACACGTGGAAAACTTGGGATATGAAGATTTAGTAGTGAGAAGTTTAGGTAAATTACTCTAACCCAAAGGAGACTTGAGTGGTGCAACGACGAGAAACACTTGATAAATATTACGTACGTGCATTTAAAATTAAAAAGAAAGGAACCCATTCGTTGTTTTCTAATTTTGAAAAACTTTAACATTATTAAAGTCAAGGAAAGTCGAATTCCGAAAAACATTGTTGAGACTCGAGTATATCAAGTTCAAATTTCCATTTCTTCCATTTGAGAATTCCAAATATTCAATTCAAGATTTTTCAAATCTCAAGTTAAAATATTTAAAGCCGTACGTTAAAAATCCACAAGTCTTGGTTGGAGACTTTCGCAAGTTTGAAGTTGAGACTTGGAATGCTTGACTTAAGACTTGAACATCTAAATTTAAGAGTTTCATAAGTCTTAAGTTGGGACTATCAAAAGTCCTAATAGATTATAAGTCTCAAGTTGACATTGATTTTTGAA
This sequence comes from Diachasmimorpha longicaudata, assembly GCF_034640455.1. Taxonomy (NCBI): domain Eukaryota; kingdom Metazoa; phylum Arthropoda; class Insecta; order Hymenoptera; family Braconidae; genus Diachasmimorpha; species Diachasmimorpha longicaudata. The sequence goes on along the minus strand of NC_087239.1, from coordinate 992,977 downwards.
AAATTATCAATAAAAGCAAATGGAGACGAGAGGGTTAAGATTGTGTTTACGGAATTGAGGTGGAGAACGAGATGTGTTCGGATGGAGTGACAGTTTGAGCAATCGGGATCTTTAAACTATAGTGAAGTCAACATAACTATAACTATAAAAATTGTGTTGTCATCTCCCCTCAATAACTATCCCATTGTCACCGACACTCTCAGTGCTCTGGACTCCCTCTCTCGACCATCAAAGCACATTAAAGTAAGTCGTTTTATTCTAGAAATTACAAAAACTATTAACTATTAAACACTGCTGAAATGACTAACTACTTCAAAGATATTTAATTTCGATGGCTTCCAACACATAGGGGAGTCGAGGGCAAGAAGAAGCCAACCGATCGTCCGAGAAAACTACGAGATTACCAGCGGATGAGTCTACTCGTATCCTATTGACAGACTTTCGGGAAGAATTAAAAAAAAAGTCATTGAACCAGTCTATGGGATTATGGATAGGGATTGTCGCAATAATATAAAAACGATTTAACTATTAACTTACTTCTTTATTATCGCACGCAGAAGGTATATTTTTGTCGTATGATGTCTCCAGATCCACTGACTCTTAGTGACCAAAGATTCCACACTCTAGACCCATTTGACAAAAGGCTTTTATGCATTCATCTCTTTCTGTTTCTTCTCTGGTTCTATTTATTAAAATCATTCTAAACCTTTCGGTACTGTTTGGAGAAAAACTATAAAAACTATAACATATTGAGATGGACTGAAAACAGCTGTAGACAGAAGATTCATTTTTGCACACACATATCAAGCACTCTCAAAACCGTCATTTGATATATGCGCTAAAGAAGCCCCTAACAGGGGTAAAATCTCCTTTTTCGTTGCCGCCACCACATTCAGCCCGCGTCGAAAAGCGCATATTTCTGTACTTGTAAACGAAAAGTGAAAATTTGTAAAGGACAAGATTTTTTGTTTACTAGTAAACGAAAAATATCACAGCTGGCCACTCGCTGAACGTAACATCACTAACAACGAGTATAGTTCGGATACACACGCGAGGGGGTGGTAACGAATGTGAAGTTGGCAGTGCGAGGCAAAGCCTAGTGCTGCCAAACTCTGAACTTAAAGGTGTAAACACCAAAATCCCAGTGTATCCGGAAGTAAAATAAATTGTAACGTATTAAATATTAATTCCTGTGTGTCAATAATTATTAACAATTTCGGTAGTGAGCGATACTTCCTCCCCTCGTTAATCCCTCCCACCAGTATCGTCAATTCATAAGTGATATAAAGAGCTCATTCGATCTCTCACGTTTTCTCAAGAATAATTTTGAATCATCAAACTAGCCAAATTTACAACTTGGCTAGAATCAAATTAAGATTGTTATTTTATGGCGAAACAGCACGGAGGGAAAAATCTGAGAATTTTTATAATGTAACTCCAATACAAATTACTGTGCTGCCTTACAATTTCCTAGTGAAATTTCTTTATCGACTTAGGAAAATTACTATATCGACCTCGTAAAAATTCAAAGCCTCGTGCAACATTTCCCATGACGAAGTCCAACGTCGGCAATGATCGGCTATCTTCGGCGCTCATCATTAATCAATCACAATGAGGTATCAAAAAATTGCTGTTTGGCACAGTAAAAAACGAACGAAGGCCCAATAAAATACACTGACCTAAATAGAAATTTTTAAAAGAGATCCATCAATTTTGCAACCAGCCTCCAATAAAAAATGATAGACCCTCAAATTTTGTAGTGGTGTATAATAAATTTTACGAAGCCACATATCGTTAATTGCCTCATTTAATATAAAATTTACAGTATTGATAGGAATTTTTATGTGTGAGTAAAATATATTCCAGTATTCTCGCATGTTGCACCTCGATTCTAGTGCCCGGCACAGTAATTTTTCACAGACTTTGCTCTTCGTGTACTAAAGCATTTAAATATAAATGGAAAAGCACAACCGATTAAAATATTTTATTGAACACCCTCACCGATAAGAGTTGTGCATCTTACAAGAGGAGCTACGAAAATGAACAGAGAAATGAAAGGATGGTACAATAAAAATGTCTAGGAATGAGTCTGTACTCGATGAAGAGAGCTGTAGGGCAGTTTAACTGGAATCGTGTTTAGATGTCTGCACAACGTTTATCCTTTCGATTTCATGCTCCTTATTTTGCTATATTATAATGAGTTCCTACCATATTCGTTTGCTTGCAGATGCGGTGATGAGCCACCTGAAGATTTAGATCATGTGCTCTGACACTGTCAACTTTATGAGCAGTATCGTAACATCTTATCAATAGGCTGCAAAGTGAAACCTATTTTCCACCTTATGAAATTCGCTATTTTTCGAAAAGTTTAAAGATAAAGATTATGTGGAATGTGTGAGATTAATGAACAATGAATGAGTGAACTTTTTGTTATTTTGAATATTTGTGCACGTGTGAAAGAATATAACTCTAGTGGACGTTAAGATTTGTTTAGACGCTAAGACTTTAATGTATTCTATTTGTTTGTTCAAAATAAGGAATGCAAGGAAAAGGAGATGTGTGTGTCGGGTATGGCAGATTTATGTTAGTTGTGTTTTAAGTTTTGAGGATTTCTTCTAGAATAATGGTGAGTGTTGTCCGGCCATGTGGGATCACTCATGGGACAGACCCTGTATTGTTTAAGGACTCAGAGAAGAAAACGCGCAATAGAAGAAAAGGACAGAAGACAGGGCATTTTCGGGTGTGAGCTGCGGTATGAGTTTAGTGTGTTTAGTTTAAGTTGTGACCTGACCGCGGACGCGTGAGGATATTCGTCTCATCCTCCTAAGATAATTTTTACTGTGTTTGATTTTATATTATTCTGTAACCTTTGTAAAATAAATTAATCACTTATCCTTTAACTTGATATTGATCCTACAATTATTTTGTTAATTGCCTCGTTTCTTACCTCATGTAAACTAGATATTTAAGGATATTGAAGACTACTGAATGATGAGGAAGTAAGAAGACACTTTATGTATATTTTTGTTATAAATCACGAAGTATTTTTTTGTGACAGAATAAATGAAGAGGTTTGAATGCATAACTTTTAAAAAATCATATTCATTTGCAATTGTGACCCTTGATCATGATCCTAGATCTATTACACTAACATGATGTAATAAACAAATATCTCTTTCCAGTTAACTACACGTCTCGATCTTTATTTAGTTTTCAACTATTGGAAATGAGGTTTAATGAAATATAAGATGCACTGGATTTCTTTTTTCATAATTAGCACAAGGAAGAAATGTCTGTAGTCCAAGGGACTAAAAACTAATTGCAAAGACAAAAAGAATACTCGTTACTTAATGCAAGAATTCTCTTCTTTCTTTCGATGGAATTATTGTTTATGTTTATGTGAACTGCGTGGAGACTCTGCATGTCGACTCGTTTTTGTAAAAGTTATTCTTTCGGTAAATAATTCTACGAATATACTTAAATACTCCAATAGTAACATTTTATTCTAGTTAAAAATACGATATAACACTACACGGAAAGAAATTTTGGATGAAAATTAAACCTCCAGAGGGCGAAACGTGGGACGAAATGACAATCAACCAATTGTTATAATAAAATTGACCTTCGTTTCGCCCTTTGGAGGTCGCATTTTTACCTAAAATTTATTTCCGTGTAGCAAGGTTATTAATCGAAAGTGGTTTATTCGAGAGACCATTCAAAGATGAATCTAGCCCTTATTTCGTCCAGGATCCCTTCAATCGATGGACCGATCCAAGGCCCTTTTGTCTATTGGATTATTTAGATAGCAAACAGCTCAAGTGTTTTTGTGATTCCCTGAGACGTTTACAACCGGTCGCTTCTTCGAGTTAATGTCAAAAATATTTCCACCAACAGAATCATTGACCTTCATTGAAAAAAATTGCCACACAATGAAAAACTTAAAAACCACGGAGATGTCACAACCCCACGCAAAATGAAAATTCTGCCTTGAAGAAAAAGTTGCAAATTGGATGGAATTACAGGGATATTCGTGAACGTACCTCATAAATCATATCGAACTGTTATCTCATACCTCAATATCATTGGTAACATATTTCTCATGTACAAGTCACACACATCCCTCCGGTATTTTTCTTCCGTTAACCAAAAAAACGCCAACTGGTTTTCTCAGTCAAAAACCGGCAGCAAGTCACCATAACCCGTGGCTCCTGCTTCATGCGACAGAAATTTCATCACACATTCTCCTGAAAATTCAAGTTCTCTTTTTATCGCTGTCTCCTCATGTCTCTCTTCACAATAAAAATTACAAACTCATTGGCGTGATCGAATTGTGCGCATTACATACGAGCCAATGAAGAATCTCCTGAAGATGCACGTGAATCCGTGAATTACATAACCGAATTTCAATAAAGAAAAGGCCGATTAATATCAAGAGCATTCGGTGAAAGAATTAGCTTCATGCTTTTCCGCGTTTCATTCGGCATTACGGAATCACCTGTGCATGTCAGTTATTCAGAAGGTTTCGTTGGAATTTATTAGATTTTTATTCCCAGATAATGTGATTCTGACGGCACATCCGGAAATCGTCCGAATCCACCTGACCTATTGAAATCAATCTGGGGGTGCCATAAAATTTGAATTTTATCGCTTCTCGAAAAAAAAATCAGCGGATATATATGATCAAGTTTTCGATGGCTACTTAATCGAATGACTAAAAAATTATTGAAAAAATATTATACGCTCGGATTTATTAATTTTGCGTGGTTAAGAGGACACTTAACTCGTTTAAGTCCTCTTAAGATGTGGTAATGAATGTTGCCAAGGAGATAAAGAAAATATCAATGCACTCAGTTGAGGAAAATCATTAGCATTTAAATATTCAATTGTCGACGATAAATCCATCCTGTTTATAGATTCCATTTGTTTCGGGTTGTCATGACTGGAAGGAAATTATATTTTTCAAACATCAATAGCCATTGTCATAAATCATTTCAACTCAGAGAAAATGCAGTCAAGTAATCACAGAGTAATTTACTGGTAAAGTGATTCAGTGACATTAGTTTTTTTTTGTTGAGTTCCTGAACCCCTCTCGGGCTTATTCAGCTACAAAAAAATTGATTACAATTCAAAATTAAATATTTGTTAAATATATGAATTGTTATCTTTCGAAGCACAAATTTATACACACAGTTTTATATCGAAAAAAAACTGATATTTATTATTAAAAATCGTATTGAACTTGTAAATACCATGACACTTATTTAGAGATTTTCGGAAGAAAGTGAGTGTTTTACTATCTATTTTTAAGTAACTAAATTTGGCATGTCCTCCATTTTATCTACCAGAGGGTGCAAGGAAAAGTGGAGGGGCTGAAGGAAGCATGAAAGTTATGTCTTCATATCACGGGGAAATTCCTGGGGATTTCCCGAGAGTTTATAAGGGTTTTGCCAAACCGAGGAATTTCTCTTAATGGCAGGAATTATCCCTAAAAACCAAATTTCATGGACATGATGGGAGAGGAAAAAAAGGATCTGGATGTTTTGAACGACCGAAGGAACCAAAGGCTCGTTTATGATCGGATAGATTGTCCCAAGTGTCCGACAGATGTTGGAAAATAATAATTAAATGATTTGAGTGAAGCCCATGGGATGATTTGGGGAAACCCCTAGCAGATTCTATAGAAAAAGAATAATCAAATATAGTTAAAATAAAGGGGTATGCAACAGAATGGCAATATAGTGGCTTTCTTTTACCCCGTTAGGAACAGAAAATGACAAGAGGGCTCGTCAGGCCCTGAACCACGACTCGGAGATATTCAGTTTAGGCTGAAATTCAAACCTGAGTCAGGTCGTTTTGCGCCCTGTCATGTAACCTCGTTTCAGGGTAGGCGCACCAACACTTGAGCGAGGGTTAGAGAAAAGGGTTTACTGTAGCCTCTACTTCTAAAAATAATTTCTCTTCAATCAATTCTCTCATCATTGATGTTGCAAAATATTCTTGAACTACTACTGACATTAGAAAATCCTATTATCAAATATTGTGGAGCAAAAAAAATTGAAAATGGCGGTGCCATGGTTGGACTTTTCCATTGTGTTATTCTCGTTTCAGTAGAGTATGCTAGAGTTGATTGACATGACCTTAAACTTCTAGTTTACATTAATCTCACCACATTTATTATTATTATTTAATTCACAATAAACTCGATATGACAAAATATCACTGTATTCCACTCACGTGACTCGACTTTACTAATCCATAGTATTCGACGAATGAGCAAATTTAATCGGAGTCGAATTGATTAATCGATTTTACTTCTGAACGTCTCGCAAAAGATTCCGAGTGATTCGTGCACAGGCGCAGTTTTTACTGCTGTGAGGTCCTACATATCGGGGCCTATGCCATGGGTGACCTCTCAAAGGTTCCCCATCGGTGCGATGTCGGCATTTTGGAAAAGGTGATGCCATCGTAGCAAAGTGTCCTCCAGATTTGGCTGGCGAATCCGAGTTTTTCCCAGACCGAAGAGGCCCTTCAGGGGGTTCGTTAATTTGTCCGAGAACTATGACTCGAAAGGTTGTATTCATATGCAATTGTGCTGTTGTATCCACATGTGCTGTCATGACGCCAAAAATATCGCCACATCCACGTCGTTGACTCCGGGGAAGGCAGAGAGCGTGAATTTAGGGTTTTCATATCTGGTCCCTTTAATCTTGACACGATAAGACCTCACGCAAAGATAATATCAATATCACTGATCGACTTCCGTGGAAATTCTTCCCTGATAAGGGTCCAACAGAACAGTGCGAATTTAATATATAATTACTGTTAGTTTCATTGCCCATTGAGAAAATAAGTTTTAAAAAATTAATTTGAAGATGGGAAAATTAGCCATCGATGTGGACGAAAAGAATGTATTTATCACGTTGTTTCGACTTATTTAATGAATCGAGGTACCAGATTTTTAAATTTTTTGCTACATTTCACCTCGAAACCTCGGACTGGATAATTCTAAGCATCATGATACTTTCCACTAAGGAGTTTCTTAGGAAAATGTTCCGTTTCTCTGTATACACTTTAGAAGAGGAACCGTTTGTGCATCAACCATATGCGGAACTGAAAGAAATTCTTTCGTCAACTGGCTTGTTAGTCAAGCTCATTTTTGTTGCTCTAAATCTTCAAAGAACCGGCGTTCGGCCTGTTATTCTGAGTACAACCACGTCCAAGTACAACCTACACTTACACGGAAAAAAATTTTGAATCAAAATTACACCTCAAGAGAGCGAAACGTGGAACAAAATGACAATCACTTTTTAGGTCAAGGTTTGTTGGAAAAATTAGACTTGGGAGGGTAACTTTTAGAATAAAACTAACCTTCGTCCCTCATCTCGGCCCCTGGAGGTCTGATTTTTGTGGTTTGCTCAAGTGACCGTTGAAGGAGGAGTCTAGCCCCTAATTCGTCCAGAATCCCTTCAATCGATGGACCAACCCAAGGCCCTTTTATCTATTGGGTTGGTCAACCGATTGAATTATTTAAATCATAAACAACTCAAGTGTTTTCGATATTCGCTGAGATGTTTACAACTGGTCGATTGTTCGAGTTAATGTCAAAATTATTTATATGGAGGTTTAATTTTTGCATGAAATTTCTTTCCGTGTAATCGATATACACCCGAGTATCGCAATAGATAACAAATGTAAGTCAATGAAAAGGGCGGATAGAGGGAAATGCATCCGTTCAAATTGGCGATGCATCGGGAATCGTTTTCTTTTTTTGGTTATTGACATCGACATTCCTAGATAATTTGTAATGAATCTATCTACCTAATCTATCTTGACATAATTGATTCTAATGAATCTTCATAGTGATGAAATGTTCTGTCATGAAGGCATATTGTGGTAAAATTAACGACGATGAATTGTACAGTAATACATTGAAATGATGAATCGTCCTACGATATGGAGAGGTGTGATGTATCCGGGAACAGGTGACGTAAGGAATAATAAGGTTTATTCCGCTACATAATTCAAAAAATTTATTTAACGCAACAGTACTTTACACCGAAATCTTTGAGTTAACTCAATTCAATTTCGGTTCATTTGATCTATTTGATGTTACAAATATTTTCTTTGTTTTACATCGACTTCTGCTCATTTGAATTCTTTACCCTATTAGGAATTATCCCGCCAGTGTCATTAATTGCTCAGTATTATTTAATTAGTGATATTATACGGAAGCAAATTATACATTTGGTAGATTTGCACAACTGTATGTTGAATTTCTATGGAATTTAGTTAAGAGAACCTAAACTTTTCTATAATTTTCTGTGCAACAACTGTACAACTGTACAGAACAACTGTATTTGATGGAAGGACTTCTAATTGTTTTCCGAAAATACTAACTTTGATGAAAACTCGCCGGTTCTGGTCGCAACTTTACATTGTTCATCCACACTAAAGCGAAATATTTTCTGAAAGTTGTAATGCAGAATCGTTTACAGGAATTTTTCATGAATTCGAATGTAGCATTTAAAAGGTTCAGTAAATTCATAAGTTCATTGCCGAACAAAGTACGAAACTGTTACGGAATTTTTCTCGAAAAAGTAAAATGTGACGAAAAATTCTGCAACTTTCGGATCAATTTTCATTCCGAGTCATCCTGAGATATTCTAACTATACGTGGACATCTTACAATTAGGTTAAATTTTGAGGTAATGATTGTGCATGTTATCTTCAACGAAAACATGTCCAACTCCCAGTTCACACTTGTTCTATATTGCAACCATTGAAATTACCTACCATCAAAGCCATTGACAAATTTCTGAAAAAACTAATTGATAGATATTTCCTAAGCCGTGAACGGATTTCTAAACTATTAATAGAGAAACAAAAATCTTCAATGAACTTTGCTGATAGTTATTAACAATTGTAAAGATTCCTAATTATTTTGTAGACGAGTATTTCCAATCGGGATATTAGAAATGGGATAGTTGTAATGGTTCAAACGTGTGAATGTTATTTTATTCTCTTTTATTTTATACGCTGGAAAGGCACAACTGCCCTGGTTCGTTTCCTTAGAGGAACTAACTAAAAAGACCAAAGGGCCACAACACCCTGGACGGCCTGGACCTGATGACGCACATTAACAATGTTCCACTCATGCACCTCTCTTTAGACCCAAGAAAACAGAGCATAGACATCATACCCCAAACTTCTCAGAATTTTCACCCATAAAAATGTTTTCCAATCTTAAGTGGAAACACGAGAATAAAAGGAATACAAATCGTACAAAGACCTATTCAACAATCCAACTGTAAATTAATTTTTGATAAACATTTCGAAATGTAAACTCCAATACTGAAGAAGTTAAAAATTAGGACAGAGTATTAATTCAAATTCACATGGAGTATAATCATCTTGTCATTCATGATGATGATGATATTTAAAAATAAAAAGTGTTAGAGGGAAGTGTATGAATATTCACGCCTAGTAAGACAGACTATAATTTAGTGAGCATTAGTATATTATAGTAATGATTACTATATGCTGCAGTAACGGTTACCGTAGGGTACGGTAAGACTCTCGATGATAATGGACTCGATAGATATAGTAAAAAATACAATCTCGTATAGTGACATTTACTACAAGTGGATGGGGGAAATTATTAGAATAACATAGTAATAGAGTTTAACACAATAATAGTAATTTTTAGATTAGTGTGTGACATTAACGTGAGTATAGTAAACTAGATAATCTTATTAAGATTTACATTTAGCAGATTGAATCCTTGAGAGATGAAGAAAAAGTCCCATGTAAATGACATTTTAAGGAAAAAATCTATTTAATTTCCAACTAACAGTTCACACCCCACATTTCAAAACATATTTCTTTCGATTTCCGGAAGGAGCTAAATATGATAATGAACAATATTTAATTTCTTGGAGTGTGAGTTTCGATCACTTCTGCTCATCATTATATATCAATTAACTATGATTGATAATGTCCGTCAAAGAAATATTCTTATAGTCGTTGGTCAATAAGGATGACCTCATTTCTAGATTCTAATGAAACGATCTTTACTAAAACCGATTGAGGCCCAGCATCAGCCGATATAATCAGAATGACATTCTCCTTTGAATTGTCCCACATATTTATGATATTTGGAAATTGCAAATATTTCCATGGGTTCCTGTAGCTAATAATAATGTTTACTGTAGTCGCACACTGAGAGAGAAAAATAATTTTGCCAATCATATTTGTTTTGGACAAAAAATTACCGAAATTTCCATTGGCAAATACGCTCTAAATTATTGTCAGAAGAGTATGTAATTGGCAAAGTTATATTTTTCTCTCAGGACATAAAATTGATTATCATAGTATTAGACGCCCTAATATTTTCATTCACGTTTTCACGTTATCCTAATCTTCCTCAACGTTCCCCCAATTCAAAGCCCTTCATGTATATTGTTTAATTGAAATTATCTCCAGCAGAACTTTCCTTTGTTTAATTTATGCATTTTAAACCAATAGGTCCACTCTGCTAAATAAGGTTCTCACAGTATATGTACAAGTGTGTTATTTACAAAATTTCCTCAATTAAGTCGATTTATATATGTATTCATTTTGATTTTTTTCAGGAATAGGTCAATCGCCATAATTGTTTTCATATTGACTGTGCTGAGGAACGATTTTATATCGAATGGTGGAAATATTTTTTCCACTAATACTTTATTATACCGCGCTAAGCGTTTATTTGAATATAATATGCACTGCCACAGCACAGGATTTAAGTCCTCCTCAGGATACCCACATTTACATTGTGGGGAACTGATAATTCCTATTCTGCTGAGGGAACTGGCTAAACTGTAGTGATTGGGTCTGGCAAGGTTCACCCAAACAATAATCCTACGTGGTATTTCATTCCCATGGAACGATGGATTTCTGAATTTTTGAAAATACAATCGAAAGTATTCTACCCTTTTATCAGTTGTCAATTCTATAGTGAAGTGGTAAATTAGGATAAGTGCAGAAATCCAAATCTTTCAGGAGAGCTGAAAAACGATTTGCAGCATTATAAGGAGGATTTTCACGCATCCAATGATGGATATTTATTAATTGCTCCATTATTTGTTAATAACGATGGCACCAAGACTTTGAACTAGATTTGACACCTAATTCAAGCACTTATCCGCACTGTCATGATTGCCAACAAAAGTTAAGTCAACTTATCTTCCTCGCCAATAAAAATGGAAAGAGATATGTTGACTTATCCTCTAGTTGTTATCAGGGCAATAATCAATTACTAAATTCCGTCGAATTGTGTACGAAAAATTTTATTCATATTTTTATTACAGTGCAATTTCCATTGTATTACATTGATCATATCTACCCCTTTTTAATCATTGTCTTCACTTGATGAGATAATGTGTGGATCCGTTAGGGGGTTATCGTCGGTATCAACAATAAGATCCCTGTAAAAACACTGCTGCAGGTCAAACGTCGTGACAATTATTCTACCGTCACTGCTTTTGGCGATTTGCTTGTCAGTGGCTTTCATGTTGTATGGTGCATTGGCCATATTTAAATGAGATTCCAGTTGTTCCTTGGCATAAGTCTTCTCTAACTCGGTAGTAGCTGATTTCAGTTGAATCTGCAATTGATCGCAGGTTCTGCACGTGTCAGTTTTCGGTTCCTTGAATGATAAGCCAAGCGCCTTGATCTCTTGTTGATATGACCATCTCGAAACGGCTTGATCAGGATATGCTCCCTCATACAGTTTAAACATCTGAGTCCGGGTCAAGCGAGAAGGTAGAAATTTCTTGGAGGTTCTGCTGCGAGAATAGTGCGACTCATAAGCCAGGAAACTCAGTATATGATTTCTAACTACTGTCCCGGAATCCCCAACGGATTATTGTTCATTTGTTTGAATAAATTGTCAAGTGCTGGATTTGAACCAGGTCTGTTTCGAGCGGCTTGTTTTCAGAGGCAAGCACGCAACAAACTACGCCAAGGATCGCTTTAAGTTGATTTCAAACAATGAAGCAAGTCGTGTAAAAATACTAAGATAAGTCAACTTATCCTTTCCCAGCAACTCAACCTCCGAGGATATGTCAACTTATCTTCATTTGTGCTGTCATAATTTCACTTATCCTCCTCATTTTTGTTCGACACTAGCACCAAAAATTAATTTTCAGCTAAATCCTTTTGTGAAGACCTCCGGAACAATGTTATGCTTCAATTTAAACAAAAAACCCATTTTCAAAAAAAATGCACTTATCCTAGTTTACCACTACGGTACAGAATTGTAGGATCAAGATTATAAAGGGATAGGATTTACTTATTTTAAAAACGTAACTAAATTTATTTCAAACAGTATACAGTTTAATTTATAAAAACGTAAAAGAGGAGGAGCAACTGCCCTCATACCACTTTTCCAGACCCGAAAACGCACTCATTTTCCTTCTTTTTTTAACACTAATTTCCTCACTCAATCTTCATCAATGCGAGCTCTGTCCTAAGGATGACCCCCTATAGCCGGACAAAGGCCACCGTTATGGGGCACAGAAAATCCTCAAAAACCCTAAACATGAGCGTAATAAAACTGTCACATCCCGCTCACACGTGCGCGATTATACGAAAGAGCGAAATACTCCCTGTTCACTTATTTCACCCATCCCATACAATATTCTATTCTTATTTCTGTGATTTTAAATGATTCATTCCTAAAGTCCTCCTTATAATGAGTTTTGAATGAATTTTATAGTCTTGATTTGCTTCAATCCAATAGAACTTAATCCACCTTTTTCCTGGGAATTCCCAACCATCTTAGACCTTACGACTCTAAGGACTCCTTTAATTACAACTTTAATTCTCATTTGGCCCTTCAGTAAGATACTCATGGGAGCTACGAAATTCTCTCCTGATTCGGTTGTCAAAAAACTACTTTCTCAAATAAACAATCAGTTTAATTTTAAGAATAAACTTGTGTTTATAATTTTATTTATTGACAATCCAACAAGAGAGCAAAATGATTTCTACTATTTTACATCGTAAAAATCACAACGAAGGTCAAGGGGAAAAATCATGCTCAATCATATTCTGATGGTAAAATCTCTTATATCATGGTAATCCCTACCATTTACTTTCGTCCCTGAACTTTGCACGTACATTTTGCATTAAGTTTCCCGTCGTTTTTATAGATCATATAGCTTCATACACATATACATATGTGAAACTTATTCGGGTATAACTTGGTTTCCCTGCGCACTTTGATGGAATAAAAACATAATGTCTGTGAAACGAGCGTTGCAATTTAATATGTTCGTATTTCACGCGTAAAGTGTTGAGTTTCGACGAAATGGAGAGTAAGGGTCAACAGGATCGCCTCAGCGTCGTTGACTGACCTATACTACTGCCGACAATCTAAAAATCTCTCGAAAAGTACCAGCAATTCAGTCGCGATAGGCACAGAGAGGTGTGGCATATCTACACTCTGCAATGTTTTCCGGTTTTCCGTTTCTACGGGCCCCTGTTTAGAAACGGGTACGAAAATCCAATGGTAAAGCCCCGGTGCAGAGTGAGCAATATACAGTGTTGGCCCTATCGTGTTGGCGTGCGAGAGCGAAAGTATTTTATGGCACGCTCGGCTTGGTAAGAGAAAGGGGACACGCTTTGCTCCTAATTTTCTGTTTCGAACTTATACCTACAGTGAATTTACTGGACTGTCTATATCAGCGGGATTGGCCTCCTGTCTGGCAATTGAAATCACCGGTGATGTCTGGAGTTGAGGTGAACAGTTTTGAGCCAATTTTCACGCTTCAAATTTTTGTGGCAATATTTCTCCGATTTCTTACTGTTTTTCATACTGACTAGAGCGTATGGGACTAGAGTGTGAAAAAAAAAACTCATAAAAAATATATTGGTAATTATTGTGAGAGTAATAAATATTTGTGATACATAAGAAGTACTATTTAACCCAATTTTTTTCTTGTATATATTAAAATATATATTAAATATATGATATTCTATATAATATCTACTAAATTCTCATCAGGAAATACGGTAATATAAAAAAATAATTCATATAAATTTTTTTTCTTTGGATCTAAGATGAAAATCATATTTATTTGTGATATTTCATTCGATAATCATTGATAGTATATTTAATGTTTCATTTGATTCGTTTTAATAAACCTTAGTGGTTCAGTGAGGCATTCAAGAAGCAATTGTTATTTCGAGAAAAAAAATTTCCAAAAAATGTCAGACTTTCTTCTTTGTCCTCCTTCAGAGGTGGCTCACTATCACAAGCAATTCATCTCCTTGTTATTTGTTGAATGCGTTTGCAAAATGCTAAATGTTTATATTTTAAAATAGTCCACTTTGCCCCTACCCTCCCCATTCGTAAATAAATGGCAAAAGGCAGAATAATCATTAATAATTACCATCAATTACTGACCATACATGCGCGCGCGAAGCGCGCCTTCTTTCCTAGTCTCGTAAATTGCATAATTGTGAAACCAATTTTTTTTCAACGTTCTCGTATTGTGAATGTATAATAATAAAGCTTGTTTACACCTTTGAGAGTTAAAAAGGTGGTAATGTTCAAACCTGCAACTGTTTAATTATGTTATGAATTCCTGGCAAATAGTGACACTTAAATTTCTCATTTTTTCTCAGATCAGTAAAATGTTTTCTAACGATTTCAGATGAAGAATCCAATCCGAATCGTGAAAATTATTTTTGCCATTGGGTGGATGGAAATTAAGTCATGTTACCTCTAGAGGTTAATGAAATTTCACCTGAAGTCAGTGATATGTTGAATAATGTTGATAATCTAAAGTTGTTTTATACTGCTGATGTTTTTGTAGTCAATATTTTACAAGTGTATGGGCGTGTTGAAATAAATTCATTCAAATAATTCTTCGATTCGGAATAATGCTCGCGTATTATAGAGTTTATTAACAGAATACTAGTCAAGATGAACGCAAACAGAATTTTATTGATTTTAATAAATAATCGATGGAAGATACACATCCTCTTTGTCCCAAGCCCGAAAATGTATCCTATTACGTTTCAAAAAATCCCGCCACATTTATAAAATAATTGCAATTTTTCTTATTTTTTCTGATTTCATGTGAAATAAATCGACTGGGGTTATTTTCTGTAATTAAAGATTTGTTATTATTTCGCCAATATTTATTGCTTGATTATCACTATTAAATCTCTTTCTATTAGGGATGGAATAGCCAGGTGAAGGTTTAATGCAGTGGATTAAATTTGAACTTTTTTTATTATTAAAAAATGGTGCAAGAAAGAAATGTCTGTATTCTATGAATCTCTTCGGGAGACTGAAAACTAGTTACAAAGACCAAAAGAAAATTTGTCACTCAATAAAAGAACCTGCTGTTCTTTCCTCTTCAGAATTCATTTAATGGAAACGGGTTAACAAAATAAGTTTAAGACACAGGGGATCAATTTTTCTTTAAAATGTTTATTTAAAGTGGCACAAGGAAGAAACGTCTGACCCTTGTGAAAGACAGAGAACCCCAGTTCTTTCTGGCTATGGCGTCATTGTTTATGTTTACATTAGCTCTCTGGCATTCTCTACGTCGATTCGTTATTGGACGTATAACCTTATTAAATGGTTGTAGACACTGAAGTGATGTAATTCAACATTATTGTTTATATTTATGTAGAGTCTCGGGTGACCCTCTGGTCCCGATTCGGATTATTAAGTTAAACTCAAAAATGCTGTACTGTTCTGTAAAAAACTTTAGGGATTTTATAATGAGCAGAAAGCTAAACACGTCCTATGGAAGTGTTCAGGGTATAATGGGGCTCGACAGATAATGATTAAAAAATTATGTGACCAAAAGTTCTCTCCACCCTACTATTCTGAGAAATTTTTGGCCAGACTAGAGAACAAATACATTGTGTACATTAGTGAATTTCTAGAAAAATGTTCGATAAGAATTTAAGATCAATGTAACAGCCTTGTATCATACCTTTTGTATGCAAATTAAACCCACTAGGTTTAAAAATGCTTAGAAAAAAAAACAAAAAAAAACAGAAAACTAAAGTACAATAATGCAGATTTGCAAAACTGTTACGAACGAAAGATTTAAAATTTAATCAAGTATATTAATTAGTTTTATTAAGACAGAGGGCTCATTACACTTACATATATTATTTATTGCTGTTCATGATTACCAGAATACCAAATTCTTATTATTTTTCACTTTCATTAATTTTTACCCCAATACTCCAAATACTATGAGAGAATCAAGGGAAATAAATGAAAGGAATTTAATTAGTTTTTTATTAGTTTAAAGTGATGTAGCCCGTATAATGAGTTATTTACACTGTGATTAACGTTACATTTTACTAGTTTACTTTATTCTCTTCTGACCTAGATCAATATACATTTGTAAATTAGAGTCTTTCAGATATTTACCTATAATTATGTTATATGTAATGTTATGTTTTTTATTAGATCCATCTGCAAAGTTTTTACAGGTAAAAGGTCGTGTACAGTTCGATAGAAATTTAATTGTCAGACAATTTCCTCTGGATCTACAGAATCTTCTGCTTTTGCGCTTGTCCTTCGGTTTTTATATGCTCTTTTATTTTTGCGATCCATATTTTGAATTACATGGGCCCATAATTTATTCATATACTTCTTCCTCAGAAGAGTAATTCATTGTTTTCAAATAAAATAGTGTAGGATCAAAGGGTAGAGTATTTTAATGATTATAAAATAACAATTATCTTTATTAAGAACGTATACAGAAAAAATGTAAAAGTAACGTAAAAATGAGTTTGCGATGTGCTCGGTGTCACTCCTTCGATATCTCGCGACAAACTGACTCTCCACCGATCTTTCTTCCAAAAAGTCCAGTTGTTCCTGTCCTTTATGTCCCTCTCTTAAAACTAATGATACAAAGGTCTTACTTATAAAACTAAGGCAATCATTGTCCTAAACAATGAGTGCATTCACACTCAGGACCACACTCCTGCACTCCTGACCCTGTTTACGCTTTAATGCGTTCCACATTGGGTGACCCAAACATTCGTCGATATCCGACACTTAAAACTTCTAAACAGACATTCTTACAAAAAAAACTAAACCAGACTCTCTCAAAACCCTTAGCTATTCTACCTAGAACTAAAACACAATGAGAACAAACACTCTCTCATAAAAAAAATACGTAAACATAAATAAAAAGAAAGAAATTCTTAGTCCCTACAATAGTTATATGACTATTGTTGGAATTCCTGGAAGCCGACCAGGATTCCATTACCAACACTAACGCCTGCTCACCGTCAGGCCAAATCATAACAACCCAGTTGTTACTAAGGGCCTATTTCACATTTTTTGGGTGATGGGGCGCCACTTTCTGGACAGCTCACAGCCATCCGGCATAAGGGGGATGCCCCACCACCGACCTCGAGGCCCCTCGAAATCGTCCGATTGAGCGATCGGGCTGCTTCGCTCGTTCACTTTTTCGTCCGGGATTCAGTAAAAGCAACACGTGTTTAACTGTGTTTCGGATATTCATTCAAAATTGTTCTTGACCGCTCAAATATTAATAATCGAGTTATAAGGCACCGCTCATTATTGAAGCATTTAACTTTCATTAATTATTAAAGTTAATTAGTTTTTTGTTAGTCAATAAATAAGTTAAGTGTCGTGTAACCGTTATCTATTTTTTTGGACCGCTCAAATCCACTCACACCGATCCCCTCCGATCCAGAACTTTCTTACAACATTTTTTGGTCCTTCGAGCCGGATCGGAGGAACATTTCGTGTTAATTGGTGAAATTGTGCGAGTGTGTGAGTGGGAAAAATCGGCTCAGCGCGGGAAGCATAGCGGCATTGGCAGTGCCGCCCCACCATCAACGAGGGCCCGCCCCTGCCGTCCGACAGTGTCGCCCCAACCACGCCGAGCGCCACCGGCACTTGATAGTGCCGTCTCACCACAACCAGGGCCCGCTCCTACCATTCGACAGTACCGACCCTCCATCATCGAGGGCCCGCTTCTGCCGCTCAGATAGGGATCCGCTCATCTGGGATTCTGGAATATTTTTCCGGATCATCGTCAGCAAAACCACGTTCTGGTAATTTTTTGGGAATCATTCCCATTGGCACCGCTCAGTCACAGGTATTTTCAACCCTTTTTCTTTTGATCCGTGCGGCATCAACCACGTCCAAGGTGTTATATTATTTTTTTTACCAGTTCATTCACTTTTCACTGGTTTTTTTCTTGGGTTTATTTTTTTTGGGATTTCGGAAACGCTCAATACTCATCAGCTGTCAGCTATGGCCTCCTTTGAGGTTACCCTGGGGCTGAACACGTCGAGAGGCGCATTCATCGAAAGGGTGCATAACGAACTGCTCGATAATGAGGTGGACCAGCTCACCATAACATCCCTACATGCCAAGCTGGAGATCCTCGAAACTTATTGGGAGAAGTTCGAGGCCACTCATGAGAAGCTCGTCGGTGGGAGCGCGAAGGTGGACAACGTCTTGGAGTTGTCATACTTCAAGGACAGCCTCTTTGATCGGACCATCGTACACTATCACGAGGCCAAGGGGATTCTGGTTCAGCTCATCGACAGGAAGGGGGTGTCCACCGGCTCACGTCGCTCTGCCGCAGGGGGAACAGCTCAACCTTCAACGGCTAAAAGGTGCCTGCCAGAAATTGCTCTTCCCAAATACTCTGGGGTATTCTCGGAATGGAGGTCCTTCCGAGATTTGTTCAGCTCACTGGTCGGCTCAAACCCAGATATTCCAAACGTGGAGAAGATGCATTACTTGAGGACGAGCCTCAAGGATGAGCCAGCTCGAATCATCTCCAACATCGCCATCTCTGATGACTCATTTGCCTCTGCTTGGGAACTGCTCCTTACGCGCTATGAAAATAAGCGCCTCCTCGTCTCGGCGCAGCTCGAGCGCCTACTCAACCCACCAGGGATGACCGCTCACAGTGCTCGAGAGTTAAACACTCTATTGACCACTGTCGCCGAAGCATTGAACGCTCTGGAGGCATTAGGGTCACCGACTGCTCATTGGGATCAGGTCCTCGTCTACGTGGTATCCAAACGGCTCAGCTCGAAGCTCCGAGAAGCATGGGAAGTGAAAGTCGGGTCGTCCACCGACTTCCCCAGCTTCTCAGCTTTCAAGGACTTCCTCACCGGGAGAGCTCGTGCCATGGAGAGCATGGAGATTAATACGCCCGCTCGCTCTACGGATCAGGCTACGAGGCCTGCTACTGTCAGCTCAAGAAGGCCTCCCCTGTCGGTCAAGGTGCATCATGCAGCTGCTCCACAGCCACAGCAGACCAGGCCAACTCCCAGGAACACCTCCTCAGGGAAAGTGACGTACCCCTGCTCAATGTGTCAGGCAGACCACTATCTGTCAACCTGCACATCATTTCGTCAGCTCAACGGTCCAGCTCGTCGGGAGATAGTGGAAAGGTACTATCTCTGCTACAACTGTCTCGGTCGTCATTCAGTCAAGGACTGCAGATCGCAGACGAGATGCCAGCTCTGTGGAGGTCTCCATCATACGATGCTACACTCCACCTCGACCACAGCTCCACCTAAGCCCAGTCAAGGGCCATCTTCTAGGACCGCTCAAGGTACTGCTCAAAACCAAGCTGCATCGTCATCAGCTCGACCATCTGGGGTACCAATGGTTACGTACACCTACGGGGATGGGGTCACTACTGTGAAGACCTCTGAGCCCAGACCTTCCACATCTGCGGAATGAAGGTCATCCGGACAGATTGCCGTTTCGTGCTCAGCTCGTCAGCTCGATTCTGGAATTACTGGCTGCCGTCCTGGGGTACTTCTGGCTACGAGTCTAGCTTATCTCGTGTGCCCAGATGGAGCCGCTCACCGCATTCGTCTGCTCATCGACCCAGGATCAGAGATATCTCTTATTGGGGACCAGATTGTGCGTCGTCTCGGACTTACTCGGTCCAAGACTTCACTACTTATTTCCGGAATCGGAAACTCGGCATCTGGGCCGGCACTAGGCAAGGTACCGCTCACTATACAGTCCACTCATTCTTCATTTCAGCTGAGAGTCACGGCTTATGCTCTCAGCCAGCTCACCACATCGTTACCGACGTTTACACCCGGACAGCTCAAGTGGGATCATCTTGAAGGGTTACAACTCGCTGATCCCAGCTTCCTAGCACCAGCACCAATTGACGTCTTACTTGGTGCTGACGTCTACGGTCAGCTCATCCTGCCAGAGGTCATCACACATGACCCAGGATCACCATCGGCTCAGCTCACCCGACTCGGATGGATCATCTTCGGGCCCACTGAAAGTGTTGCGTTAGCTCACACGGCCACAGCTCACCTGGCGGTATCCAATGAGGACCTCGATGGCTTACTCACCAGGTTCTGGGTCCAGGAAGAGGTTCCTGAGACTTCAGAGATACAGCTCACCGACGAGGAAGCTCAATGCGAGGAACACTTTCGGCGGACACACACCAGGGACTGCTCCGGACGTTACATTGTCCGATTACCGCTCAAGACTCCGCCCTCAGTGCTTGGGGATTCACGAACGTCAGCGCTCGCATGCCTTCACCGACTGCTCAGGAAGTTCTCCCGTGATGAGGAATACCATCAACTCTATACAGACTTCCTCAAGGAATATGAAGCCCTTGGCCATATGCGCCGGGTATCCGGACAGCTCACTCAGTCAGCTCATCGACAGCGTATGGGGGAGTACACAGCTCTCGGGACGACCTTAGCACATGAAGCTCCGGCTTCAGGAGGGTTGAGGGTCCCGAATAGCTCGTACTCCGCTCAGGCTGTCACTTCTCCGGAATATTTCTTTCCTCACCACGGTGTCGTCCGAACCAGCAGCGAGACGACTAAGCTCAGAGTCGTGTTCAACGGCTCCCATAAGACCAGCTCGGGGCAGACGCTCAATGAGATTATGCATACTGGAGCCAAACTCCAGAGAGACATTGCTGATGTACTGCTCTTCACTCGACGGCATAAGCTCATCTTCATGACGGACATCACCAAGATGTTCCGCCAAATCGGAGTACATCAGGATGATTGGCCGCTCCAACAAATACTTTGGGCCGATGCAAATGGGGACGTCACCACATATCAGCTCACCACCGTCACGTATGGAACTAGATCCGCTCCATTCCTTTCCATACGTGTCTTGAACCAGCTCGTGGAGGACGAGGGCAGTAACTATCCCCTCGCCGTGGAGCCGCTCACGAAAGGACGATATGTAGATGATATTTGCGGAGGTGCGGACTCGGAGGAGGAGTTACTCAAGACCGCTCATCACGTGACTCAACTTTGCCAATCAGGCGGCTTCCCGTTGGCAAAATGGCACTCCAACAGTGCAGGTCTGCTCAGCACACTCAGGTTGGACAGCACCTCCCACGATCAAAAGGTGATCGAGGACTCGATCACCAAAATCTTAGGAGTCTCATGGCACCCAGGCACGGACAGCTTCACGTTCTCCATCGCTCGGCCTGAAACCAACTCCATCTCAAAACGAATCATTCTGTCGGAAACCGCTCAGCTCTTCGACCCACTTGGCTTCCTCGCGCCAGTGGTGGTACGAGCGAAGATACTACTACAGGCGCTCTGGATTGAGAAACTGGGATGGGATGACCCAGTTTCCCCGACAACAGCGCATCGATGGCGACAGTTCAGGGATGAGCTCAACCAGTTGTCGGAGGTCACCGTGCCACGATGGCTAGGACTGCTCAAGGGCTTCGACGTGGAAGTCCATGGATTCTCCGACGCATCTCAGGTGGCTATGGCAGCTGTCATTTACCTGAAGGTTCCGCACCTACCTGGAAATGGTATAACGCTCGTCTGCTCCAAGACTAAAGTAGCCCCGCTCAAACGGCTGACCATCCCACGCCTGGAACTTACGGCTGCCCTGCTCCTAGCCAAGCTCATACGTTACGTTCAGGATCAGCTCAACCTCAGCGCAGCACCCACATACCTCTGGACGGATTCCTCCGTAACGCTCACATGGATCAGCTCCCACCCATCACGATGGAAAGAATTCGTGAGGAATCGTGTCGCTCTTATCCAAGAGCTAACTCAGCCAAGTCACTGGAGGCTGGTGCCTGGCAAGGAGAATCCAGCAGATTGTGCTTCTCGAGGTCTCACCGCGCAACAGTTAGCTGCACATAAGCTGTGGTGGACAGGCCCACCATGGCTACAACGGGATAGCTCATCTTGGCCAACTCACGTTCTAGAAAGGGACCTCAATGTGGACCTCGAAGAGAAACCGGGTCAGATTTACTACGGCGCCGCTCAGCAAATAGCTATTTGGGATCTCATCGATAAGTTCTCTTCGTTCAACCGACTACTTCGGATCACCGCGATCTGCTCAAGGTTCATCGCTCGGCTTAGGAGGGTTCCTAATACGTCACTCCATTATCCGCTCACGCTCAGCGAACTGGAAGACGCACGGCTCCTTTGGATCAAGCTCACCCAGACAGCTCATTTCAGGGAGGAACTACGGATCATCTCTCGCGGGGAGAAATTCACCAGGTCCCATCCGCTCACCAAGCTCACCCCGTTTATCGATCGTCAAGGGATCCTGCGTGTTGGTGGACGGCTCAGGTTCGCACAGCTCGACCCCGAGAGCAAAAATCAAGCAATCATCCCAAAGGAATCGCAACTGGCTCGCTTGCTGATAAGCCAAGCTCACCTAAGGACACTTCACGGCGGGACACAGCTCACTCTTCGTCAGCTCAGGACAGCTTACTGGATCCTCGGAGGCCGAGCTCCAGTACGCTCCTTCATCCTTAAATGCGTGAAGTGCGCTCGACAACGTGGGATACGTGCTCAACAGCTCATGGGACAGCTGCCACCAGCCCGACTCACCCCCGCTCGCGCCTTTCTCAACACGGGGGTTGATTACGCCGGCCCCATATCGCTCCGGTCATGGAAGGGACGGGGCCACAAATCATACAAGGGATGGTTGGCTATCTTTGTCTGTATGACCACCTCAGCCGTGCATCTCGAGGTAGTATCAGACTACTCAGCTGATGCATTCCTAGCGGCATACAGACGTTTCTCCAGTCGGCGCGGGATCGCTCACACCTTATTCAGCGACTGCGGTACCACCTTTCTCGGCGCTGATAAGGAGCTCAGGAGGCTATTCTTAGCAGGATCATCCGAATCTCGACAGCTCGCCCAGCTCCTCATTCAAGATGGGACTCAATGGTCCTTCAACCCTCCAAGCGCACCACACTTCGGAGGCAAATGGGAGGCGGCAGTGAAGTCGGTGAAATATCATCTCACTCGGACTATTGGGGAGGATCTGCTCACATTCGAGGAACTCACCACCTTGCTCACCCAAGTTGAGGCAGTTCTCAATTCACGGCCGCTCGAACCGCTCACTGATGATCCTGATGACTGCTCGGCTCTGACCCCAGGGCATTTCCTCATAGGCCAGGCTCCTACGACTCTTCCAGAGCCATCACTCGAGAATCTTAACATCTCTAGACTCTCCCGATGGCAGCTCATCCAACAAAAACTCCAAGGGTTCTGGAAGAGATGGTCCACAGGATATCTCCAACGTCTGCAGGCCATATCCAAGTGGTACCACCCAACTCACGACATCAATGTCGGCTCTTTAGTCCTACTCACGGACGAGAGGTTTCCTCCATCCAAGTGGCCTCTCGCCCGAGTGACCGCTCTTCACCCTGGCAAGGATGGGCTTACGCGAGTAGTCACACTCCGGACCGCTCAGGCGACGTTAACGCGCCCCATCGTTAAGCTCGTACTCCTGCCAGTACCGACGTCAAGGACCTAGAACCACATCTCAGCGCTACAGCTCGTCAGCTCATCGGCCTTCACCTGGACTTCGTCAACCCTGACGGATTTACGACCCGGCACGATCAGCGAGGTCCATCGTGAAGATGGAATCACCCGGATTGGACGGGATTTACGACCCCCCCAACGTCTCGGATGATTCCAAGCTTAGCCAGCACACCAGGGATCAGCTCTTCGGACAGCTACAGGGTGATCCACCCAGCATACGCTCTGTGAATATTTTTGATCCCCAAATTTTTGTTTTAGGTCATATTGTTCATCGACAGCTACTCTCAAGTTGCTGACGGCTGGGGAGGATGTTGGAATTCCTGGAAGCCGACCAGGATTCCATTACCAACACTAACGCCTGCTCACCGTCAGGCCAAATCATAACAACCCAGTTGTTACTAAGGGCCTATTTCACATTTTTTGGGTGATGGGGCGCCACTTTCTGGACAGCTCACAGCCATCCGGCATAAGGGGGATGCCCCACCACCGACCTCGAGGCCCCTCGAAATCGTCCGATTGAGCGATCGGGCTGCTTCGCTCGTTCACTTTTTCGTCCGGGATTCAGTAAAAGCAACACGTGTTTAACTGTGTTTCGGATATTCATTCAAAATTGTTCTTGACCGCTCAAATATTAATAATCGAGTTATAAGGCACCGCTCATTATTGAAGCATTTAACTTTCATTAATTATTAAAGTTAATTAGTTTTTTGTTAGTCAATAAATAAGTTAAGTGTCGTGTAACCGTTATCTATTTTTTTGGACCGCTCAAATCCACTCACACCGATCCCCTCCGATCCAGAACTTTCTTACAACAACTATAGAATTTAACTGTAGTAAATATATTATGCACAGAATCCATCATATGATCTACATATTGTTACGTGTCCCCCTTCGAATACTCATTCATTTGTCTATGATCTGAACTTGGTAAAAAGAACGACTGTCTTTTGGATAACATTATTCTTGATGGGTCTCTCTTCGGAGCTCTTACATGATACATCGTAATACTTCTTGTAATTAATAAACCGCCCCAAACATTTGCCAACCTGTGTCGTCTTTATTCTTCGCTGGATATAACAATATATATATATTCTTCTAAATAATTTTTTTATTCCAGTAGATGATATTTTCTTATCATTCTGAATGAAAATCTGCTAAAAAAATACGGTACATAAAAAATATATTCATAGACATTATATTACATTATTTGATTACCAAACAAAAAGCTTCAACAATCGTTACACTGGATTTTTTCAAAGTACATTAAACCCTTTTCTAACGATTCAAAATGAAGAATCCAATCTAAACCATCAGAATTAATGTTACGGTAATTGCTGAGTATGTGACCTATAACGAATTTTCCCAAATGAATCAATTAATTTACCACTAAACCAGTCAACTAAGGGATATGACATGGAGCAGATGGAGGCGATCTTAGCTAAATGACGAACTGGAAAGGGCTGAGCTGATCATATGATGACCTTTGTGGGGTTCTTATTACTGATGCATCCCCATCGCGAACCCTCGGGAATATCACGTAAAGTTGTGAGACTTGACATCGTTTAATTAGATGATGTGGTTCACGACACGTTTTATTCAGTTTAATACCTCCAATAATTTATACTTAATAAATAGCTTTAGAAGGGAAGCGGAGTTGGAGAGGCCCATCTATCTACAAGTGACATATGGGACTAAATGTTATGTCTCAGCGAGGTTGAATTCATTTGAAAGCAATTAGGGTTCGAGAGATTAGGAGTCAATTCCCTCAAGATTGATGCAAAAAATTCCACAGTTGCTACATTTGCCAGAAATTAATTATAGGTCACAAAATATGTAATTACAAATCTTACCACTAAATTGACGAATATTAACTCATTCTATCGCTGAAAAATAATGATATGTTACTCAAAACTAATCATATGGTGAACATCTAAATTTTTTTTACTCGGTGAACGTGTTCGAAACTAATTTTCTGATATCTACTAATTTCCTCGAATTTAGTAAACTATAAATATTCGATAACCTTATGAAATTTGGAAATATGTTCGTCTGCTAAGTTTTTGTAGTAATTCTGATCATACTTACGATGTGTGGAATTGAATTTATTTCTGTCGCAAAATGTGTGGATGTTATGGCAACAAGAAAAATTAAGGTAACAATTAAAATTGTTTGTGTTTTTGGGAGTTAAAAAGATGAACGAAGGGTTCAAGACCTGTTCACTCATATTAAAAATTCTTCTTCAATCGTATACTTTCCAAGTTTTTTAGATCATTAAAATGTTAGTAACGGTTTCAAATAAAAAATCCAATCTAAATCATCAAAATTCTTCTTGTCATTAGATTGAAGAAAATTACCGCATTTTGACAGCTATTTTTTATTCTCTTTCTCGCATCCGGATACTTTTGACATTCCAGGAACGAAATTTCTCTTGCTTATTACATCTCATACATTTGAATGAACTCCACATACAACATTACTTGTAAATGACTTCATTTACAAAATGCACAATGGAAAACATTGAGCGTTTTCCTCCAGAAACTCATTTAATTTACCAAAAAAATGGAAGAAAAATAAAAAAATGACGAAATATAATTTAATAATTATTATTTGATTGACTGCCACAATTTGCAGCGTCTGGTGACTTTCATGAGGTTTTACATGAACTAGTGTCATTGCTAGATATAAAAAACGGCTGAAGAATATTATTATTCATTTATTCGTTCATAGTTATATGAGATACCTATTTTATCATTTTGATAAATAATGAAAAGTTAGTCAATTATGAGAGATTAAGAAAGTCTGCATTATAACGCCACAATGCTTTGTGTATGAGCTCTCTGGCGTGACGTCCCACCCACAGAATAAAACTCTCAATTTTTAATTGTTTGTCCAGTGGCCGAAAAATTCGTCCATTTCATAAATAGTTGTATTGGCGATAAATTAATTAACACCTTCACCTTCGACTATATCACGTGCATCATTTATGCCCCATAAATAATTAATTTTCACAATAAACACATCGATATTGTGTAGACACATGATAACTACGGGTTCATTTCACTGTCTTCACAATATGTTCATTTATTGAAAAGAGGGCAAACATCGATATTATCAATATCTCGAAAGTCTGTCACGCTTATTCTCATTCCTCATTGGCTCAATCGTCCCAGGCGGCTGATTTGAATTCCGAACCCATTTAATTTTGAAATTTGCAATGATTTTTATGTAGGGGTGTTCTATAGGGATTTTTTCAATTTATTTTTATTTTATTAACTCGAAAGTCTGTCACGCTGATCCCTCATTGGTTTACAAGTGTCTACTAAGGCGGCTAATTTGAATTCAAAACTCTAACTTTGAGATTTTCAATTACTTTTATAATTTCAACGCACCTTCGGTCTCGGTCTCGTATAAGTATCATTCGAAATACCACAAAATTTGTGTCTCGTTATAATGTTATAAATTTAATATGAATAAAAAGCCGCATAAAATTTCAGATTAACAAAGAATTTAATAATACGACCAAAAGGATTTTCCATTGAATTTTTTAGTGTTGAATATGCAAGTCCAATGGAAAATATTACATACATATTTCATTATTTTAAAAATAATGAGAATTACCAAATTATAGATGTGGTAAAAGCAGGATAAATGTCCATCGTTTGTTTATCAAGTGGTAACATTTGCTTATCAAAGTTATAAAGCCATCCGTCCATCAATATTGGATTACGCTCTCCTTTTATTTACCGGGACAGGAGCGCAAAAAACGGCCGGGTTTTTCCGAACGATCAGCATTCTGAAAAATGATCAAAAACACGCTAGCCCGACCATCCCCTCCACAATCGATCACACTTTCTCCTGTACGAATACATACGGAAAGAACTTTTGGATAAATATTACACCTCTAGAGGGTGAAACGTCGCCCGAATTGATAATCAACCACTTTTTAGGTCAAGTTTTGTTGTGAAAATTAGACTCGGGAGGCTAGTTTTTATGATAAAACTAACTTTCATCCCTCGTTTGGCCCCCTCAAGGTCTAATTTTGACCTAAATTTTTTTTCCGTGCCCTAAAATCGATTCCATCCTCCACAGATTCAATCAACTCGCGTCAAACTGTGCAGTTTTCAGACTTGACTTCTACAACAATCAGAATCCAAATACTAGATCTCGGAAAACTTGCGATCAATCCGCAGTGATTCGTTCGGGAATAATTCCAAAGGAAAAGTACTTTCTGGATAATGTTTTCCCTCGTCTAAGTGTTGGCCTAGTCTTGATGTCCCAAGCCTTGGTGGCTATACCATGAGCCAGTTGGTGCATATGTATACCATTGGCTGCAGACTGGCCCAATATTGAAGCGCCCATACTTGGCTAAGTGTTGGCCTAACTTTGAAGTTCCTTCACTCCTGGCCTATTATTGCCCTATCATCGCGATACCAATCTTCAACGGTTCTATAGTCGGCGGAATGCTGGTCTTCAAGGGTTATACCAATGATTATCTTGTCCATGTTGGTCCATCCTATAGTTAGAGATTGTCATTAAGTGTATGGATGACTTGGGTCAATCTTGGGCCGTTGTTGGTGCCACAAGAGTATGAACGCAAGATCTCAACGAAGGAATGGAGCCAATGATTGGCGATTGGCAAACTGTACATGGGAAACAGCCTTCGACATGGCAAAGGAAATTCGGAAACTTTTTCGTCAACATTGAACGGGCCCCGTTTCTCCGTCGAGCTGACTAAATCGTCGGATCGCAGCGGGTGCACGGAGAGAAAAATCTGAGAATTTTTATAGTGTGACTTGGATAAAAATTACTATGCTGCCTTACAATCTCGGCGGAAACTGCAAGTCTCAGAAAAATTACTATGCCGTCTAGCAAATTTTCTTTATCTGCTTAGGAAAACTTCGATATCGGTCTCGTAAAAATTGAAAGTCTGATGGGTACGAGGAGGTGGGCTCTAAACGGATGTTCCAAAACGTCCATGACGAAGTCCAACGTCGGCAATAGTCGGCTACATTCGGCGCTCATCGTTGACCAGTCAGAAGGAGTTACCGAAAAACTGCTTTGTGGCACAGTAAAAAATGAAGAAAGGCATAATAAAATAAACGGATTTAGATAGGGATTTTTAAAAGATTTCTATCAATTTTTCATTTAAATTCAAATAAAATGTGATAGACCTTCAAATTTTACGAAGCCACATATAATTAATTACCAAATGTATTACAAAATTTACGGTATTTATAGGAATCTTTAGGTTTAAATAAAACACATGCTAGTATTCGAGTATTTTGCACAGGAATTTTTCACAGATTTTTCTCTCCGTCTGACTAGTCAATGGTTGCTATACATTTTGAAAATACAATCTTTGCAGACTTTATAAAATGTGTTACTTGATCATCAACATGATCTATTCAATATGACAGCAAAAAAACATCATGTCATGAAATTATCGGATATTGTCAATTTGAGAGATTGTTTTTTATTTAACGAATGGTAATCAATTTTCATTATGCGAATATCAGAGCGGGAAATAAAATCTAGTGGAAGTAATAAGACGTACGCATGGGTAAAAGTGAAATCGTGGTATAAACCTGAGTGCTGTATCTTTGGAACAGCCTGACGTTTATTACATGTTCATGAATGCTTGTATGAACGAATTCCAAGGCTCGTTATGTTTAGGGAAGTGTTATGCGTGAAATCATATGGCGCGAAGTCCAACGGATATCCGTAATAATTCTGTTGAACTCCATGTCTTCTGGGGATGTTTGGTTCATTTATTTCTTTTCGTTCTCGAGATATTAGTTTCTCATTAGAGATTGAACGAGCAATAGTGCATGAAGGAAATTTTGTAGCATGAATTATTTAGTTCTTTAGTAACACTGCAGCCGTCTACATGAATTTATTTTCCGCTGAGTTAATTTTTTGTTGCTGATTCTTCAGCATGCAGGTTCCCAATTAGATAATTAGAACACAGATTCAAAATTCTGTTTATTATTAATTTTCTTCCGATTTTAGAATTAATTTTGCAATGTCTAGTTATTCTCGGATTCCGAAATAAATTTCTTAAAGTTGGGTTCTAATTTTTTGATCGAAATTTTTGTCAGGGATCGGGAATTCCTTCTTAGTTCTTCTTAAGATAATCAGTTAGAAACCGGATAGATTTTCGTTACCGATAATTGGTTGTTCATGTCGCTTGACGGGTTTAGTCAATTCGAAATGAACTCGAATTCGGATGTTTTCAGCGGAGATTTCAATGATGTCAAAAGAAATGGTGTCGATGTTTTCAGGAATTATGTTGGGACCTGTATGTGTGCACGCGATTATTTTATATATTCGGTATCGTGGCATTTGAAGCAATAGTTATTAAATTGTATAAAATTCCAAAGCTCATCTCCTAGGATATCTAAAAGAAATGTTGGCTGCATGTGTCCTTCACTTAGCCCATGCCATGACCTGGCCATTAACTACTTTAGTCTGGAATGGTTTATACAACGAAATAATAAGAAAATTTAAACTTAATATGAGTTCCTCTTGCCAGAAGAAGTAGGCGAGCCCTGAATGGGTTTGTAAAATTAGTTTTGCGTTAGTTACATTCGAAGGAAGAAGTAGTCTCTTCTAATCTATTGTCCACAATACCAACTTGGTACAATAAACTTTATATCTCACAAGTGCAACATTCCCTTTATTATTTCAAGGCGCATCCGTCTAATTTCGCGTACGCAGCATATACACAATTTCAACGAATGTGTGAAGGTTCATGTCATATGCCTATACGCTTCTAAACAAATTACATGAGGTGATTTTATCAAATACAAACTATTTCTGTATTGCAAACATTGAACTTACCAATTTATATCGCGATTACACATCTAAATAACACAAGTAAGTATTGACATATATAAATTCATCACAAAAAAATTTCAACATTCAAACTCAAATTGTATACTCCAACATAAATACAAATCAACATAACACCACATTCCGAGGTTTCAACATTTTTCACCCTTATAAAATTATTCTCCATATAATTTTATAAGAAAATTTAGTCCAGACTCGGATTTGAACCCATGACAATTCCATCTCCATCATATAGAGAGGGGGGGAGCAATGATTTGCGCCGTCATTAAAAGGTTATGAATGAATTTGAAACCCAACACTTGAAGAAACCGTCGGAAAGCTTTCTTTCAGCGAAGTTTACGACACATTTGAATTTTTCAACCGTCATCATGATAATCAAAATAACAAATTTAACTATCATAATATCTTCTAATTTAGAGTTCATGGTACCCTAGGTACGTGGCCTCTTCCGATTTCCATGACAGTTACACATATCGTAAAGGACTCAAAACTAAAGGACACGTAGTTTTTTTTAAACTACGGTTTATAATAACAACTTGCTCTGCAGTGGAATCGAAAAATCAGTCGTTGAAATCGTAAATTTCCAATGTCAATTTTCTCCCTCGCGTGTCGGCAATTTAAAAAATAGGAGCACTTCAGCTTTCAATCCTTTGCAATTTATGTAAGCTTCGTCGCAATCGTTAGTGATATTGGAATGATTATGCAACTGTAACTTACGTTCATTTAATGATAATTTAGGGTGATCTTAAATGTTATTTACGCTTGAACTTCAAGCGGAAAGACGTGTCAGAAAGCGTAAAAGACGACTTCATAAACGTAATTTACATCTAGTTTTTTGTGTATCTACTGACCTTAACTTTTCACCACATGCACACTACGAGGGTAATTCACTTTGCTTGAACACAGTATTCGGATGAAGATCGAAAGGAATATTGGTACTCCCGTTTGTCATCTCACATCGCCAATCGATAATGATAATAGCGGGGAGGAAGACATCTCGACGAGTACTGGAAAGTGAATTCGGCCTCTTTCTTCACCGAGGTCCTCTCACCAATCGAATGTATCATTTTTTTTGAGATTTTATGTGTTGATATATTTACCTGAATATAAACTGTTGTCAAATCAAATGCTCGGGGAATACTGGAGTTAATATAAAAAGTTTATTAAGAGCTATAGGATCTTATTGTAGATGTAAAAAAAAGGTGATCTTTGTGGAGAAACATTGCAAATAGACATGGATGGTACAGGGCTGCAAGCCTGTACAATAGAAGTACCTAGACAGTCATATTTTGTGGGTTTATGAGAGGCCCAAACGTGTGACAGGGGAAAATCGTTTCCAGCCAGCGAGGTCAGAGACGCGTGGATCACGTGACGCTGGTAGGGCCTACTCTAGAGTTCATAGAAGGTAGTAAAAATATAGATGAGGTGTGGAAAGAATGCCACCCTAAGCGTTCTGTAAGAGTAGCGTATTGTTTAACTGAGAGTCAAGTAGTGAAAAAATAACAAGTTTCTTTAAATTGACCAGCTGACCAATAAAAAACATGATCGGCTAACCCCCACCACCACCACCCCTCCCCTACCACCACAGGGAAAGCTATATGAGGACTACCCCTAAACATCGGAGCTTATTGCCCTGAAGATGCAGACTGCAATGCTTGCGAAACTTCGGTGCAATGCTGAAACTAGACGCGGCATCCATCCCGAAGCCAATCATGTCATTAATCATGACCGCGAAAGCCTTAAAACTAAGAACATGTTATAGTGTTTAATAGTGTATAGTGATATTAATAAATATGTATCTGCTAAACTTCTGTGTCTTTGCGACAAACTTCCTTTGACCCACATATCCCATATAATATTATTGTTATTAACTTTAAAAGAAGAAGAAATATAAAATAATATAACTCATATTAAAAACTACTACCGTGAACTGAATACTATTTACCATGAATTAGCTTTTCAGTGACCGATCCGGAAATTTGAAGAAATTGCTTCATTAATGGCACTCCAGGTGGAACTTGTTTCGTAATATCTTCAGGACGGACAGAAGAGTACCTGAGATGATATTAATTACAATTATGTTCAATTTATGGAAATATAAACTGTAGGATAGAAAAATTATATGCAAGATGTACTGATAAGCAGTAGTTTTAGGAAGTTTGTCAGATCGTTTATCATAGACATAATCTTGTGAAAGTCATTCCATAATAGAATTGGTCTTAAAGTGGACAAGAGCAGAATCAAATTGCTAATTATCTCTAAAGCGTAACAATCTTTTTTGATGGATAAATTCATGACAACCAGTTGACAACCAACCAGTTGATTATCGGAAAAGGATTCTTTGAGGTGAGGAATTTCCTTCGGTTACCAAAAAACCAGTCATCCTCAGTAGATCAACAGTTTTTCTCTCAATTGTACGAGCGAGGTTTTTCCTAAGTTTGACGTAAACTCTGGTGTCCTCCAGTATTGTCTTATAAAAATTACTGTACCAGGTACCAACATCGAGGTGTTAAATGCTAGAATACTAAAATGTGTTTTACTCACATAGAAATTTCTATCAATACCGTAATTTTGGTCATACATTTTCTAAATATTGATATGTGACTTCATAAAATTTTTTATGTGAATTTAAGGAAAAATTAAGAGAAATCTTTTAACAATTCCTGTCTAGGCCAGTTTATTTTATTGTGTCTTCATTCATTTTTTACTGCGCCACACAATAATTTTTCTGTAACTCATTGTGATTAGTTAAGGATGAAAGCCGAATATAGACGACTATTACCGACGTTGAAATATCATTAGCTGATAGATATTCAGACGTATTTTGCAATTTGAGCGCATTCGGCGATTCAAAATGCACTCGGAACATTTAAGTGGGCTTATTATAATTTTCAATTGCAATTAAAATAATTGCAGAGTGCTGTGAAAAAATTCTGCGCTTTCAGATAAGAAATATTCGACCATCGCGGAAAATTGCCTACCATCATATTGTACTCTAATTAATAGCAACACACGTAATTTTTATGAAATAATTCTTTATTTGTATGGAAAGTCTCTAAAGCGAATCTTAACGATAAACGAAGGACCGTTAAAAACTAAAATTCATCTGAATTTCTAAGACTGATTTTTCATTTGTTTTGTGTAATAAACGTGAGGTTTGAATGTTTTGAATATCGAAAAGGTGACTTACAAAATTTCTAACGTAATTACCACTCGTAACTGTTTGAATTCACAGGATTTTTTGCGCGTATTCGATGTGTCATAAGATTATTCCCGTGGTTTTTTGCAATGGTGGTCGAGATAGGACCACAACGAGGAAAGCCGTCTTATCAGTTATCCTCAAAAGGAATAGGAAAAACTATCGGACGTGGCGGAGAAGTTGGTGAGCTTCTCATTATTCGGTCATGCTTGATGAATTGTTGCAACGCTGCGGTTATTCCGAACATTCAGACGTTTTTGCTTCAATTCGCTTCGGTACTTCATACCATAATAGATTTTGCTGGGAGAACGATTCGTGATCATTGTTATGAAGTTCTGTGCAACAACGATGAAGATTAGTTTGGATTGCGTAATACGATCAGACTATTCAACACATGAAAGATGTAGAAGTGCGATCATGATATTTGTCAAGGAACGTGTGCCCACGTAATTTGTATTTTCCATCTTCTCTGATCACAAAGTATATTCGGATGCTTAGAAATGTCGGCAAATTTCATGATATGTCATATGATGGTAGCATGATAAGTTTTATATCGCTAGTATATAGCATTTATAGATTTTATACCGCTAGTGTGCATAGGGGCCAGATAGAACGAGGGGCAAAGCAGACTCCCCAGGAGCAAAATGAACCACGGAATTTTTGTTAAACCTATATATATATATACAGGGTGTCCCAGAATTGCACGTCCAGACTTTAAACTTAAGTTGGGGGTGAAATTCTGGATCGAAAAGTCCTGAGCGACTTTTTGATCAGACGCACCCTCTTCAACTTATTCAGAGTTGAAGTTGGACGAATCAGGGGCGTGGAATACCCGGTCGCACGACGGTGAGGAAAACGTTCGAGTGTGGTGGTGTCCCCACCATACCATACTGCTCCCCTGCGGCGGAAGAAAGAGATGACTGGCGGCGGTGGGTAAGAGGAAGGGGGGATGAAAAAATGAACACCTGTGGTGACTACGTCGCCACTACACCCTGGCATTCCCGGGTAAATTCCCCAATCCTGTCTAGACCTTTCAAAACCCATTAGACCTAGCACCTACCCGACCGACGCCATCCCTACCATAAAAACCTGGGGAATAACCCAGAACTGTCCCAGCGAAGAACCCAACCTTCCTGTGCACCTAGCCGGCATCACGACGTCACGTGTCGAGAATACGATGCCGAGCCAATCACAGTCGAGATCCCTAGTATCCCTTCTCCTGTTTCCCAAACATTCGCACGCTCACACTTTCCGCACATTTTTCCACACTCTACAGTTACTCACCAGCCAGCACTTGGACACATTCAACGCTCACACTTGTAGGATTAATAAATAAACTCTCGTTCATACGACCGACCTGGTGTTATCTTCCATTTGCTCACCTCCACAAATTGGTGACCCCGACGTGATCCAGCAGGAATTCGTGGACGCCGAGCAACGACAACCCAGCAGACGCCACGTGGTCGTGGAACGAGATCGGCCACTACAGCAACGAGCACCATCCGACGAGTGTACCTCACCACCATCGCAGGCCATGTGGTCTCCACAGCAGCAGCAGAACCTGATGGAGGGTATGGCCCAAATCAGCCGAGTAGCCGTGCAACTAGGAGAGTTCACACCGGAGGACCCTGAACTCTTCTTCGGCATCGCCGACCACAGTTTTCACGCAGCCGGGATCACTTCCGAATCAACAAAGTTCGGCCATATCTGCGGGAAGCTCTCCAGGTCAAGGTACGCCACCGACGTGAGGGATATCATCCTGAACCCTCCGGCGGACAACCCCTACACTTATTTAAAGACGGAGCTCATAAAGCGCCTGAGCTCTTCGCAGGAGGAAAAGATCCGGATGCTGCTAGAAAGCGCAGAAATTGGAGACATGAGGCCGTCTCAGATTCTGCGCCACCTGAAGAGCTTAGCAGGACCCAGCTTCCCGGACGACGCTCTCCGGACACTGTGGGTCACGCGCCTTCCAGCCGACGTCCAGGTGTTATTGGCCACCCAGCGCAAGGCCTCCCTCGACGACGCTGCAGATCTGGCCGACAAGACCATCCAGATCCTGAGACCAAGGATCCCGCCTGCTGCTCCGCAGGTCGCTGAGGCAGCGGCTCACAGCATCGAGGCGCTTCTGAGCCTCAAGCTGTCCCAGATGGCCCTCGACCTCGAGGGAAAACTCGGCGTCCTACAGTCGGAAATCGAGAGCCTGAAGCGGTCCAGCAGAGGAGACGGAGGATCCCCCCGCGGCCACAACTTCAGGCGAGAGAGGTCCAGGTCGCGCTCCACCCACCGGCAGCAGGGAACCGACCGGCTCTGCTGGTATCACTGGAGATTCGGCCCCGACGCCCGGCAGTGCACGAAATCCTGCAGCTTCACCGCAGGGAAACGGATCGGGCAGTCACTAATGGCGGCTAGTGACTCTGCCCCAACGACGCGCCGCCTCTTCATCACCGATCAGGACACCAAGGTGCGGTTCCTGATCGACACCGGAACCGATTTGTGTGTGTTCCCACGACGTCTAGTGCGTGGGCCGCAACGCAAGTCATCCTACGAGCTCTCGGCGGCGAACGGCAGCACCATTGCGACGTATGGTACGGTTTCCATGGATCTCAACCTGAAGCTGCGGCGGGCATTTCCGTGGAGCTTCGTCATCGCCGACGTCTCCAAACCCATCATCGGAGCAGACTTCTTGTTCCACTACGGACTCTTGGAGGACCTCCACAACGGCAGACTCGTGGACTCCATCACCTCGCTCACCTCACCCGGGCAAGTCGAAGTGTTCGATTTCCCGAGCATTAAAACGGTGACAGGCAATTCACGGTACCACGAGCTCCTTCAACAGTTCCCCAACCTCACCAGACCCGATGGAACCGGGACATCTCCGCGGCACGACACCAAACATCACATTCAGACCACACCAGGACCTCCAGTCTCCAGCAAACCACGACGTTTGGCCCCAGACCGCCTGGCCGATGCCAAAAGAGAATTCAGCGCCATGGTGCAACGAGGTACAGCCCGACCTTCGAATAGCCCATGGTCTTCACCTCTCCACATGGCCAAGAAGAAGACGGATGACTGGAGACCATGCGGAGACTACCGTGCGCTCAACGCTTGCACCGTTCCAGACCGCTACCCAGTGCGACACATCCAGGACTTATCGCAGGCACTCCGAGGCAAGGAGATCTTTTCGACGATCGACCTGGTTCGGGCGTACCACCAAATACCGGTCGCCGAGGCGGACATCCCGAAGACAGCAATCACCACACCATTCGGTATGTACAAGTTCCCCTACATGTCGTTCGGTCTTCGCAACGCCGCCCAGACCTTTCAACGCTTCATTGACGAGGTACTACGGGACCTGGACTTTTCCTACGCGTACATCGACGACATCCTGATAGCGTCCGAAACCCCAGAGCAACACCGGTACCATCTGAGGACCTTATTCGAACGCCTCCAGTCCTATGGCCTCCTCATCAACCCACAGAAGTGTGTGTTCGGCCAACCAGAAGTGAAGTTCCTGGGCTACCTGGTGTCCAAGGAGGGCACACGTCCATTGCCGAAAAAAGTCTAAGCCATCCTGGACTATCCAGCACCAACAACGGCGAAGCAGCTCCGACAGTTCTTGGGTATGTTAAATTTTTACCGTAGATTTATACCTAGGACTGCACAGGACCAGGCACCGCTCAACGGACTCCTGGTGGGCAACACCAAGGGTAGAACTCCCATCAGCTGGACCCCAGAAGCCCACACGGCTTTCACCACCTGCAAGGCCAGACTAGCAGACGCAGCACTCCTGGCCCACCCCAAGGCCGACGCCAACCTTGCGCTCATCTGTGACGCCTCCAACCACACCGTAGGTGCAGCATTGCAGCAACGAGTCAACGGGGACTGGGAACCATTGGCTATCTTCTCGAAGAAGCTCAGTCCAGCGCAAGCAAAGTGGAGCGCATTCCACCGTGAGCTCCTGGCAATCTACCTCGCCATCAAACATTTCAGGCATATGGTAGAAGCCAGGGTCACTAAATTTCGAAAATAGAAATTCCACAACAAACTCCTTTTTTGTAAACAGCGTGTTAGGGGAGTGAATAATTAAAAAGAAACTCAAACTAACTATTACACGCCGAGTGGGTCCTTTGTGTAATTAGTTCAAGATTTGTTTTGAATTGTTTGGAATGAGTGAGGATGTGATAGGTGAATATAGGAAGACTTGGATCGTCGGGATTAAACACTTCACTTGATTCACTGTTTTTCCGTTTATTCAAATAAAAAGTATACATTATTATTTGATGTAACTACTAAGAGGTTCTAAGTTCTACTGACTAATCATTTCAAAAATTAATATTAGTTTGTGAAAATGGAGGTGGTAGTTCCCAATAAATTAATGAAAATTAGAGGTTTCCCATTGGTGGAAATGCAAAGGAGGTGAGAAAAATAACTATATTTGGGAAATTGGAATCAAAGGAAAAAATGATGAGAAATACCAAAAATTCTGAATGCGCAGTATGACACGCAACATAGCGAGTTTTCTCCATCCAAACGAGAAGCTTCAACACGAGCGATTTCTGCTTAGAGACAACTATTTAAGAGTCTA
Source organism: Diachasmimorpha longicaudata (assembly GCF_034640455.1). Classification (NCBI taxonomy): domain Eukaryota; kingdom Metazoa; phylum Arthropoda; class Insecta; order Hymenoptera; family Braconidae; genus Diachasmimorpha; species Diachasmimorpha longicaudata. Next base: position 954,515 of record NC_087239.1, on the reverse strand, counting down.
AGAATATTTCAAGTTGGATGTACCGAAGTCCCTTTGTCATCACAATAAGAATGTAGCTGACTTACCTTCCGACGATAATGAGAGGTTTCGTCATTGTTTTTTCCATTATACTCTACAACATTATCCTCAACTATATATTCTTTCATTCACCGAATATTTTTTTATCCATTTTTTAATGGAGTGCGGTCGGTAAGAAAATCGACGCAACGCTGGTGGCACGACCAGTTATGTAGTAGAATAATTCCGGGCGACGTTGTCACTCCTAGAGTTGTTTGCATTTTGTGGCCGGAAATAGAGAGTGGACTGGTCAGTGGTGCACGGTGATACTGAATTATTATTTATCAGTGAGTTTAAAGTAACTGAACTCTGCGCGTTTTTCAACTCTACGAGCTTTGAATTGGGTGGTACGGAACGCTTTGGCAACCTCGCCTTCAAAAGTGGACGGCACCGCGCTTAGTGGGGGGGGGGCTCCGTTCGTACTTGTTCAACTATACAAATAATCAACTGTACAGAGAATTTTCAAACGGTGAGAGCACCACTGTGCAGGGATTCAACTGTCGAGAGAAAAAACTATCAATCTCTACCTTGTCGACGCTGTTTAAATCACCCTGCGCCGCCTGTACAGATGTGGCTATGCCTAGTTTTTTCTCTCGACAGTTGAATCCCTGCACAGTGGTGCTCTCACCGTTTGAAAATTCTCTGTACAGTTGATCATTTCTACCGTTGAACAAGTACGAACGGAGCCGCCCCCCCCCCCCGCTTAGTACGGAACTATTTACCTTCATTTTTGGTGTGTTTCCTCAGAGGAACTAACTAAAAAGACTGAAGGGCTACAACACCCTGCACCTGATGACTCACATTAGCAATGTCCCAGTCGCACACCTCTGTTTAGACTCAAGAAAACAGACCACACACATCACACCCCAAACTTGTCAGAATTTTCACCCATGAAAATGTTTTTCAATATCAAGTGGGAACACGAGAATAAAAGCAACACAAATCGTACAAAGATCCATTCCATCTAACTGTAAATTAATTTTGATAAACAGTTTGAAATGAAAACTCCAATAATTATAATTAATTATAATGAAAAATATATAATATAGAAAAATTATAAAATATGTTTCGCTTTCTGCTGAGAAAAATACATGACAATAGGCATTTTCATAGTTCGATGTACTTCAAGGTCATAAATAAAGGTATAAATTATGTAAACCTCAACGGCAGTTCTGTGCAAGCCCAAGATAATGAATTTTTTTTTACTGTTTAAAGTACTCAAATCAACATGATTTATTTACTCTGCGATTTAAGCCATTCTAGCTATTTAATCGTGATGACGTTGAGATACTATATATTTTGTCATGTTTATATAATAAATTTGTGTATGATTCTGAGTACGTTTAAATTTACTGAATTTAACAAGAGAGAAATTAAGTTGGTAGTCGGTATTTTGAGTAGCTGTAATTCTGTCAAGAATATTGACCAAAAACAATGGCTTGAAAGTACATAAATCTTCGAAAGAAAAAGCCACATAAATGGTAATCTTAACAAGCTCTCATAAAGAATAGAGAGTCTATACAATACAAAAACGAATTCTCGAATATACACAGATTCTTTGATCTCTCAATCCTCGAAACTATCTGCATCCACTTTTGGATCCTTGTCCCTTCTCTTATGTTTCCACACCTGTTGATAATCCCAGTTCGTACCCACTAATTTGTCGATTACCGTAATTTATCACACGGTAGAAAAGTGCAACGGCTCGAGGGTTAAGATTGTTTTCGCGCGACAGTCTCAGTAAAAAGTTTATGCGCTGCCCAGTGGCCGAGATTAAAATACAATCTTTTGACTGTACATGGTCCCACTTGATTAATTGCATGGTGTGGAGAGCTAAAATATAACTATATATTTTCAATTATAAATTCTTACTTATTTCAATTTAAGAATTTTCTGTAATTATTCTTCAAAAACAAACAGGTCAATGGATTTAATGTTTTTCATCTCGATTTAATGATTTTTTTCTACCTCAGACCATTCTCATTTCAAAAATCTATCGACCCGTTGATTATTAAAAAACCTTAATCCATGGCGCCCCATTTAAACACACGAAAAATTATTCAAATTTCAATATTTTTATCTAAAGTTCAAACCAGACAATCTCAAACAGAAATTGATTCTTTTGTAGCTACGTTTTTCCACCACTCACCACGAATATTTAAACAAAAACTGTTATGTAAATATTTCACATGATCACAACCTTAAAGTTTGAGTTGAGCACGGGCCAAGTGCCCTCACGTAGTGTATGCTTTCATCCTCTCGACGAGATTTCACTGAAGGAGTTGAGCGAGAATCCTTTACTAGTGGCGGAGGAAAATTTTTGAAAATGAGTACTCATAATGGAACCAATAACTTCGAATATTATTATTAAAAAAGGACAAAAACTGGATACATTCAATATCCTAAACTTATGAAAAGAACTGTAACTTGGGTGAACAGGGTCAAGGCGGATCATTACCGATCAGCCAGTTCATGGAAAAGGATTAGCTATATTGTAATCGTTACTTGCAGATGTAGCGAACCGTCTAAAGATATACATAGATCATGTGCTCTAGTACTGTCCCCTCTATGAACAGTATCGTCAAAATCTTATCAATGGATTGCAAAGTGAATGCTATTTTCCACCTGGTGAAACTCCCTATTTTTTGAAAACTTTAAATATAAAGATTATTTTGTTAATTGACTCATTTCTCACATCACGTAAATTAGATATTAAAGGATACTGCAAACTACTGAATGTTGAAGAAGTAAGAAGGCAATTTATGTATATTTTTGTTTATGAAAAAATCGTTTTTGGAGCAGAATAAACCAACAAGAAAAATAGTGTGTGCTAGATGTCCTGAAAAGTCCTTTCCGGACCTAGTGACATAATCTACTATCCTCAACACTATCGAAAGTGATATTTCCTTGATTATAATAATTTTTTCAATCTAAATGTAGCACATTACCGGTTGGAACGTACAACATAATATGATAAGAATAGTCAGCATTGAGGAAAGTCTGGTTTTATTCTTATCCGGAGTGATTGTGCTCAATTAACTCTTATAAACTCCGGAGAAAATTAAAAACTCATCGTAACAACATTAAAACATTCACTCCTGCACCGTGCACACCAACAATTGATCATTTAATCGTGAAATAATTGCATTGCGAAATTATTTCAATATAACGTATGACGCTTTGCTCTTGTTTCAGTTCACCCGGTTAACTATCCATACATTCAACAAAACCAGTGGTGATACCGCCTTTCACAATGCACTTGGGATCGAACACGGATACTGCACTTATACGTAAACACTGCAGTTTAGTGTATAAAGCTATGTATTTGCATTCTCTACGAGACTTATACTCACGTCCGAGACATTTTCTTGATTTAAATCTGCATCGTGCGCACGTAAATCGAATTGTTGATTCTTGAGAAATCGTACGTGTACCTCAAATTTTTCGGTTTCATTATGAAATATAATGACAATTTTCGAAAAATCATAATTGAAAATATTGTTCGTTCCAGTCAAAAGAAACACGACAATGTCAATTGTAAAAGGGCTATTTATTCCTTCACCAATCAATCCAGAGAATGACTGCCCAAAATCCTGTTAACATAAGTGGAGTTAGAATCGAAAGACAAAGCCTTTTCGATTTATACTTCATTTGTACATTAAAACGAGGGGGCAACTCGCAACAATATTTTTAGAAGGGTAACCAATTAATTCTGTAGCGAAGTGGTTAACTAGGATAGGTGCATTTTTTTTGAAAATGGGTTTTTTTTTAAATTGAAGCATAACATTGTTCCGGAGGTCCTCACAAAAGGATTTAGCTGAAAATTAATTTTTGGTGCCAGTGTCGAACAAAAATGAGGAGGATAACTGGAATGATAACAGCGCAAATGAAGATAAGTTGACATATCCTCGGAGGTTGAGTTGCTGGGAAAGGATAAGTTGACTTATCTTAGTATTTTTACACGACTTGCTTCATTGTTTGAAATCAACTTGAAGCGATCCTTGGCGTAGTTCGTTGCGTGCTTGCCTCTGAAAACAAGCCGCTCGAAACAGACCTGGTTCAAATCCAGCACTTGACAATTTATTTAAACAAATCAACAATAATTCGTTGGGGATTCCGGGACAGTAGTTAGAAATCACATACTGAGTTTCCTGGCTTATGAGTAGCACTATTCTCGCAGCAGAACCTCCAAGAAATTTCTACCTTCTCCCTTGACCCGGACTCAGATGTTTAAAATGTATGAGGAAGCATATCCTGATCAAGCCGTTTCGAGATGGTCATATCAACAAGAGATCAAGGCGCTTGACTTACCATTCAAGGAACCGAAAACTGACACATGCAGAACCTGCGATCAATTGCAGATTCAACTGAAATCAGCTACTACCGAGTTAGAGAAGTAAATCGCTTTCCTGAAAAATTCGCATTTCCGCACTTATCCTAGTTTACCACTTCACTACAGAATTTATAATGTATTTATACTGCTATCGAGTGGAAGCATTGAAAATTTATCTTTTTTATTATTTATTTGTAGTGATAGAAACTATAATGTAGATTATTTACACTGTCGTTATGTTGCATTGCCTTTCTGTATATATGTATTTATTTTGCTTTCCCTACAATACATAATTTTCTAGATTTGTAATTCATATTGTTTAAAAATTAACAAACTTCTTCTATGAACTTATGGTGATATGCGTTAGCGAATTTTTTTGTCGTTTAAGGTGTGATACACTTAATTTTTTCGGGTTTGTTGTAGAGGTCTGACGGATGTTGTCTGTATTTTGGGCAGCCAATTTGGCTTGGATGTAACTCAGATTAAAGTGATTATGATTTAACGTTCCAATCCTGAAGGGAACGATATTCCGGATGTGATTGTAAAAGCTACGACGAGACGAGTTATGGCAATGATCATTTCATGGATATGTGCATTGCATCGAGAAAAATTCTCAAAATGATTCAATTAATGATAAAGACTAGTGAACCCACTAATCATTAAGGCACTATATACTACATATATATGACTAGCGTATACATTTATATACTAATTATTAAAAAATATTGATAACGATGATAAATGCTAGATGATCACATGAAATAGAGACATATCAGTATTTAGGATCGATAGATGTTGAATAACACGTAAAACCCACATATTTATGTTAAATCATAGCTCATAATTTTACATTTTATGGTCGTACACATCCACTCTATGCGGAATTACTAAAATTAGACATTCAGAAATGAAGAGATGATTTCATGATCTCTTACCTTAGATTTTACATAAGATTTTGTAATATTTTTGCACGCACGATAAGATTTAATCTATTAGTTTTTCGTTGATCGGATTGAAATATTGCGTTCTATTGGAATATTCAATAGAAAAAGGAAATAGAGTTTGATTTTTCTATAGCAATTATTCCCTTCACATAGTTTTCAATCAAAATAGAATTTTTCTTTCAAATTGTCATTCCATTTTATTTTTCTTGGTCAATAAAATCAGGCAAAAAAATTTATGTGGGTTCCTGATCGTTCATTTGGCTTTGCTTGCTATATTTTTATGATCAATTTTTTAGCGGAAACTGTTAAATATAAATAAAGTATTAAATATTCGATTTTTTTCAGAATTTCTCCGAAATTACTAGACTTTCAGGAATGTTTGTGAGGACTTTTTTTTTGCTCAATCATAAAAAATCTAGAAAATTTTTTTATCAAGACTTTGCAGTCAGGATTAGTCCCACAAATATTCAGAAAAAACTCATTTTTCAACAACGTTTTGGCGTTTTTGAAAGACGAGGGGTGGAAATATTTCACTCTTAACCTCATCCGATCGTATCCTAATCAATGTCTATCGAACACATATTTTAAAAAATCGATTGTAGAACGTGTTCACTCGGGAGTGTACAGGTAAAATAAGTTGTAACATATATACATACATATACACACACACACACACATACAGATATCTATGCAAAAACCATTGAGGAAACCTCCACAGGCCAAAAACCGTCGAGATTTCATGAAGTTAGAATTTTTATGTTCGCGATGAAAACAACAACTTTTTGGGGAACTTTTATAAAAATTGTCTTAATAAAGTGCGCGGTATATAAAAGTTCAATTATCTCGACCTTTCGTATTGAATATTTTCTGTTAAACTTTACAATTGAACCAGTTAAAACCTCAAAAGTTTAATAATTAATCCAAAGGGTTACGATGGAGGAATGTTATTTTTATCACAAAAATTAGCCTCCGAAGTCTAATTTTTCCAACAAAACTTGACCTAAAAAGTGGCAGATTGTCATTTCGTTCCACGTTTCGCCCACTAAAGGTCTACGTTTTATTCAAAATTTCTTTTGTGTGTAATCATTTCGGGAACTCTTCAGTTGATTTTGAATTATCAAGAACCTAAATATTCCACTTCCTTCAGTCTATAAAAGTGCCTTTTGACAATTTGTCCTTCAATCCCAAGGTTCTCATGACAACAAAAACAATGAAAAACGCATTTTTTACATCACGTCACGTTTTATTGTTTTTGTCTGTTGTTCAGTAATCTTTATAATTGCATCAAGTACTGTCAATCTTTATCCTCATCGGACTTTGTCCTGGATCTGTTATTCGTTCAATTTTTTCGATTCGAAATTTCCAGATTGTGGTCCAACAACCGCAGATTAATGTTGACTGTTTTGTATCATGTAGTGCACCCAATGAGTTTAAATACACCTACACATTACATATATTTTATATATACTTTCCAAAAAACTCTTCACATTTTAAAAAAGGTTTTTTCTATTACGATTCCGTACAGAAAAACCTAGAAACAAAATAAATCTACCATTAATTGAAAATTCAGTTAACAATGGAGTTCATTCAATCTATCAAAATCATTTCCTAATTCGGTGTCATATTTAATATTTGTAGATGGACATGACCCGCTTAGAAAGGATTACTCTGGAAATATATACTTCTAAAACAAGAAAATCTCCAAGGAAAATATTATTTAACGAAAGTCTTATTTTTCTAGCCTTTGCACATAAAAATTACCAAAACACTGTATTCATTCGTTGTTATATTATTGAGTTCGTTACAAAACAACTGTTTAGAAACGGATAGACATGTGACACGTTCACAAATTTGTTAACATCGTGGATATGCTGCACACGAGAAATTAGACGGATGGACCTTGAAATAATAAAGGGAATGTTGCACTTGTGAGATATAAAGTTTATTGTACCAAGTTCGTATTGTGGACAATAGATTAGAAGAGACTACTTCTTCCTTCGAATGTAACTAACTCAAAACTAATTTTACAAACCCATTCAGGGACTCGCCTACTTCTTCTGGCAAGAGGAACCCATATTAAGTTTAAATTTTCTTATTATTTGGTTGTATAAACTAATCCAAACTAAAGTAGTTAATGGTCAGGTTATGGTATTCTGGCACGTGGTTTCAAACGGGACTTGATGGCATGGGCTAAGTGAAGGAGGCATGCAGCCAACATTTCTTTTACAATACGAGACATAGTCGCGCGCCACTGCGCGCGATTTGGTTAATCTTAATTGTTGTGATATTTTTTATTTAAGTCACATTTGCGGTGAGCGCACCTTATTTTAACTACTGTATGGGTAGAGCAGTTGAATTATAGGGATATAAAAAGCCAATGTAATATTTAAATTCAAAATAAGTATACCAAAATGATCCTGAAGTAATCGCGTATGACGTTGAACACGTCATCATTTCGTAAACATGGATTTTTAAAAATTGCTGATCTATTTCCCACTTGTAGGCAACATGCAAAATTTTAAATGTCTTGAAGCTGTAAGACGACTTGGAAAATACAGGAGTTTCGATAAGATATAGATATTTACATTTGATGAGTAACTTGTTTCATTTCCATTTTCTAACTAAGTTTTTATTTTTTACTAATTAACTCATCCTTTGACTTGATTTACTTGATACTTGTGTACTTGTGAAATTCAAATTTTGCCCCTGTGAATGTATCTACCAATCACGAATAAGTGTTACGGAATTTCGATATGTTCGATTCGATTCGAGATTTGAGGTGTATGTCCTTTTTACAAAAGGATCTCCTAGGAGATGAGCTTTGGAATTTTATACAATTTAATAACTATTCCTTCAAATGGCACGATAATCAATATATAAAATAATCGTGTGCACACATACAGGGTCCCAACAATAACTATAGTGACCCTTTGATAATCCGTCATGTCAATAGTTTTAAATCGTTGAATAAAAAAAACTGCGTTTTATCAAAATTAATATTGAAATATAGACATAATTGATGAAAATGCATGACGTAACATCATTGATTGGCTGAAATGAATAAAATAATCCAAATGATCAGTGTGAACGAAACCTTCTGCCGTCTTATTAATTCGGAAATCGACTCAGAAAGTTCAACTTCCCATCGCGGCAAATCGTCATCAAGGGCAGCGACGTAAATCCCCATTGAGAGATTTAATACATTCGTGGAATGGTGAAGATTAATTTATTCAGAAGGATCAGGTGATTACCATCGGCTCTCTTACATTTCCAGTTGCGCAACTCTCAACGTGAAATCCCCTGCGAGAATATGATTCACTCAATCATCTACTCTTCCTCAGTCTTATTTCTTCCTTTTTCGAGTCATAAATATTTTTTGCAAGCTATTTTATAATTATCAATTATAGAATGACTGGAAATATCCAAATTGTTTATCAGCAGAAAATACTACCAAAAATTGATTAAACTTCATTACACGAAGTAAATTGAATTGTTTTAATACTGTGGTCGTAGTAAGTTGTAAGTTGTGAGTTGTAAGGTCCTGAGTTCTGACACAGAATACAGAACAGTTTTTACAATTCTTGTTACACGTCGAATTTATCCTTGTGAAGCTAATTGTAGTAATGAGGAGAATTCGTTGGATGATGGAAAGGAACATTGGGGTGAGGAGGGTTTCAATTATCACTTATAATTGTCATTTGATCTTGAGTTTATTATACTCTAAATTTTACAAGAAATGAAGACCTCCGATGAGATGACTCTTTCACAGTTGGGTTCATAGTGAGGGGTAGGAATAATTTTGGAGACAACTTGGAAAATGTTTAAGTAGGAGGGATGGAAAAGTGGAAGAGGAACAATTTTCTGGAAATGCAACATGATTGGTTAAATATCACCTGTGATGGGAAGGACCATATCGTGATTGGATAGATCGCATGGGAAATTCTGAGGTGCAAGTAGGGAGAGAGGGAGAGGTTGGCGTCTTTTGAGGGTCGCGCGTGATAAAATGTAGGAATGCGGGGCAATAATGGCATATTGGAGAATGGAATTATAAAATAATTTATAAATTCGGAAGATTGGGGATTATTCTCATGAAAATATTTAAAAGGTCTAGAACCGATAAAAGATGGTAGAAAGAATTTGAGTTTTACTGTTTGTCTAGACAGTGGAATTGGCCATAATTAAATTTCTACGAAATCCGGTTAGGGAGAAAAACTACTTGAACAGTTATGAAGGAAAATTCTTATAATTATTGTAAAATAATTTCATTTCCAAAAGAAAATTGTACGCAATACAGAGAGAAAAACTGCAGAAAAATTAACAAAATTAGCATTAAGATGCAAAATGCTAGAATACTATAATGTGTTTTCATTCAGACATCAAAATTCTTATCAATACCATAAATTTGGTAATGATATGTGGCTTCCTAAAATTTACGAACCGGCGCCATTTAAAGGTCCATCATTTTGTACTTGAATTTAATTGAAAAATTGCTGGAAATTTTGTAAAGTCTACTATCTAAATCTGTTTATTTTATTGTGCCTTCCTTCATTTGTTACTGCGCCGCACAGCAATTTATTGTTAACTCATTATAATTGGTAGAGGATGACCGCCGAATAATCCGATTATTGCCGATGTTGAACTCCGCCATGGGACCTGTTGCATCAGCCATTTACCCTCCATCTTTTCGCCGCTCATTCTCCTTTGAATTGTTACGACGTCGACAAAGGAATTTTACTAGGCGCCAAAGATTTGTGTCGAGATTGTAAGGCAGCGCAGTAATTTTTATCGGAATCACACTATAAAAATTCACCGATTTTGCTCTTCGTGGACAAACTTTCTTTCTTCTCACTAATTACTTTGATTGATCATTACAAAAGATCTTGTACACGTGACACGAATTTGACCAGTGACAGTCAATAAAATGAAAAATGTCTCGTTAAGTGAAAATAATACTCCAGATACTTTCGATAAATCAATCGATTTGCCCTCTCTCACCAGCCGACAATCCATTCGTCTTTCGTCGACAAGTGGTCCGAAGAACTCAGCTGCACGTCGGAAGAAACGAAATATCACGCAATCGACAAAAGAAAGGTCAGCTAGGAAATATGCAGGTCGTGTATTCGGGTTTTGGTTTGGATAAATTTCACTTCCTGATCAATCGGGTTTCGTCTCATTCCCGTGAATCATCAACTGACGGAATATAATGAAAGCTCATTAAGTAATTAATTCTGAAATAGTCATTGACGCATTTAAATTTCCCTTTAATCAGTAATGATGTCAAGCGTGAAATGAAATGAGTCTAGCCATCAGTTACAATTGAAGCAATTGCTTACTCCACTCGAAGCCCTCCTTCGCCCGAAAGTAATTGATGAGGAAAGGAACCTCGTCATGCGAAAGAATAGAGAGTGATGACGGTTACGTAAACAACAGATTTGGCCACAAAAGATACAATTTCAACGTTGAAAAAATATTCGCCACTGTTCATTACAAGTACAGGGGTAATTAAACTAGATTAATATTGGAAATCATCATTAAACTTACTGGTCAATTGGAAATAAAGGCGAGAGGGTCATTACGGAATGAATGAGGTCTTAATAATCTGAGGAACGTTCAATTTTTATGTCCAATTTCTCGTTGCATTCTGATACTTCGCTAGGATTATTATTTTCAGTCGCTCACTGACTTGAGTTTCAAAACAAATACGAAATTTCACCCTCTGGAGTACGAGATTTATTACCGATTTTTCTTTTTATCGCAAAATACCTCATGATCTAATAGTGCTAATGAATATTTTTCTTGAAATATTTCGCACCATTTAATTAATCTGTAATTTAAGGTTGACCTGAAAGTAGACTTTTTTGCAATTATTCCGAGGCAGTTTAGTAGATAATACATTGAGTGGACAGTTGGTTGCCGAGAACATTCTTCTACGTTTCTTAATAAGATGTGCTAATTATCGTGACAATATCGTGAGTAGTTATTTTTTAAATAATATTCTTTTCTAAGTTCTTGCCGATATATTTGGGTCTTCCAACTTCCACTACCTGAGATTGTTGGAGAAACCTTTTTAGTTATGATAAATTAATTGATGCCGACAAAAATTATTTAGTAATTGTCAAATGTTATTAGGAGTTGTATGCTTTCTTCAGCCCTGGTAGCCCTTGACCCCGGCCAATACAGTTGTGAACCTTCTCCGCAGTCCAATCAGTATTTTCGGTAATTTATTCCGTCGAATAATCATTAAAATGACAAAGCTCATCTCCCCTAAGATATTTCTTTAGATACATAATTTACATATAAAGAACCTCCTCCCCCCACCACCGCCTCCGGTGAGGGCATGTAAGGACTACCCACAGACATCGCAGCTCATAGCCCTGAAGATGCTCATAGTCTAGAAGCCAATAATATCGAAACTTACAAATTTCAATTGTTTAATCATCATAATGCGAGTAATAATAATTGATAAATATGTGATTTTTGTCCCTTAGGGTTCAAAAGTTCTTCATGGTCGAAACGATAATTTGCAAAATGTCGTCAACGTACGCGGAGAGAAAAATCTCAGAATTTTTATGGTGTGATTCCGATGAAAATTACTGCGCTGCCTTACAATCTCGGTGCAAACTCCAGACGTGGGAAAAATTACTATGCCCCTTTGTAAAATTCCTTTATGGACGCTAAAGGGTTGATGCAACATGTCCCATGAAGATTTCCAACGTCGGCAATAATCGGATATATTCGGCGTTCATCGTGAACCAATCAAAATGTTATCGAAAAATTGTTATGTGACGTAGATGGGAATTTTTAAAAAATTTCAATCAATTTTTCATTTACTCTCTAATAAAAAAAATGATAGAACTTCGAATTTTATAGTGATGTTTACTACATTTTCCGAAGCCACATATCATTAATTACCAAATGTATTACAAAATTTACGGTATTTATAGGAATTTTTACATTTAAATAAAACACATTCTATTTTTCGAGTATTTTGCACATCGATTCTAGTGCACGGCACAGTACTTTGTCCTCTCCGTGTAATCGACTATTGCTAGTAGGTTGACAATTGACAAGGTATACGACATTGATCCTCCCTTGTCATCGAATAATATTTTTTGGAAATCTGTATTAAACATTTCAATCGATTAAGAATGAACCTTTTCTGACCTTTCAAAATCTCCGACGATCGGAACTTAACGGTATGGAAGCTCCGTAATACTGATCGATGAAATGTCACCAAAGATTTATCGGTAGCCTTTGGATGGAAATAATCATATGCAAAACAGCTTACCATAACTAATTACTATTTTTTACCAATACGATTTAATACTTGACACAGCTGTACCTCAAGTGTCATGTGGTAGTAACTACTTTTCAAATTTGCGCGCCGGCAACGAAAAGATGACATTTTATGACGTCAAATCTGTAGCGTTGCACCCGCCATCTTCATGTGGGAATCCCCCTTTTTAATATCATTTATTCAGTGGACATATTGTGTACATCCTATTTATGAAAGCACAGGTACATAAATTACGTTACTCACATAGACTATCGGCTAGCTTCATGCGTAAAACTTTTTTATAATTGATCAATGTGTTCGAGGCGGGAAATTTAAATAGTGTCGTAATACATCAAAGTCAGCATAAATTATTACTTCCACGGACCTCCCCCCCGCCTCTCCCAGTCATGTACGTGCCTTCACGGGTAGCGAATGAAGGCACCGTCAGGGCAAGAAGAGGTGATGAAGAACATGAAGCAGAGAGCGGGAGACGCCTGAAGGTGGATCCTACTGACTCGTGCTTTTGCCACCTGGTGAATGGTAGCCATAGAGGCGACCAGCAGGTCTAACTTTCTGTTTTGGTTGCTCTGTAATTCGATCACAGTTCGACTCTCGAAGCTAAGGTGTAGTCGATGCTACTCGATGGTAGTTTCGAAAACGATATCCTTGGGACACTTGGTGCCACCCCATTCCTGTCTACCCCCGCATCCTGGCCTTGCGATGGTGAACCGTTTATTGACTAGTGACTCTAACTTACTGCCTTAAACTCCACCAACGAGGATTGACTAAAGTAGAGTCTGAGTTCTGGAGGTTTGAGTGACGCCAGCGGCATCGTAGTACCTCACCCCAGAAGAGGCAGGGCGCCATACGCAATGCTGGAGTGTCTGCTCGTCAGCCGCTTCAACAATTCTTCAGTAGCAGTCCCGTTACTGGGTCACAGAAAGGTTTTTTTCCATTGAAGTTAGGTAACACTAGAATGAGGAGAAAAGAGGGTATGAGAATACTTCATTTAAAATTAAGGAGTTGTTGAAGCGGCTGACGAGCAGACACCCCAGCATTGCGTCTGGCGCCCTGCCCCTTCTGGAGTGAAGTACTACGATGCCGCTGGCGTCACTCAAACCCCCAGAACTAAGCCTCTACTTTAGTCAATCCTGTTTGGACTCCACCAGGGAAGTCCTGGATTGACGGGACGGGCGCAGGAAAATATTCATCTGCTGTGATAGTAGGTGTCTGCAGGAAGCACTACTCAGGTTTAAGAGCTGCTCTCGACTAGTAAACAACTTAAGCTGATGGATAGGATTGCTGACCACAATTGCATGGAAGTGGTCTGGATCCCAGACCACGATGGCATCCTCGGAAAGAAAAAGCTAATCAACTGGAGAACGGAAGTTTTAGGAGCACACAGAGAGTGGAAACCTAGTCAGTGTGCCTGTAGACCATATCAAGGACGGGATCCGGGAACGCACGGAAGAGGGGTGGGGCACCAGACTTACCAGGCCCCGGTTTTGTGAACCAACGACCAAATGGTAGAGAATTATCCTCACTATCAGAGCAAACAATGCAATGGTGGGGATCAGATGTCTTCAAGACTATCCGCATCACGAAAATTTATTTATTTATTTCTTATTAGTTTAAAGTCATGTAGCCCGTATAATGGATTACTTACACTCATTAATGCTACACTAAGTCGATTTAGATTTGTAAATTACAGTCTTTCAAATATTTACAATTAAATTTGGTATATTTTTTATCAATTGCATCTGCAAATGTTTTAATCATAAAAGGTCGCAGTTCAATTTACTTAGATTGTCTACTAACTCCTGTCTTTAGTCTAGATATTTAGGACAATGCCAAAGGATATGAACAAATGTGTGGTTTCCTGCTCCACAGGGGCAGCTGGAATCATTGATTATTGTAACTCTGTCCAGGGAGGCTTCCAGCTGGTAATGGTTGGCTCTAATACGATCAATGATAACGACAGTTTCTCTCGAAAGTTTCCGGCTCTTATACCAAGTCTTAACAGTGTCCCTGTAGCAGAGCTGCCATTTTTTCCTCTTTGACACTGGTCACTGGCTCTATAATTTTAGGGAACGTTTCTCTGTGGTGTTTACATTTGAATTGAGTTCGGAAAACCGTGAAAATTGACATTAACAGATGCGTTATTGATGGGCTCTACGAGTTTGCTCATAGAGCACATATAGTGATGCCTATCGACGAGGCAGAATGGAAAATGGCCGCAGGGCTCATTCCACATCTCCTTTTCCGAGAATGCCTCAACACACTGAGAAGTCGAGTCTGGATACCTCCACTCCACGTAATTACCATGTGTAACTGGTCTCTCACTCCTTAAATCTCAGTAAAAAGATTCTTCAGCATAGGATGGGATAGTGGAAAAATAAATGAGAATATTTGTCATTTACATGTCAAATTAAATTTTATTGCTCTAGTGTACATTGTGACACACATAGATCGAGCTAATTGAATAATTAATGGGCAATAATTATGTAAGTCAGTTTCACATATAATACAATTAGGGTAATTAATTAATGAGAGAACTAATTTTCGTTTTTATTTCTTGTGACAGCTGCCTCAATGCCTCAGAGTTGCCTAGCACTCCTGCAGAGTTTTTCCTTTTGTTTCTTACCATCGTTCCATCTATGGAAATTCGTTCTACAAGTCTACGTTTTTCCTCATGTTTTAAAAATTTAGTGTTTTTTTTAACGGTTGGTATGCTTGCACTGCGCCTACAGTTCAATCCTAATTATTCCTCTCGTTTATCGTCATACAAAGGTACGAAAGATTGTACGGCACAAATAATGTTTCTCTGGATCATCTTGACATCTAGGAATTATAATTTTACAAACATTTATAATTCTTTAAAATCTACTGAATCAACCTATCGATTGTTATTTAATTGAAAAATTTGTATTCTAATGTTGATAAAACTAGGAAGATCTTGAGTATCAATGTTCAAAATTAAAAAGTCATTTTGTCATTGTTCATTGTGCGTCGGTTGAATCCTAGAGAAACTCCACTGACGAAAGAATTTCACAGAAAAGCTGAGCAAATTCGATAAAAATATTTGATCAGACTTCTATGAGAAGTTGTGTAAGTTTTCAATGATTCTATTGATGAATTCCACGGCGATATTACGCTTTTTGGAATAGAAAATATCGAATAAAAATTTTTTACAGAAAAAAATCAACCAATTTTCATTTCACTATACAGTTCATGAATTTCGTAAATTATTGTCATTGAAACGTTTTTGTTTGAAATTCTATTGGAAAAAAAGTCTCTAGTGAAATTAGAAATTGACCAATAGAATTAATCAAAAACCAACAGAAAGTTCATACGAAGTGGAATAAAAATTTTCGGCGAATATGTCAAGTTTTTATAAGAAAGTTTTTCGAAAGTGTCATAACATCAGCCCTTGAAAAAATTGCAATTATTGGGTGTCCACGTGTTATCTGGTGGAAATCAGCACGATCTAATTTGCTATATTCATAAACATCTGGGTAAATCCAATACATTGAACAAGTATGCTGATTGTATTTTTATGTTCTTCCATTGAAATTCAGTTTAGAAAACATCTAAAGCTGTTTGCGAGAATGATTTTTCCCTTCGAAGCCACGATTGGAATGCTTCAGATATTAATTCAACTATTGAAGATGGATCAAATAAACAAAGAATAATAATAAATCAACCGAAAAATCAAAAGTGGTAATAAGAAATTAATCTGAAATCACTCGATGAATTTTAATTCCCAAGATGAGGTGTTGAGGTTGATTGATAAATTCAACTGATTATTAAAATTATTCAATTAATTATTTGTGTCAGGATAATCTATAATAGTAATCGCAAGAAATGTATGGACGTTTTATTAATTCGTTGGCTTCGATACGAGTGAACGAAAGAAATCCTTGGATATTAAAAAATAAATTTCCACGCAGATCATTTTTGCATCGATATCATATGTAGCCGTTTGGAATGATGAAAATCAATTTCAACATTACTCAGTTAAGAGGTCCGACTTCGACGTACTCGTAGATAAAAGGAGAGGAGGGGGGTGGTTCATTGATGATGCCGGAGGAAGTGAGATCCAGTGGTGGTGGGGCCCATTGATCAACTTTAGTCCCTCCAATGTCGAGACCAAGACAGAGATTTGCTGGAGTGGTGCCAATTACGAAGTGATCCTCTGTTAGTGGAAGAGCGTCTTTCAACAGTAGCCTGGAATTATAAATTTTTTCACATATAATACCACAAGTGGTTCAAAATTATCGAATATTTCCCGATAGATTCGTTGCAAACAAATGAAGGAGTCAAGTTTTTCAGGCTAAAAAATCACGAGTGCGAAGCACGAGTGATTTTTCCTGAAAAACTTGACGACTTCATTTGTATGCAGGGAACCTAGAGGGAAATATTCTATAATTTTGAAGCTCGAGTGGTATTCAGGGGATTATTTTTCCTATCCAAATTTCGGCCAAGAGAATTGTGCCATGACATGAAAAGAGGTTTATTTGGTTAAGTGTCGTTTGTTTACCAAAATATTCAAAAAATTATCGCTGATATTCGAGGTAGGCTATACAAAATATCAACAAATGGTGCAATTCTATTGGCTGAAATTTGGGTGGGAAAAATAATCATTAGAATTTTAATCCATCATGGGTAAAAATAAGAACAAACAAGCAAAACAATTTCTCGATTTTGAAGCCTTAAAATAATTCTCTAATCTTTTCTTTCAGATCCATAATCTAAGAAAGGGGCAAGATTTTTTTTTAATGACGACTCACGATTGGTTGAGTTGGGCTGGAATTGGCAATTTATGAATATAATTATCTAATTAAACTTTTATCGAAACGAAGGTAGAGATACAGCCGTAAAAAGATACTTCGTAAATATTTAGCATAACACTCAGTCAAGTTAAAAAACTGACAAAATTAGGTAAAAGAAACTCTTATTGAATTTAATGAAACAAAACAAACAATGAACTATACACGATGAAAAGAAATCATACGGAAAACAACCATTCGGAAGCATATTGCTCACTTATGAGCAAAAATAGTTATCCCAAGTAAAAACAATAATCACTTTCCGCTTGTTTCTTCTTAGTATTTGCTACGGTAGAAGTCAAACAACGTAATAGTGGCATGATAAATGGAGAAAATTATGTAACAGAATTAGCTGTGATATAACATCACATGAGATTATAAAAATGGAGGCACGAGAAAATGTGGAAACCTTCGCAATTTACTTTTTCTTCAAATTGCCAACATTTAATCAGATTTTTCGAAAGTATTGTTGTGATTAGATGTACCAAAAATGCTCCATTGCAGGTTCTCAATTGAATCAATGAATCCGAATAAGCGAATGTTGCTGAATCGATACATACCATACACTTTCTTCAGCAACTACGTGAACCTTGGGAATGGGGAAGCCATTGAACGGTGAAGCTACTGGTAGAGTGTAAGCCCCCATGTTTTCAAAGATTATCCAATCACCAAGTTCCATTTCGTGCATCAGCATATTTTCAACAACCTGATCCAAACCGTCGCACGTGGGTCCCCAAATGCTCGATGGAATCATTTTGCCACAACCACCCTGCAATTAAGAAAACAAGACCAAATTGATTACTTTCCTGATCGCATGGAGACACTAATTGTGTTTGTATTTGACGCAATTAAACCGCTCAGGCTTATTCCCCTAAATTTGCAATATACATTAAATTAAATTTTTTATATTGGAGCTTCTTAATAATTCAGTTAGAGGAGGGTGGATTAAATGACAAAACACTCCACAACAGAATAAATTAAAGAATTTTTAAAGGGGGTTGAATCGTCTATGGAAAATGGGAAGACAAATTCCTTTACTTCGGAAGCTCTAACTGTTCTTAACTGTTCCTCAATCATTTGGACATATAATAAAATGTGGGACATCAACAAGCGATTTTTAAAATCATCCTTTCAAAATCAGAAGGATTTAGAGATAAGGTTTGCTGCGATATTCCATTGAATAGTAAAAAAATTAATTCGTTATAGAAATCTCCATGAACAACTTTCTCACCAGAGTTCTTTGCTTTGGACATTATGACTTTGTACATTATAAGTTTAGAAATCGCGGTTAGAATTCTAAAAATGCTAAACTCCCAAAAAAAATGTAAACGGAAGTAATAAAGAAATGGATTTACGAATGCCAGAGTCTAAAAAACCGCGAGAATATATCTAGCGAAAGTAAATTATTATTAGTGAAAGGAAAAAATCATTCAATCACATCTCGTAGTAGATTTTAAACAATTAAATATATTCGAAACGTTAATTAATATCAAAGGTATGAGAATGTTGAAGGCAATATTCATGATAAGCACGTCGAAAAAATTTTCAGAATAAACCATTTTCTCGCCTTATCAAATTCACCACAAATTTATCCTTGCTGACTCACAGTTTATATCTTAAGTGCGTCTAACGAATCTAATAATCGATAACTATGTCCAACGAAAGTCGATAAGATAAGGATAGCAAAGATATCTAATGGAATCATTTGCCTGTGCCCTGAACATAAAAATTGATGTAGAACCTCACCTTAAGTGGAATGGGTGTGACATGCTGGTGGTCATACAGGAGACAGTTGAAAGATCCATAGACACCATCATTAATGTAATACATATTATGAGTAACCGAATTGGGGGACATTTTGTCAGCGCGAACAGAGCGTTTGCTGTGAATGCTTGTAGCTAGAGTGAATGCAGAGGCCACGTAGAATCTTCCAGGCTCAGCTATGATATGAACATCGTCATCTGAAAAAATAAATTAACGTTAATTGTATTTTTTGTCAAACTCAAAACCAATCAAGTT
Source organism: Diachasmimorpha longicaudata (assembly GCF_034640455.1). Lineage (NCBI taxonomy): Eukaryota > Metazoa > Arthropoda > Insecta > Hymenoptera > Braconidae > Diachasmimorpha > Diachasmimorpha longicaudata. Next base: position 935,057 of record NC_087239.1, on the reverse strand, counting down.
AATTGCATAACAAATTGCAGAGGAATTTGGAAACATCATGAATATTCAGCGTCATGCAAATGACATTTTGAGCAAAATCTTGTTTTTCTTAACATTGATTGTATAGAAATTCTCTACGTAAACACTCGTAAATCGATAAAAATTACAATGTTCCAAAACTTTCATCAGTATTTCGCTGGAAATAAAATTTCTACTTTTTTGTACATTAAAAAATATTTTCGTGGGCCTCAAATGAAGCTGTTATGTTATTAATTAATTTCATTGAAAATCATGACATCTTTGTCACTTCACTATTTTTTTATTTGGACATATTGTAATTATAGGAATGGTCAGGATCGATTTAGCTTTACTCCCCAGGCAACTAATTATTAAAGTGGCCATTCACTAAAAACTGTCTTTAGACCTCCCAAAGCCCGAAGGATACAACATATGTCTTTATGGACGGACATATCTTGACAACCCCTAACTGTGACGCAAAATGCTCAAGCCCAGAGGACCATAAACACATACCTAGAATTTCGTTCTACTAGATTCAATACTAAAGGTCATGAAAAGCTTGAGCGTGAGAATATGCCCTAAAATCGTGAAAAAATAAAACTTTTAATCGAATTCAAAGTTCTTCATACATTTTTGTCTCCTTCAAATAGTGGAAAAATTTGTAAAACTTACTGGGGAAGTACTCGCTGAGTGCAGAATTAATGACATCAGCGATTTTCCCAATGCACGTGCCCTTATCCCCAGGATAGCCTCCCCCAAGATCAAGGAGATAAGGCTTGTAGCCGATCTCCTTAGCCATCTCGAAGAGGCCCCTGGCGTGTCCAATGGCCCTGCGGAAGACCGGAGGATCTTGACATCCAGAGCCAACGTGGAAGCTCACTCCAACGACATCAAGATTAAGCATCATGGCCAGACGCAGCAAATTTGGAGCTTCGTAAATCGGATCGCATCCGAATTTCATACCGAGCTGACACTGGGCGACTTCAGCATCACAACGGATGCGAATGACGACCTTGGCGGCTGGATGGAGCTTCTTGATCTTGTGAAGCTCGCTCTCGTTGTCGACAGTCATTGTGTCGACGCCAACAGCAGCAGCATGACGAATATGGGAAGCAGGTTTAGCTGGATTAGCGAAGATTATTTTGGAAGCGTCAACGCCCACTTCTAGGACTTTGTTGATCTCGACTTTTGATGCACAATCGAAACCTGTAAGTCAAATGGTGCAGATAAATATTATATTTTTACTTACAACCTATCACGACCCAAAATTATGAAACTGCAGTTGCTGATTATTTGCCAACTAATTGATGGAGTTCCATTCTGTTCGTAATGTAGATACTGCTCAGCCCTGTCAATTGACAGTACTTGCAATTTTATTTAGGATTTTTCTATTTTCCTGACAAATCAGCTGCTTATGGTAATTAAAATAAGTGCATGAGGGTTTGAAATAACTTTTTCAATATTCAATATTAATATTGAAAGTGATAGCATTCATCATTGTTACCCATTTTAAAAGAAATTTATGACGTTTTTCTTTTTTCGAAAATAAGAATTACGGGAATATCTCCGTATTATCCAAATGGATCCTAAAATTTTGGGTTTAATCGTAAATTTGTAAAATTAAAAAATCATTATGATAGCTCTCACTTTGGCATATGATTTTTTTAATGTGTCTTCAATGGATGATATCATGAACAAAAACACATTCAAACGCCTAATAGGAGAACGGCATAAAAACAAGATCACATTGAAAGACTTTAGAAAATAATTAAAAATAAATACATAATTTCATTCCAACAGTAAAATGCAATATGCAGCATGATAATGGAAAGCATATGGTTAATTAATTCACAGAAAAGATTATACAATACTCGAACACTAGTCATAACCCAGTTGTTTTTTTGGAAAAATAGTGAAAAGCGGAAGGGATATAGGTGATTAAAAAGTCTAAATCACGACCCATTATCACACTAAAAATCTAGACGCTTCTTCAATCCGCTAAAAAATTTTGTTGTTTGTTTTCGACAAAAAATCGTATCTAATATTTCTCATTCAATGGGCAACAGGCGCCTGAATTCATTTTCAGTTTGATCATGTATCAACCAGAATATCCAAATAACGGACATGAAAATCATGTAAAAAATGTAATAAATGTAATGACAAAAAACATAGCTACAATATCCAGGAAATAATGCAGATATTTACACTTTTATATCCCGGATATAGACGATTTCGTTCCTGAACAATCAGCTCAAGTTGATAGGTGAAATTTTTTATCGGTATTCGACTGGTAACTTTTCCAATATGTTTAATATATATACAGGATGTCTCCCTTGACACAGAATAGCTGAATAACTTTTGATGGAAGCAAGGGACAACAAAACAATTGGTACAAAAGTTAAAAGGTTCAGTTGCAGTTCACATTTCATGATTGCAAAAACCAATCTTATAGTTTACCTCGTAATTATGTGGTTATTCGAAACAATATTTTTCTAATCTAAACTTTTGAGACGCACGTGATCGAATGTTTGGATGTTTGGTCCACATATGAGTAAAACAATGGACACATGAGTGGGTCCATTTTGCCAAAGTCTCAGGTCTCTGAGATCTCAGTTTCATGAGTTATTCCATTCGAGGAGCTCAAGACGTATGTCGCTGTCGTCCTAGCAATAATTCCAAATAAAGAATAGTTTCAACTCAACCGGATCAATTTTTATTAAAAATCATCTGTTTCCAATAGGTTCGAAAGGGTAAACTCAGTACTAGTGAAATCTCAATTCCCAGATGTTGTGATCTTATGTTGCACGCAGAAAGTCATTTTCCTCATATCACAACCATATTTTTAACTTCACGAAAGTTAGGCGTCCGGACAAAGCAAATTTAACCGCACCGTATTTTATGATGACGTCATATGGACGTCATATTGCAATATCTCCAGTTAGTCTCCCTAGCACATTATGCATCACATGCAACGCACGTGTCATTGTGTTGCGCCATCAGCAGTCACTGCAGGAGATGTTCAATGTTACCACCATTGTCAGCAAGAGCCAACTCTTTTCAATTACAACCCAACAAATTTAACCGATTAATTTCAGCGGATTAGTGTACCCAACATCTTCCATATCACTCCACAAATACTAATCGCGTTGTGTAAGATAAAGAGATCGAGGTGGTCTCTACACAAAACTACTTTGACCGATCCGACGATTGGGGTCGACAATCTCGAAGGAATCTCTCATCACAAAATGTGATGTGGTAGAATTTGTCTTGTCAAAAAGCATAAATTTCGCGAGATTAAACATATCACTGTCATTGAAAGGAAATGACCGAATACTTGAAACAGACTCATAAATCTAGATTTCATGAGCGTCGACATTCCTCCTAGGAACCATCCAACTGTTGTACCAACTATTTTCTGATTCCTTGCTTCCATTAAAATTTATTCACCCAGAGGGCTTCAAATGCCACACCATCTATATTAGAGTTCTCCAGTTATTGGTTAAATATCCGGAAGAAAATATAAAATATGAATAGAATGGTGTACAAACCGATGCCGAGGGATGCCAGAACTTCGAGGACAATCAGAGAGTCGTTGCATTTAACAGCGTAGTAGGGTTCGACTCTGGGCATTTTCTCTTTCCAAATCTGATGTTTTTTGACAATGTCACCGATGTCCAGGACGTAGAAGGCCTCCTCCTGTAGCCCACTCTCAGCAATCTCTGTTATCACGCTCATCACGCTGGACACACCGTCCAGCACATGGATGCGCTCGTCCAAATTGCTCACCTTCATTTTGATAGTTTTTAGTAATTGGTCGTTCGAAGTTGAGGGGATCAGTTTAATGATTGTTTGTTGCTTCTGTAAGGGATGATTTATGCTACTCTGCGGACGCTAGGTAGCAATGAGGCAGCTGTCAGTGCGGATTTTGAGTGTCGTGGGGAGGCGAGTTAATGCGATTTCAGAGTTGGGGGTGCTAGCAAAGCCACGGGGGCTCTGCGTTCAGGGCCAACTTCCAGTTGACGCTGTTGCTCAGAGACACAACAACAGACTGGCCAACCAGTCTATCGCAGATACAACCCTGAAACAGGAGAATAATTTTTTTAAATTTTAGTTTTGAGCACTAGAACTGGCAATTCTATGCAATTGTTCATTTTATTTGTGTAGACATGAGAAGTTCATAGTAATCTTCGAAAATTCACAGAAATCACACAAAAACACAAAACAATTGGGGAAAAGTGAATTTCAAATGCTGGAAAATAAACCTTCTCCGTCTGAATTTCTTACAAAAGTTTGACAGAATGTTTTTGAGTTTTGTTGATAATGTCTGCAATGCCGATTCCCACCAATCAAAGTGCAGTATTCGGGGTCATGTGATACCTCCCCATCAATTTTAATTTGATAATTGAACGGGTCATAGTAGCCTATCACTTGTTTTTCCGTTTTCTGAATGATACTTGGAATATTTTTAGGAAAAGTATCAACGAGGCCACGAGCACCGTCTGCATTTCACCAAAATTGGATTGGAGAGATTTGAATTTTATGCTCCAACTACCCCTCGACCATCAAATTTGGAAATTCGTCTCATGCTCCTCTGTAACGAAAGGATGTCAAGTAAAAACTTGTTTCGATTATGTGTACAGAATGAAACTTCCAATTGAAATCGTCATAAAGGACTGCCGATTCCATAATATCCTTTCATAGAAAAATAAATATAATATCACAAGGCTCCTGAATTTTTTCCCTTGAAATTACCCTCGACTTAAAGAACTAAAATTTATTTTTTATGCTAGTTTTCAATTTTGCAAATGATAAGTGCTTATTTTGACGTTCGAAAAAATTTAAAAATATTTCCATTGAAAACCTGGAAATCTTCAAAATTGCAAAAAAAGAAAGCAGGGAATTAGCGAAGTTCACATGCAAAAGATTCTGAGTTCAAAGCTCGAACGGTTAGAATTGTGGGATTATTATTTTAAGTTGTGGCCCACCACAGCCTATCTGATCGAAGCAAAGTACAATAACAATAAAGAAAATGAGTCAGGAAACATTGGAATTAATTGACGAACATTAAAATGGGTTGATCAAGTGATAAAACACGACTCCCCCCATTAAAAAATCATAAACAAAATTACATGAATAGCCGCAGCTATTATTATATGAATAATTCAAGTCTTTAAAGAAAACTGTTTCCTTTAAAAATGTTTCATACGTGAAACATTGAAAGCCATTAATGAGTTCAAAAGTTGCGACCATTAATAAGATGATTCATTTTAGTAATAGAATCATAGGACAGGCTAATTGAGAATTAGGTTGAGCGTTCTCTTATCATAAATCTCACAGGAAAAATTATCTGTAAAAAATGAGCAGTCTCGCTTAGATTCCAACTGTCCTCGTCAGCATTTTAAATGCCAGTGTCTGAACTCATTACAACCCTCTGTTACTGATACACTGACAACTATGCGAGACCTCATTATCGATTATCAAATGTCATTGCATTTTGTTGGAAAGAAAAGTATGGTATTTTGAAAACAAAGATACGAGCGGTTTTTCCTGTTTACAGAAAGGAGAGGATGTATTGTAACCGTCAGCTGGTTAATTATCCTTATCCACAAGTTTTACAAAACGCGATTTTATCATAATATGTTACACAGTCATTGATGTTGATTTAATGAATTTAATGAAGCATTGCGCAACTGCTAACATTGACTCAGTGCATCTGTTGAAATTTCAATGGCTCAGTTGTGTACCCAAAAAGACAGTTAGCAAAATTTTGGCGGCAACTTTTTTGCGACAAAATATTATCTACAACATCTATCTATATAACTCTAGAGTGATGCAGGAGAGGCAGACAGCCCTCGATAACAACTAAATCTATCAAAATCTAATGTAAGATCTGGATCAAAACTTGGAATTGTTAGATCATGATCTATTCGAATGACCATCGCAACTGAAACTTCTCACACACAAGGTGATCCCCTTTTTACAACAGGTCTTCGCTATTATTTATTTTATTAATTTGATTAAGTAACCCCCATTACGACTAAGTTTGTTCGATTTTTCGCGTTATCAAATTGTCCTTCCATTGTTTTAATGGAGAAAACGGAATGTTCGATTGAGATTTCATTGATTATTTTTCCCACCCAAATTTCAGCCAATAGAATTGCACCATTTGTTGATATTTTGTATAGCCTACCTCGAATATCAGCGATAATTTTTTGAATATTTTGGTAAACAAACGACACTTAACCAAATAAACCTCTTTTCATGTCATGGCACAATTCTCTTGGCCGAAATTTGGATAGGAAAAATAATCCCCTGAATACCACTCGAGCTTCAAAATTATAGAATATTTCCCTCTAGGTTCCCTGCATACAAATGAAGTCGTCAAGTTTTTCAGGAAAAATCACTCGTGCTTCGCACTCGTGATTTTTTAGCCTGAAAAACTTGACTCCTTCATTTGTTTGCAACGAATCTATCGGGAAATATTCGATAATTTTGAACCACTTGTGGTATTATATGTGAAAAAACTACATATCCATTTTTATTTTACTATGTCATGTACTCTCGTCCTTTTGGATTTACAGACAATTGTTGAGTATACGTCTTCAAGGTTACTGTGCTATTACTCATTATTGAATGGAAATAAAGGCGAACATAGAAATTTTATCCCCTTGGAAACTCTGCGCGAAAATTTGAAATGAATTCATTTGCGAGGAAAGTTAACATTTATTGAACGAGATTTATTTTCTTTTTATCAGAAAATATTCTTAAACACTCAAACTTCAACACATTTTTTTTCACTGCACCACCGAACGTTCACAGAACTGATATTTGATAGAAATTTATTCCTTTAAAATGTCCTTGGAAAAACTTTCAATAACGCAAAAACTTTTTCAATTGTTATAACAATCCCTGTCAACGTCTTTTTTGGATTTTTGATGGGAGAAAGTGACAATCAGCTTATCCATATGATCTATCCTCCTTTCATGAAGAATTTTCTAACTTGAATCCACTGTTTCTAATCTTCAAAGCCAACAGAAGAAATGTCCAAGTTATGGCTAAGAATTACCATAGAAAAATTGGCTAATAGAAAAAGTTGAGAAGAACAATCAGAATTTATCGAATCCAGTTCCTTCTATCAATAACTGTTGATCACCTACTAAACCCCAACACATTTTGTTTTCACTCCACTACCGTAATGACGGCTAATTACAAATGACTTCATGGTGAGGAGAAATTGTCGGGCCTTGACCAAGCGCCAAATGAAAAGAAAAGATAATTTTTTTCCAACTGCTAGTTGATTCAGAAATTGACTGAAAATTAGGATTAGCTACTTTGTAAGAATGTAGCATAAAAAAATCATAAAATGTCGACATAAAAAAATCACGTTTTGTTGGACGGATTGGTCTTCCATCAGCAGGAGATGATCATCAATATTTTAAAAGAAATACGTTGTCTTTTCACTCTACCACCACAATGATTGAAAATACTTTGATTAACCGCTTGGAACTTACTTTATCGTGGGAAGTAATTCTCGTGCCTTGACAAAACACCGAATGAAAAAAAAAGATGAATCGTTTTTGTTTTTTGCTAACTTGCGTTAACAAAAAATCAGTTGGAAGCCGAGTTATTTTCTCTGGAAAGCAGAAATTCAATGAAGAATGGAGAAAGAGTTGGATTAATTGCTTAGTAACAGCACTGAAGACCAGTTGAATGGTACTGAACCCGAAGCTCCTATTTAACTCCCTATTTATATGAATTCGATAAGTATTATCAATTGTACACCCCCGTGATTCCAACTCCTCAAAACCAAGCCTTATCTGACAGCTCTGGGATTGTGGTTCATAGAGATTGAATGCGTTAACAATGGAGGGGTGAGTGATGCACACATCACATCAAGGGTCATACTTCACTGGGGGGCAGTACTTATACTTTTTCTCCAAGATAACAGACTATTTGACGACTACGAGTATCGCATCTTATCGCAAACCAATCAGAATCTGGAGCAGTATCGGGCTGCCTCATTCGCAAGGAAATGTTTATACTCTCACAATAGATGTAATAAATTACTTTCAGTGGGGATTTACGATATCTGCCACGCGCTGTTTTAATGAAGCTAATGATTCCGATCACGAGGATGTACGTGCTCTATCCTTTTTTGATCACTAGAAAAATTAATTAAAAATTTGTTACGAAATCAGCTGCTGCTGATTGGCAGAAAAATGTCATTGACCTTGAAAATATCACTTGATTTCATTTCTATCACTCGTAATCATCGATTTATCAAAATTCAAGAGGACTTTTTATAGAATTGGGGCATCTACAGTCCAGTAGATAATTAGGTTGTAACCCTGTGGGATGAGCAGTTAGTGGGTATTTCAAAATATAAAATGACACCTTAATTGTGGTGATCATACGAAAATTCTCTGAAATGTCCACTTGAAATATGGGAATTTCCACAAATCTATTCATATTTCTTGCTGTAACTGTGGTAAAAATTGCTGAAATATTAATATCAGATTATTAGTACAACATAAGTTCACGTAATGATAAATTTAAAAGATTTAGGAAAAATCTGCTTTTGTGATTTTGATTTTATGCCCATTAATCCCATCAACAGCGGTCTAGTGGTCTTAACACCCCTAAGGGTAGTGACATTCTCATATCTCGATCATCGCCGTTTCGCCTCCCGGACATCGAACTAACGGTCAGTCATCACTTTTCATTTTCACCAGAGTCGGCATCGAGCCAATCTTTTCTCGCGTGGTCAACCTATCGACTTATGTGTTATCTAATCCAATTCAAGTATTCATTTATCTTCTGAAAATGCGATCAATATGATGAATTCCAACTGAACTCGACCGATTGAAAAACGTCGTGTTTTTTTTTCAAATTGCAATTATCCAGGAACACAGATCTAAAAAAAAATGAGCATTTCCAAAGAAATTTTTTGACTTTTCTCATGCGCGGGTAATAACCACTTCACATTGTGATTTTTTTTGCCAACTATTTTTTTAAAATAATAATTTTAACGTAAATGATGCTTTTTAGTATGGAAAATGATTTTTTTGCTTCGAACTTAAGTGCGAAGGAAATCATCAAGGAAAATCCAGTATTTGAGGGACTCACCCATTTCGAGAATCAACGGACAAGAATCGATTTTCCGATGAGTATATTCCATCTCCAGAAATTGACAATATTTGGACATTTTATAGACTTTAAAAATTTCTTTTTTCGCAGATCTCATGATGAACGATTCTCTTTTTCATCATTAAAATCAACGAGAAAATCAATATAAAACATCTTTTATTGTGCGAAATCGCAGATATTTACGAAGAACAAAATTGTAATACATCGCATGCGATCAACAATATACAGGAAAATCATTCGCTTCATATAAACTAGATACAATTATTCTACAATATCTGCGTGGAATTCCGTCATTTTCACGCGAATAGAGACTAGGAAATTGGCGACTCTAGTCATTGGAAATTATTCTCAATACTTTTGTTCAATATTTCATAATCTTAATAGATGACAGAAGGCCACCGTTTCCATGTATTTCTCAAAAGATTTTCCTTTTCAAATTTTTTAATATCTTTTCCTCTAAAGCACGTGGAGTTTTATTATCGCTTCCAAACACCTAATGTGCTGCGATGTGGAAAGATATCGATGACGTCCACCGCGAAATTTATTCAAAATTGACAACATTTTCTTACAACTCCTCAAAGAGTACCAGAAGCGGTGACCAGCTTGTTATTTAACCCATTTTGCTCTGATTGTTTCCAGAAAGAACAGTTGAAATTTCCATCAAATTTTAAAAGGTTTTTAGTAGCTTTTATTTATTTATTCGTAGATCGACATGTGATACTAGTTATAACGATTGTACCTGGATATATTTATACAGATCAGGAAGGAGGAATAGAGAGAGAAAAAGAGAGATAGACAAAAGCCGATGTAGATCAAAGAAAATCATGAAAGGAAATAAACTGAATACCGACATAATTTCCTTATTTTTTAGTATCAATTGGAATGTTAACTTTTCTTCAAATTTTTGACAAAAATCAGAAAAGTATAACACCGACAAAAGCCCTCAGGCTTCCCTCAATAATTATTAAAAATTGGAGTGATTTATATTGGAAACAAATTTGAGAAAATCAACAAATTGAGAAATAATAAATTATGTTACTAGGTCTGAGAAGCATTTTCGTATGCATTTTATTGTAATCTATGTCGTGAATATTGAATGTATCTGAAGAATTGTTCTGAGGCCATAACTACTCTTCTAGGTCATCCCGAAGCCAGATTAACCTCGTACCCCAACAGTCCCAGGACGATAAGTCGCAGTCCAATAATATAAATGTCCACTTATTGGCATAAGCCAGTTAAAGTACGAGGAATGATCGACATCAGCCCAGGAATATTGGTCAGTCTCGGCCTACCGTTGGTCGTTCCCCACTTACCCGAGTGGAAATTATGTCAGGCGCGCCTGAGGTCTGATCAGAACCTGATCTGGTGGTGGCGAGGTTCAACTGATCAGGCGAGACTTGATCAAGAACTGATCAGTTTTTGATTTGTTGCATCTGATCAGACTTACTCTGATCAGGTTCTGATATGATGAGCTTGATCTGAACCTGAGGTCCGTCCTCCTGCAATAATTCGGATCAGATTTTGGTCAGGTCAGCCTGAGTGGAAATCGCCTCAGGCCGCTCTGATGTTGGATCAGTATTTGATCCGGTATTCGTCAGGTTTGTCTGATCAGGCCATGCCTGATGAGGAACTGATCAAGTTTTGATCAAGTGATCCTGTTCCGAACTACCTAAGATGAATTATGATCAGGTTTTGATCTGATCATCTTCATCTGAGTCTGATCTAGTGATATCGATGGGAAACTCATCAAATTTTGATCCAGTTCATCAGAACATAAATAGTCCAGGTAGAACCGAATCAGGTTCTCATCCTATCAGTCTAAGCTTAGTCTGATCGGATGATTCTGATTAAGTTTGGATCCAATCCCCCAGATCTCGAAAACTACAGACTACATTAAATACATGAGAAGCTAAAAATTAGACCATTCTGAATCAGGTATATAATGTACTTTATTCAAGTGTTTTTTTTGTGTAAATATGTGTAGACGTATTAAATTTACAAATAAATTATTTTCAAGAGGAAAATAGTTCTCTAACTTCGATTTGCTCATTATTATTATATTACTATTTAAATCTTTGTCATCAACGGAATTGAATCGTGACCGAAAAAATCTTGTAAAATATACGCGCACATCCGGAAATAATTACAAAGTTAACGCATACCTCGATAGAGATCGTATAGGCAAAATAGAATTGACTTGATCATAAGATCCGGTTAGCCTAGTAGATCGGGCATAGGACTGATAATCGGAACATCGCAGGTTCGAGCCCCAGCATCGGTAAAATCACAGGTGGTTTTTCACTGTTAATAATGGAAGATATTCCTTAAGATAGATGAACAGTAGTGAAAAAATTGAATTATTTTTTGTTTTCAGCTAATAATGATTGTTTATTAGCATCATCAGATTGAGATAATGTTGACTTGATCAAATCCTGTCCAGGTCGGCTTGATCAGGTCCGGACCAAGTCAAGGCGTTACATGCCTGATCAAGTTCTGATCCAGTCGTCGGATCAGTACCTGATTATACATGAGGGCGACCTGATCAGGACTTGATCCGGACCTGAGTTCAATTTCCACTCGGGTACTTCGGGGGTTCATTCTTTAAGAGAATAGACGGACAAAATTGAAGTTTTCATTAGACCTTCGGAAATTATATGAAATTGCATAAAATATTGCTCATAATTGACTGAACAAGTCAATTACTGCACGATTTGGAGGAAATGGTATTTCGCAATAGGAGATAAAATATAAGAATCGCCGAATTGAACATATTATGGCTTCTGCATTTTCAAAAATGTCTCCAGTATTCGAAGAAAATTATTTGATGTTAGAATTAATAACCCACAGATTAAAATTAGAAAATAGTTGAATGGATCTCAAACCCTTAATTCCTGGACACTTGAACCGCAATTTTTAAATCTATTAACGCTTGATTGACGCGGAAAATAATTCATCAAGTGATTATATCTGAGTAATATTATCGAATGATGAAATCACAGGTTTCATTCTTATTTTAGTACTTAAAAAAATTCCAACGAGATTAAAATCGTCCAGAACTAAATCCGTCCACAGATTAACCTGTTGACCCTATTCATCGAAGAAACTTCCAAAGAAATGCATTCGAAAATGAAAATTCCAAAAAAGACTGGGCAAAAATGAAATCGAGCCTTCAAAAAAGTTGCCAACTTGAACAATCTAAAATAATCTGAAAAAGGAATAATGAAAAAAAAAATGTTATCACCATCTTAAAGTCGAGTCGATTTATTCTGTCTCATTACTTAATTTCTGAATAAAGGAATTATTATCTAGATAACCGAACTATCCGCCACGTGCCAGTAAAATAAGTTTTCCCACCTCAGACAGACCTGGAAGTTGGGAAATCCAAACCTGGATGCATGCCAGCTGGACTCTTGGAAACACTCAATGTCAATACCCTTATGGGGGGATCAATTGAGGCCAAGAGAACTTAACATTGGCACCCGTACCTTCAAGAGAAACCGCATGAAATTTGGAAGAGCCATTTTCAAATTCAAATTTTGTGTCAAAGAAATATTTTGATGAATATCTCTTCGAAAGTCTATTCCTAATGTTAAGTCAGTACTCTCAAAATTTTCATTTTGACTTTCATTTCACACACATCCAACACGCACAAATCAATTGATGAAAATGGAAATTCAAGAAAATTTTAATTAGTTATTGTGATGTGCTAATTATTGAATTTAATTCTATTTAATATATCAACTACTTACAACTTATGTTTTCATGATAAACTTCAAAGTTCAAGTTGTCATTGAAATACCAATGATCCGTTAGACATGACACACACGTGTTAAATTGGATTTTATTTAATTTGGATATTACAAGGTCTGAATTCTTTTGATTTCCGAAAATTCCTAGCACTACATAAGTGCTTCAATTAGATATTCTTATCTAAGATCCTTATCTAATTCATGGAAACGTTAAGTTGCTAAATTCGCCCCAGTTTTCTAGGAATCACACTGCAGTTCAACAAACAATTAATGGAAAATGAATGAAGAAAAACAATTTGCAGTAGTTTCCTTAGGAATGAAAAAAACTAAATCATTTCTTGGTATTGTACAATTTCACAAAAGCCCAATGCGTCAATATCGTCTGAAAAGTCGTACTTTTCGATAATTCAGTGGTGCAAGCAAGATCTTCAACGATAGCAAATCATAAGTGGTTGTATTTAACGACATATCAATATTCCTAAGACGCAATTAATCGAAAAACAACGCAGCATAATCGATAAGTACGAAATGAATGATTTCCTCAAGAAACTTTGAAATGAATGATACCACTCGAGTAAAAACCAGTTAGATCTTGAATCAAATGAACTGCGAATGACGCCAACCCAAGTGGACATATCAGCACAATACGAGAGTAATAAAACTTAACACAGATTTTAGTGAAACTTATCATTTTGAGGAGCGTTGTCGATAGGGAGGGATGAGGTAGGCATTCTCGATATCTAGTCGTCTAGATGAAAGAAGTTCGTGATAGCGGTGATGAGGCAATGCCACTCAATGAAAGAATGTTTGCTGAATGCAAACTACAATATTAAAATATGAATTCCTTAATTTCTAAGGAGACGGGAAAATCAATTGCAATTATTATTAAAAATATCATCGACAGGTTAAATTGAAATGAATGGATTATCGATTATGAATAAGATTATCAGCGGAGATGCGAATGGTCTCAAGACACTTTCAAGAAAATATGAGTACATTCGTCAAGAAATGGTTTTCTATAATAGGAAATTTAATATTCTTTTTTCTCTTTTTTTAGTAATTTTTTAATTGGCAATCTGTACTTTAAAACTGTGTTTTTAAATTTATTCTCTTTTCAGTACTAATACTTCTAGTGTATCTACGTTATCAGATATTTTTTTGGTAGCTTCGTTGCATAGGAACAATCGAAGTGCTTCACACCCCAGATTTCTCATCTGCAAAATTAGAGGCACTCATTTCAAAAAGCGCAAGTTTGAGGAGAATATGTCATTAATTTTGAAACACGAGGGGTATTTAACGGATTATTTTTTCATCTGTAGTTTCGCTAGGTCGGGAGCAATCGTCAGCAAATTTGCAAATTCTAATATAATTATACTTTTCTTCTTAAAGCTAAAAAATTACGAGATTTATAGGAGAAAATTTGCTCACCAAATCAAGACGTTGTAGTCAAATTTAAAATATTTATGCGATATTTATTGTCAATATATATTACTCAGAGGAAAAATAAAATGCCAGACTAATAAATCAATAATTTCTAAAAATTCCTGGTTACTCATTTTCTTGTACGTTTTCCAAGTTTTGTTTTTTGAAAAAAAGCAAAACTTAATCTCGAAGGGTCCAAGGCTTGACTTTCTCACTCGTTATTAACTTTTGATTATTCCAGGCTTGTATAATCTTTCAATTTAAATTATGTTGTTGGGTCTGTAATTAGCATACAATATTTGATTTATGAAGCAGGATCCCCCCGGCAGCATTAGTATCACGTATTAATCATAGAAAATGAATGAATAAATAAATACTATGTAGTTATCCAACGAAAGGATAGTTACTACCAAAAATTTAATTCCACGTGGATTACGGAATTGAGCAAAGAGTTATGTTGAGCTCGAGACTTTCGTACCCAGTTTCTAATAGTGTAGATGAATGCAAAACATCTATATCAAAGAGCAATTATTGGGTGCATTATTTTTGGTGTCCGGAATAAATTTGTTTGGTGCCCCCCACTTGACAAAGGTAAAGTGGTAAAGGTAAGGTTAGGTAAAGTGTGGAAGGTAAATAGCGCCAATGATTGGGTCATTGACGGTAATTCCATACTATGGACCGTATCGTGATGGAAAATAGATTACGAAAATTAATCACTCGATTAGAATACTATCGTGTTGTCAATCCACCGATAACGGGAAATTCCACACATTCTCCGCAATTAAGGATAAGCCCTCAAAAAGACATTGGAAAATATCCACCGAAGCCTATCTGCATCAGAAAAATGATTTATTTAAACGAAATTGTAAAATATTCTTTCGCGGGGTTCAGGCTATTTTGCACTTCTTAAGCCACCCCAATTGTTTTCTAAAAATATCTTTAAATTTCCCAGAGGCATGACCTCACGAGTGATTTTTCATTCACCACCCCTTTCACGAAAACATCAAAAATACTCGGCGAAAGTTCCTCGTAGCCTCGTTAATTTGAGAAAAAGTGAATAAATTGCCAGTGAAGTTCAGCTGCACAAATAAAAACCGCCATAATAAATACTTCACATTCTCCAGAATTAAGAATAACACGTGAGAAAAAAATTGAAAATATCCCAGTGAAGCACAGCTGCGTGATTACCAAATACCATAAGGAATACCTGGCATTCTTCGCAATTAAGGATAAAGCTAACAAAATATTTAAAAATTTCCACTGAAGTTCAGCTGAATAACCAAACCAATGCCTTTCGTAAAAAACGTTTGCATAATTCAATGGATTCGACATTTCTCGAATGATCTCAATTCTTCACTAAAAATATCTTTGAATTCGTCAGAAACGCTCTAAGAAGAAAGTTGACGTTTCCTAATCTCATGAGAATTAAAAAATAAAATCGGCATCGACAAAAGGATGGTGTTTGCCAAATATTCATTTTTTTCAGAGAAATTTTAACTTTTTAAATTAATTATTACTACTGTACTCGACTACAGAATTAATTAAATATAAATTATACGATTATTAGAACCTTGAGTGAACTTCTTTAATAATTATCAACATAAAAAATTCATTGAAATGCTTCCATCTAAGTATTCAGTAATTTCGAAAGAATTATAAGATCATAGAGAAAATATTTTAGCTTCACCCAACTAGGAATCGAACCCGGGTGTCCAAGATTCCCAGAATTTATCATCATGGGCAACGTAGTTCTCCTCCGAGGCAACATTATTAGCACAATTGACACCTACGTACAATTTTGCACAAATGAATACGTCTCCAAATAAATCACTAATCAGAATAATTTTCCGTTGATACATATTGGTGCTATTTTTTCAACTTTTTCTCATGAATTTTAAATGTCCAATTTGCTCATTAAAAGTAGTATGAAAGTAAATTAAAGTGGATTGACAGCTACGTGACATTTACTCTGTACCTTATTAGTCATTCCTATCTTTTCATTCTTAATCAGCTTTTGGAATGAAGAAAATTCTGTTTTTAAAACTGAAAAATCAATTAACTTATGTTACTGATACACCGATTTATGTCTCCTTCCCCGCTATGACATTCCACAAACAATTACACAATAGAAAATATGAAAACAACATAAATTCAAGTTATATGACTGGAAATCTTACGGAGACAAAAATCCATGATAACATGACGACACGTCATTCAACAAGAAAAGAGATTTCTGGAGGAATACATTAATTATAACAATGTTGTTGCTCTTGAGGATGACTGTCTTGCACAGAACATTAAAAGAACTCCGTTAATGATTTTGCCTTTTTTATAAATTTCTGATTTGCTAGAGGGGAGAATTTCGATGAATTTTTAAGTGTTCACAGTTATTGAAGGAATTCACTCAAGGTTAGAACGCCAGTGATCAGCTTCTAGAACAATATAATTAATATAATTCAAATCTAATAAGGATCTCCTACTAATGACTCGATTTCAGAAAAATAAATACTTCTCTGAAGTAAACGAATATTTAGCAAAAATATTTTTGTTCTCACTGCACAACAGAGGATCCGTTCAAAGGAATGTTGCTTATTTCTTAGCAACATCTACGATCTCGATGTACAGAAAATGCGATTATCCGTTTGTTTTTGAAACGTCTATGTACTGAACTCATTCGAGAGTTTCCACGTGTTATTTCGATAGATGACACAGATTACAACAATTTCCAAGACTCTAAATGCGACTTCTAACATTAATTGGGGATTAGCAAATTAAATAACTAAAACGAAAAAGTTATCCATATTTTTTTATCAATATTTCAATACTGCAATGAAGTAGAAAACATTTTCTAAGAGCATCATATCTTCATGTCTTCATGTTTCATAATATTCGACATAACTTTCAGGAAAAATTCGTCACAGTGCTTTCATTGAGCACCAAAAATACTCCCACATCCTCAACCCAACTAAAAATATAAATATCCAAGAAGATCCAGCTGCATAAAGGCAAAAATGCCATATGGAGAGCCAATGAAGAGCGATTTGCAGAATTCTGTATGATTCACCGTAATCACAACAGTTGAGCGTGACTCGTGTAATCCGAATTTTTCCTTCAAAAAATCTCGAAATATCCAAAAGATGTCGGGAACGACTGACTGATGGATTCCCTTGGGGTGCATGCAAGGAGTGATCAATCATCGTTCACGTGACTCACCCCTTCGAGTGCATCCATACTAGGATGCCTCGGAAGGCATCCGAAATATCTTAGAACTGATGCAACTCATAATTACCTTATCAAATGTACGCCACCCTGCGGGTTGGCACTCGGTTATTGGCGGAATGGTGGAAGTTTTCGTTGACTGGATCCCAAAAATCAGTCAAATTGTTTCTCCGCGCGGAATAATAATTCCAGGCGGTAGCCACTGCTTATTGGATTTATGGTCTTGTGATTTAACTGTTGAAACTGAACAGGACATTAATCCTCTCGTATTTACTGTTATTCTCTTGTTGCCGGATCGATTATGATTGTTCACTTTGTTTAAATTTTGTTGTCGTTTCGTTTGGTTAATTTTTTTCGTTAAATTTCGATTGTTTCCGATGGCTTTATTCAATTAATTCGATGGAACTTCGAACGACCGACGAGGCAACATGGCCAGACGTGCTCGGAGAACAGAGTTGACTGCTGTATTCGGAAAGTCATTGGCGTTGAGCCGCTTGGGGGGGTACGCTCGACGGAGCGGCCGACCAATCACAAGCAACAGGAGTCTACTGATGAATTTCAGAACGTTCTCACCGGCGGGAATTTTCACTGATGTGGAATTTATTTATAACTGTCGAATCATTTCTATTACACTTCATTGCTATTTAATGTTGTTGAAAATATTTCCTTTCTTCGAAAAATGAAAAATTGCATAGAGATGTTTGGGAAATGTTTTAAATTGTGAAATTCTGACGTTCATGGAATTGAATCAAGGGATAAGTTATCGAGGGAGGGATATAACAGAGAGTCACGTGCTGCTTCTATCTTTCCCGCCGATTTTAAAATAGATCCTAAGTATCGATTGATTGCACAACAATTGAAATAATTCGCTGTGGTTCAAAACACGTATAAAACTTTTTGTGAAATTTTAGTGATTATTTTTTTCATCCCAATTTCAACCAATCAAATGGTGGCATTTCCCGTCACGTGGTACAAGTAAGAGAGTTTTACTTCGGATATTTTTCGGATATTTCCCTGTTTGTTGCTAAGCAATGAAAATATCCGATAAACAATTTGTACGCGTTTCAAACCCCAAAACTGTCATTACAAAAAATCAAGTTCAAAGACTTTACCTCGACATGAGCAGATTTGGACGGGAATCCTTGGAGATTATTGATCAAAAAATTTTTTAAAATGTTCCTAATAATACAGTGAAGACAAAAGCCACAATTTGGAAATAATTCTCTGCATTTTGTGCAGACAAAAAATATACGCTGGAGAAGCCATGACTACGAGTGAACAACCATACTATATGACGTGAAATGCCACACATTTAATTGTTTGAAATTAGAATGAAAAAAATAATCCAGCCAAATACCCCTCGACCTTCAAAATTAATCGGATATTTCCCTCCAGTTTCCCTGCGTAGCACCGATCGGGATAAGATTCGCAGAAAAACCCTCGCGCTTCGCGCTCGGGTTTTTTAACCTGCGAACCTTATCCCTCTCGTTGCTACGCAACGAAACTCTCGGGAAATATCCGATAATTTTGAAGGTCTTGGGGTATTACCACTGAGAAATTCTATTCGCTTTCCAGTAACTTCGAATTAAAGTAATTTTTCTCGGCGACTTTGATTCCATTTTACGGCTGATAGTACAATTTAACAGAAAATATTCTAGTCAGTCGATTCTATGAAATAAATTTTTATAAAAATTCATTGGCAAAATTTTTCAAGTCTTCTTGTCGGATTTGTTAACAATAAGGTATCTTCCATCAAGAAAAATATCGAGTTGTACATTTTTCAAAAAACAAAATGCTCTTTATTGGACATTTTTTCTTTATAGTTTGATAAGATAAGTTTTTTAGAAAAATGGAAAAGCTGAACTCAAGTTCCACTTGCTTTACTTGTTTCAAATCAATACTCATTCGCAGGCCTATTTCCCATAATGTCGTAATGTGACACGATTAATTATTATATAATCTGAACTCACACATATCCGGAAGTTCACTCATCGTCGCTAATCAAGCTGAAATATTAAATTTATATCTACAATAAATTCTAATTCGCTCCGAATTGGTAATTATTTAATTTTGATAATTTCAGCTCATTTACTCCTTTTCGATAAGTACGAATGTGCGTAGTAACTAATATATCTCTTGTGTATGGATTGATAAACCAGAGTATGTCTACCCACTTTAGTGAAATTTATCTTCATTAAACAGAATCCAAATTCGGCTGCAATAAAACCGGAACTAATAGAATTTGGAACGGGACTTCAATAGGAATGCAATAAATTTTTCCATAATATTTATTAGTTTCCTTAACGAAATTTTTTCCCAGTGACTTGATTGTTTCATCACATAATTAATTACAATTGGTCTTTGCATCAAATAACCTTAAATATTTTGCCAACAAAAACTTTTATAATTGAAAATCAGTTTACTAAAGCAAAAATGTTTTACAAATAAACTTTTTACATATCAAAACCTCTCCTATGATTTACAATAATCTCCACAATCGCTACCCTTGATTAAACTACCGGTTAAACAATATTAAGCTTTTCTTTCACTGGTATATAAAACTTCTCTCCTATTTCCGAAGAATTTGTCTGTGGCATTTAATCAGCTTTCAGCGGTGCTTCAGGAGATTGGAAGGACCTCCAAATTATTCTAACGACCATCGCGCAACTGGAAGAAATTACAGGTGATCGATAATTTGTAAAATCTGTTGTTTGAAGAATGAGGATATTTACCTTATGACGCAAATCATACCAGCAGGCATTATTTTCTTCGTGTTATAGAAACGATACCCCATGATTCCACCCAGAGCGGTACTTGTCCCCAGGAGAACAGCGCAGTTTCGAGGGTCTTGAGAGGTTTGGTATGCTCCATACCCCAGTATGGACCCAAAGAGTAGTCCAGCACCCAACGAGGGGATTGATTCTGTTTCAATGGAACAATATCTAAGCGTTACGATTACCAGTCCCATATTAAATCCTTATAAATTTTGTTAAAATTTCGTCACTTTCTAAGTCAAGTGAATTCCTATCCTTATGCTTCCTCACGTTTTTCAATGTAGAAAACGAAAATAAAAAGTATGACTATTGCACTGTCGCAATATTTTATCTGACATTCACTATATTGAACAGAGTAACAAGACAATCCACTACAATTATTATTCTCCAAAACTAGTTAATCCTCCCCTATGCAAAAATCATCGACAAAGTTATAATTTATCATTTTTCATAACTTTTTCTTTCTCCTTTGATTTATTTGGTACCAAGCACTACGGAATCCATCGGCCTCAAATTTTAGATACAAAGATCAGCCAATGACACTATCTAGTAGCTAAAATTTCTGCTTTCTATCATTATATTTACGCGTGCTACAACGACATTTAGACTATGAAAAATATATTTTTAAAAGTGCTCATATCTTAAAAATTTCCTGAAGGATCTTTTTGATACGTTGATCGATTTCTATTGGGTGTTTGAACACTGGTTTCAAGGTCATACAAAAATCACTCGACCCCGATTTATAACTTTTTGGGGAGATAGTTCTGGCTAAGCCCTAATTTATGATCGGTTATACTTCACACTCGAAGACAGAGCTGATCCAAAGCAAATGCTAAATTTTATACAAAGGGCTGGGTGCCTTTGTGGTCATAAAACTATTGTTTCTTTCTTGACCAAACCTTTCCTTGTGCCCTCACTCTCTGGAGGACGGTTCCTTTGTTGAAAGGTGCCTTCCTCGTGACAATTAAGCAGATCGTAGGGTATGTTGTTGCCATAGAGACTCCTTTATTTATTGAACTATACTTATATTCCAATAATCTCGATAGAGAACACCACGATGAGCTTTTAAAAAACGAATAGTTGAAATGATATTGTCCCAATTCGATTTTTCCCATATACACCATCTTTTAAAAAGATAAACCTAGAATTGTACCGTAATTCGACGTACTATCTCAATTTGTTCAAACCTAATCATAACGACCAGGAGTTATCCCTCGTTAACGTCCGATATTTCGACTTATTTTTACGGATATCACTACAAAGAAAATTTTTGCATTAATCGAATTTAATTTAGTCGCAGTTCGTGCTTCCAAATCGAAAAAATTTGAGAAAAATGATTTTTCCAAAATTTACTACATATCAAAAACCATTGAGCTGAAATTCCATCTTAATTGAATTATAAATAATGTCAATTGTGTCACAAAATATCAGATTTTGAGCTTTAACTTTACTTCTTCAGCTTCCGAATGGAAGTGCTGTCTTTGACGGATGTTTCAATTTTCTAAGTTCAATTGCAAGTTACCTAGAATGTTATGAAACGCTAAGAATAATGTTTTTAATATTATGTCAGTGTATGCGCTACAAAATTCGCAATTTTGAAGGTTAATTATGGGAAAATTGTACATAAATGCTGTAAAATTTGCAGCTAAAGATCTGAATTCTCAACTTTTTTTTGTTGAAAGTTAAACAACATAAATAAAAATACATTTTCTAATTAAACCATCATGTCTCCATATTTCATGACATTCCACATAATTTCTAGGCACAACCAGAAAAACGTAAAAATAAAGGATTATAAACTTCGAATTGGAATGCAACAGAATGAGCAAGTCATCGTTAAAAATGCTCTGTCAAGATGCTCCCAGTGAGGCAGTGATATCCTATCACCAATATTCATTACCAGAGAAAAAAGTTCAGAATTTGTTGTTATGTATTTATCGGGCAGTCAATATTGTTGACAAACTCACTTGCTTTTACATAGCCTAAAATTCCACCGCCGGCAACAGAGGCTGCGTAAGCAAACGCTGCAAAATCAATCGGCATTTTTGTTCGATTTATTTATTCACTCGACTCAAAAATGACCCTCCGTAATGCTTGCGGTTTACGATCAATCGATGATAATGACACTATTTTTGCTTTATCAGTGCAACTGTGCACCTAGTTACGAAGAAATGTATTGAGTGAAGATTGCCACTAATAGCTCTTCCCGCCATTTCTTGGGGCATTTTAAAATGTCCTCGTGGCCGTAATTTCTCATTCAACTGGTTGTTATTACGATTTTAGACAGCCATTCTAGATATGAAAGCAATTTTAGTGTTTAATATCATCTGAACTTCGACAATTTGTGATATCGAAAATATTTATCGCTTTAGAAAATATATTTTTATGTTGCGACAGTGGCGAGAACTGATAGCCATAGAAGTTCAAGTTGTGAGGCACATTTTCTTTTTAAAAAGATTTAAATAAATGTAAATAATTATGAATATATTTATATATTCATAATACTGACACTAAACTAATTAAAGAAGTCTTGACGAATTTTTCTACTGAAAATCCTTAACCAATTATCCCACCGATCTGATGACAAAGTTATGAATTTCGTTTATCACTCGTGATAATGCGTTAAAGGATCACGTCAAATAATTGTCAACAGCGTGAAAAAAAGATAAATATTAGAAATGTTAATAGTTGTAGTTTTATTATTTTATCGTTTTTATGGATTTTGTGGTCTCTGTTCCCCTTCACGTCGGTGTTATAATTTTTTTTACTATTCTAGTTACACTCAAGTACGTTTATCTTTGTCCATTTTCTTTTTGAATGTTTACAAATTTTTTAGAAAGCCTTTTAGTTATCCCTCAACAAAATTTTTTATTATAGTACTTTTTTTTTATTGACATTTCTTTTGTGCCCATTACCTCCAATTATTATGTGGAGTAATTGATTTAGAAAAATCGTGGTGTGGTAAATCCATAAAATATTCCGAAACAACTCAAAAATGTTCTAATAAGATATTAATTGTATGCAATTAAATATATGTAGTCTATGTAGTCTATGATATTAATTCATGAAATTAAATTAAGTAATTAAATATAGTTTGATGTATTCATATTTCATTATGAGAGGATTATTACTATTGTATATATTGCATTAATATATACTCCACCTGTCTGAGGTTATTAATCCAAAATTAATTATTATTACAATGAGGACATGTGGTATAAAAAAAAGAAATTAATTTCAGATTGTGAACAATAATTGTAAACAGTGCACTTGAAGAGAAGAATTCATTTATGTTTTCTATGGGAGGATTTATGCATTTTAGGAAAATAATTAATTGCTTAATGTTATCTCATATTGATATTCCTTAAATAAACAATCATTTTAAAAAATTTCAATTTCAATTCTGAAGTGAGAACAGTCGAGTTTTGTTAAAGTGAGGAAAAATACATTTATTGAAAACATAATATTCGAGGAAAATGAAAAACAAGAGATCGCGTAAGACATTGATGATGCTTGACTGGTACCGGAAAAATTACACAATTTATAGCCGTATTCAACACATAATGATACCTATCCGATTGGTTTTTTTATGACCGCACTTAACCCAACACGAAAAAATAGTTTTCAATTTTTAATGTCATCTGTACTTCCATCATATTTTCACATCACAAAATGATTAAAAATTTTTTTTTTAAAACAAGAACAGTTCGAATTTGCTTTTGTTGCAAATCAACCTGCAATTACCAATATGAGTATTGATTAATGTTTGGTAATCAGGAGGAAGTATTTTTCTCCAGAAATTAGTAAAGAAAATTGGAAAACATGAAACGTGTTCAGTTGTGGTTTTATTCCATATCAATAAACGATAGTTAAAGTAACCATTTATTGATTCATTGTAAGTAATCACTCGACAGTAATTGTTCTCAATGAATTTGTCTTCATTTTTAATAAACTTTTAATTGCAGAAATCAGTAAGCAAGATTGGAAAAAATCAGCACTGTTCAATGGCGATTTATTTCCATATTAATATACGATAATAAAAGTAAACATCGCTTGATTTATTGTCAATAATCCCTAGACAATAAGTATCCATAATAATTTCTCACACATAATCAGAAAACAATGAAAATTGTTTCATTTTGATTTTCTTACACATCAAAGTGCCATAAGCAAAGAAAATATTTATTAATAATAAGTGAATAACCACTGCAAAATAATCATTCACGATAAGTTTTTTCTATTTTTTATCAAAATTTTAGACCAATATTTTACTCTTTTACTTTTATTGCATGTCTATGTGCAATAGCCAACGTAAACATTTTCTCGTTCTCAGTAATAACTCAGGAGAAACGTGACTTTCCACGAAAAAAATTTGGAAATACATAATTTACAAGTCATTGAGTTCAAGGAAATAATTGAGCGCAGTATAGATATGAATAGGTGCGACTCATCATAGAGCTCCAGTTGCCGCGTGACCGCTGTAACCGCTGGACAGCCGTCAAAATCATAAACGTAAAACTATCCACCAAGAACTTGGGTAACAATGGAGCCATCAAGTGTATTGATCAACACTGGAAATATATTGTCTTTCAATGAATTGAAGTTAAAAGTGGGACAAAATACCAACGAGGAGGTAGTCAGTCATTTTTTTCAAAATATCAGTCATTTTTGCGTGTCACCAAGATAATGACGTGCTATTGATAATCGCTTGTCTATGAAAAATCCTCAGATGTTGATAAGAGCATTGTTGGTATTGAGGTTATGTCAAACATTCCAATCTCAAGTAGTTTACTTGTTATTCTAATGCGCCTTGGAGGGAGGGTCAACCTTGGTTTCATTCCATATCCTCGAAATTTCATTTTAATGTCAATTTAATTTTCTGTTAATTTGTTTAATTGTTAGCTTGTCGAAGCGTTGAAGATTACTTTGAGGGAATCGCAGGCGAAAAATCACGCTGCAAACGCTGTAAGTATCGATTCATTTCAATTCAGCAATTACAGAATGCTAGGAATTCTTTGATAAATGAAAAATTTGAATTTTGGATGTCTCTAGAGCTAATAACTATCAGAATTTCTGATGTTTATCAAATAATGGGTGCGTATGTGAGTGGGGGAAAGGAGAATGTGCATGCATTGTGTGACGAAAATGTTCAATTCGAATATTTTTCGACGAATCGATGAAACTTTAATTTTTTCGAGTGCGTGAAATCATTCTTTTGAGGTTTTAAATGTGATTAGATTAGGAAAAAAATGACTATTTTCAGCTATTTTAAAGAGGAATTTTTGGCTTTCACCTACATCCTCTGTAAAAACCTCAACTTTTTAATTTTCAAAAAATGTTATCCCATTTACATCGTAATTATTCAATGTCATTTTTCTAGACCAACGGAACTGACCCTACAACTCTCGAAGACCGGAAGGAGTTGAAGATCACAGTGAAGATATTTATGCCCTCAGCAGATCCAGACTTGTTAAAAAAGGCCATAGATGAAAGTATGAGGCAGTTCGTTAGATCGTTCAATGTTTCGTTTTAAGAAATATCAACTAAATTCTTCGTTTTGTCTTTCAGGTTTCAAAATTTTCGATACAGACCGCATCGAAACATTGATATTGGCATATGGAGAAGCTAAAAACACTGAGAGTGAACTGGCACAGCTTCAGAGACTCTGGCCTGTCGTTGAAACATATGTCAATGATGGGAAAATCTGCCATGTTGGATTCAGCAACGTTGATACCGAACTTTTTATCAAATTGTACGAGTGGGCCACTGTAAGTTGAATATTAATAGATCATATTTATAGCATATAAGATTTTTTAATGTGAAGAAAATCCAGAAAAAAGGAACCGCATGGAAAGATTTTCGCTAAATAATTTTCTCTGGTTTTTCCGTCTCCGAAAATAGTGAAAAAATTTTACATTATCGAAGTAGTTTTAAATGGTTGCATGTATATATTTGTGGTAAAAGTATGCAATTAAAAACACTAATTCATTATTTTTAAGGGTTACGAAACGTTAAGAGAAATTGTTAACATTTAGGTGACTCTTCGCGAGATGTTGACGAGCTATATTTGTTTATTCTATACTAACATTCAGAAGTTGCATCTATTGAACTATCTGATTAACTTAATTAATATTAGATCAGTAAAAATGAATCACTGCGTATTAGTATTTCATTTGAGAACGAGTCATCAGCTGGAGACTCCAGTAACTGCTGCCCTCGGGGACTAATCTTCCAGGTGACGAAAGTGTATATGTGGGCGTCCCCATGAGAAGGGCCCACTTTGTCACTTTTAGTTTCTGAGATAATTGCGATTTTCAATTTTGGTTCAAAGTCTTCAAATTTTTCACTGAAAGATACATCTCCGAGAACACGATGGTTTATTATTCAGACGATGGTTTATATTGCGAGTAGAACTCGAAATATTTGTACCTTGAACTTTGATTTCTTTTTTCTCAAAGCACAGTTTTTTGCATTTTAAATTCTGGAGGGCCATAACTCCGCGGGTTTCCCATCTAGGGGGACGTATGACGTCTCAAAATATTCCAAATTTAATTAAGTATATGCCTATACAGAGAAGTCCAGTACCTCCGAAGTCAGCCTTTTTCATACTGAGCTCCCCATATATCGATTCTATCAATGACAATTGACGGAACGACGATTTAAACATCTCCACAATTTAAATCTGAGAAAAATGTGATAGTAATGGAAAATTTGCACAAACTTTTTGGAAAAAATTCTCACATATAATACCACAAGTGGTTCAAAATTATCGAATATTTCCCGATAGATTCGTTGCAAACAAATGAAGGAGTCAAGTTTTTCAGGCTAAAAAATCACGAGTGCGAAGCACGAGTGATTTTTCCTGAAAAACTTGACGACTTCATTTGTATGCAGGGAACCTAGAGGGAAATATTCTATAATTTTGAAGCTCGAGTGGTATTCAGGGGATTATTTTTCCTATCCAAATTTCGGCCAAGAGAATTGTGCCATGACATGAAAAGAGGTTTATTTGGTTAAGTGTCGTTTGTTTACCAAAATATTCAAAAAATTATCGCATGTAATACCACAAGAGCTCCGAAATTATCGGATATTTCCCGATAGGTTCGTTGCAAACAAATGAACGTGTCAAGTTTTCCAGTTTAAAAATCACGAGCGCGAAGCGCGAGTGATTTTTCTGGAAAACTTGACGAGCTTATTTGTTTGCAGGGAACCTTGAGGGAAATATCAGATAATTTCGAAGTTCGAGTGGTATTCGGGGGATTATTTTTTGCATCCAAATCTTGGCCGATAGAATTGCACCATGAGACATAATTTTCAACGAATTGCCATTTAATCTGTCAGATACAATTGAGGGTTACTTCAACATTTGTTTTTTTTTATATATATCAACATGCAAAATTTCCAGTGAAATTTCCAAGAATATCCGCTGAAATACCGTGTTGACTATACAAAATAACGTCGAATGGTGCAATCCTATTGGCCGAGATTTGGGTGGGAAAAATAATCGCTGATATTCGAGGTAGGCTATACAAAATATCAACAAATGGTGCAATTCTATTGGCTGAAATTTGGGTGGGAAAAATAATCGCATATAATACCACAAGAGCTCCGAAATTATCGGATATTTCCCGATAGGTTCGTTGCAAACAAATGAACGTGTCAAGTTTTCCAGTTTGAAAATCACGAGCGCGAAGCGCGAGTGATTTTTCTGGAAAACTTGACGAGCTTATTTGTTTGCAGGGAACCTTGAGGGAAATATCAGATAATTTCGAAGTTCGAGTGGTATTCGGGGGATTATTTTTTGCATCCAAATCTTGGCCGATAGAATTGCACCATGAGACATAATTTTCAACGAATTGCCATTTAATCTGTCAGATACAATTGAGGGTTACTTCAACATTTGTTTTTTTTTATATATATCAACATGCAAAATTTCCAGTGAAATTTCCAAGAATATCCGCTGAAATACCGTGTTGACTATACAAAATAACGTCGAATGGTGCAATCCTATTGGCCAAGATTTGGATGGGAAAAATAATCAGTAGTAATGCCGCTAATGCTAAAAAATTATCGAATATTTTTCCATCGCTTCCTTGTCTAGAAATGATTTTGTCAAATTTTGCAGAAAAATTTCGAACTCTTGATGGATTTTCCCAATATTTTGTATCCTTCAAAAAAAAAATATTAGCTGGCACGCTAGGACTTTGAAAAATTGATTGATCAACTTGAAATTCGTCATGAAGGTTCCCTTTATTTTTTACGGCTTTACGGTAAACACGACTTATCACAGTTCCATCAAAGAAGAAAAACCAAATGACATGACAGCCAACTCAGCCACACAGAACAAAATACATTTGAATGAAGAATGGTCGATATTTGATTTAAGTACATAAATATAATTATATACCTAAAACAAGTATAATAATATTTTTAGTTCAAGTACATTCGATTAATCGAAAATAAATTCCCGAAGGATCTATCATCGACTGTAAATAGATTTAATCCTCCCATCATAAAAAGGACTAACATCAAGATTATCGATATCTCAAACGTCTTTCACGTTTATTCCTCATTGGTTCAATCGTCTGAGGTGGCTAATTTAAATTTAGCAATCATTTAATTTTTTAATTTTTACTCATGTTTTTTATCATTACAGCGCACTGTAGGGCGCGGTCGGTCACGTAGTTTAAAAGCGTTCAGCTTCAATATGTGTTCTCAATGTTTCAAAAAATGACCGTAAGATGGCTGCGCCATTATGACTTCCTGATGAGATGACCACAGGGACCCTAATCCCTCATTAACTGATCCGCTCCTGACATTATTTTGAATGCCAGCAAAATAATTTATTCAAAATTTTTGTTGAATAAATGAATTTGGTGAAATATTGACTATAGTTGGTTATCGAATAGTCAGTAATTGACGGAACAGAGTTATTTTGGAAATGCCCAAGGTCAAGGGAAGGAACAATAAGTGAACAAACAAAAAACACTAGAAATCTACTGAATTATTAACATTATGGCATAATATGCAGTATAATGATAGAAATCTTGATTGAAAATCTCGAAATTAAACAAGTTCTGAATTCAAATTAGCCGCCGACAGCTGTGAACCAATGGGTAATTAGCGTCAGATATTCAAAGTATCAATAGTATCGATGTTTGTTCTGTCTGTAATAACATAGTTTTCGAAAATTTTCCGTCATTTATAAGAGGTTGAGTGTGTATATTAATGATGAACGTTTTTGTGTTACTTTATCTACATAAAGTACCTAATAAAATGATGGGGAATCAATTTCTTATGGTCTTTACAATTGAAAATCGAATATACTAGAATCACGTATCAAATATAATGAAAATAACTATAATAATACTTATAGTATATCCAACGATCCCCCAATATTGGTGAAACATTCAACGTTTAATAATTAATTTTCGTGGGACGAAAGAGGATGGAAAAGTAAATATTCAATGCAAATATGTTTTATCACCCAGGTCCGACCAAGCATCGTGCAAATAAATCTCGCCTCTTGCTGTGTGGTTCCACCAGCCCTCCAAACATTTACGAAAGAGCACGATGTGCAGTTGTTGACACACAACGATCCATATCGTAAGGCCTAAATCCATTACTCATGTCCTTCTCTCATACCTTACAATAATTTACGAGTGACGCGCCGATTTCTTCTTTCAGAACTTCTGGGTAAAGATTCGTTGGCCGACGTCGTCGGGGCTCCTGCTAAACTTCAGTGGGTCGTTAAATACCAAGTGCACGTTAAATGTCGAGGTGTTTTAACTGTTAAAGGATATCTAGTACAATATGAAAAATGATATGTATTAAAATACTTAAATACCCTTATTATTTTGATTTTTTTACACTATAGATTGAACTTATTTTTTGAGAATGCGCTGCCGTTCGCCCTTTTTTAATGATTGTTGTTGATTAATTTGCCAGTAGCACAGCCATTTTTATGGAAATTGAGATTGTTTTTCTTTTTAGTCATAAATATTACAAATAACACAAACAATGCTCGAAAAGTATTGTACATTAATTATGTATTATAATGCCCGAAGGAATTTTTGCTTAGTAAATTAAAAACAAACCATTCAACAAAAATTAACTGAATATCTCATTTCAAAAATTCCTCTGATCGTAGCTTATAATCTTCACTTCGTGAATTATGATTTTTATGAAATCATTAATAGTGATATATGATTAACTTTATTATACTCTAAAAGCAATCAGTTTTTCTAAAATGTTATGATATCTCAATTGAATAATTAACGAAAAAGAAGACATTCCTCGATTCAGTAAACATTTGTTAAACGCAATCAAATGTTGATGTGGCCCTTATATTGACCTTCCACGTATCATCCTAATCTACCGCTTATTTTTACCTTCAGGACCTTAATTTAGATCTACATTTTCATCCTGTTGATTCCTACTACCGTTATTTCGACCCTCTATTTCCAATTTTTAATTTTTATCCATCATCCCTTAGTCTTAATTTCAGATTCTTTATTCGATTGCATAATTATAATCACTTAAAATTACTTTAGTTGGATAATACAGAGCAAGCGTCGAATGATCGCGATAAACGTTATTCTGAGGTTCCTTTTTCCCTACGTGACCTTCACTCCTGGCCTGACCATTCCTCTGACCCTTTTGGTCCTTATTCAGGGCTTCATCCTCTCCATAATTCTGTTCCCTTTTTCCTTGTATTTTACCATGGTTTTTATTTAGACCCTTATTCCTACCCTTATGAGTCTTGGCACAAGTCTTGCGATCTTTGCCGATATGACCTTTCATTCTTTTTTGTAGATCCAAAACCTTAATTCCAAGTATCAAATTTTGATTTTAAAATTTGCTTTGGTGTTAGTTGTTCAGCTTTTTCTAATATTCAGAAATAAAAACTTAACAGCCACATTAACTGAATGAGAGGAGCCTGATTTCGTTATGAGTGCAAGAAAGTAGTTTCTGGTTCGTGGAAACTTTATCGCTCCAGCAAAAATGAATGAGGTAATTGCATGAGGCGAAAAATACCTTTCTGTACTCGTACGAAATGATTTATTTTACCTACGGTACTAGCGCTAAAAACTCGAAGAGAATTAGAATTAGAGAGAAAAAGATTCCATTTCAATCGAGCCTGGAATTGAACCCGGATCTTCCAGCATCACACCGGGTTCTCTTATTCCTTTTCCAGAAATTGTGATGAAAAAAGTTCGATACTATTGAATAAAGGGTTTTTTGGCTCGTTGGATTGAATGAATTGCCTAACTCGTAGCTTTCTCAATGGATCATGCAATGGGTCGAGCTAAGTACGCAGTCGAGTACTAGTCGATGACAGTTCAATTAGCGAATTATCGATGAAATGGCAAACGACCAATGAGCGACTATCTTCTGACCAACAATTTACCAACAGCGGTTAATCGACTAACCATCGACCATTTATTTACTGCTCAGCCAATGACCGAACGACCCTCGACTGAGTGGACTAGTCGATCTTCCATCGAGTCCCCATTGACTCGCCATCGATCGATCCGCCAGGGTTTCAGGCCTCGGAACATAGAATATCGTACCCAACACGGCAGTAAAAGTATCCTTTTGGCTCATATGATTATGATCCTCACCTTCGGCTTCTGTTATGACATCACATTTCTCCAAAATACTTTTACTCCCTTGGGGCATCATATAATCCTCTGCCCTTGTAACCAAAAATCATATTTCTTCAGTCTTCGTAAATGGGAATTGACGAATACCAAGTGTTCATAAAACGATGTTTAACGTCAAGGTGATAAAAATTGTTCTGTCATCAGACGATTAACAATTTATCTGATGTTGCGTATCAAATTATAAAAACCCCAACAAAATATCATTAAGGGTAAATTCCCTCTCAAGCATTACCATCCCCGTCCTAATTCCCAAAGTACCCCTCGCGGCCCAACCCTCCTTTATAACATACCCTCTGCATACTCTGACATCACTTTTCCCTCTTTTATTAGGATACCCATCCAAAATTCCTCACAATTTTCCCCGCTCGAATTTCTTTTTTTGGGGAATGGGACCAATAATTTTATCCCTACTGCCCCCTCCCTAAATATTCCTCCCTTCTCAATCTCATGTCCAACGCGAAATGCCTCTAATTGTATAGACAGTTTCGAAACACCCCGCGTATAGGAAACACCTCATCGGAGCTCCCCAAATCATCATTATTTTGTGTTACAGTAAACAAGTGTTTCTTTTTGAATCGTGAGTGCTCATTTCCAGTCTCCTCACCCTACCATCGTCCGTCCTCAATACATTCCACCCCAAATATACAACCAGCTACACAAACATTAATTCGGCGAGTAGCAAAAATTGTAAATGCTGTTTTGTGTAGGTCAGAACTCTGGAATTTACAACTCCAGAACGTTCAAAAACGAACTTAATTCATCTGATGAATTCGCTTTAGAATCGTCATTTATGATGCCATATCTAACACCCATGAGACAGCGATTTCACATATCCTATGATTA
This sequence comes from Diachasmimorpha longicaudata, assembly GCF_034640455.1. Classification (NCBI taxonomy): domain Eukaryota; kingdom Metazoa; phylum Arthropoda; class Insecta; order Hymenoptera; family Braconidae; genus Diachasmimorpha; species Diachasmimorpha longicaudata. The sequence continues at coordinate 902,240 of NC_087239.1, read as the reverse complement.
GAAGCTACCCTTCTTTACTACCCCCTAAGTCTTCAATATTGCGCTCGTGAAACACGCCGTACATTTGCATCGAACTACAATAACTAAATAGTTAGGGCGGTTTATTGATCATCAGGAGGGAGACCAAGACGATGAAATTTTTATTTTTTATTTTATACCCCGGTCCTTTCTACCCTTGGCGACTAATTGGCTCTACCAAACCCTATCCATGCGACTGGGGATTCTACACTGCACCGCATTCACACTCCTATAGACCAGGAGTTGCCATGGAAAATCACAGGAAACCCTCATATCGACACTCTCCCGCGCGACGAAACATCAAGTTGTGAGAAATTCGCAGCCGCTGGGATTTGAACTCATGAGCTTGTGCACACTAGGCTAGCGCCTAACCACTTTGATCACCGACGTCGGTGACGATGAAGATTCCTGGATCTGTTCCTTCTAACTCCAGGAAAACTCCTGTTACTTAAAAGGTGACTGTCATATGCTGAAGTCAATATAAATTTTTCTTTTGAGAAAAAGAGTGGGGAGCACAGGGGTGTATGTAAAATTGATGTGATGGGGGAAGATTGTTAAGGCCAATTTTATGTTGACGTCAGTATACCCAAGGGCCTAACTGGATGTTTCATTAAGGACAGGTTGAGGGGGGAATTCGAAGGGGCACACGTAACAATACTATCATCTTGAAATGGATAGGATGAACAACGAGATAATGCTCTACTCTAATGTCATATATTTTCAAACATCAGTAAAATAGGCAAAAAAAAATCTCACAAATAAATTCCTACGAAAGCTGTAATAAATCCATCACTTTATTCAAATGAAACCCCATAGATTCGAACTCATTTAAAATTCAGTCGACAAGAATAATGTCCACCGTTTTCTTATCTAGAATGATCACATTCTTCTATTCTACCTCTTCACCATTCATCAGAATGTTTTTACAAAAATCGGAAAATATTGAAATTGCGAGCATAAGTGAATCATCAAACGTAATTTACGAAATCAAAGACATAGGGTAGGTATGGACTTAATGGACCAGAGGGCGGAAAGAAATCTTTTCTTTTATTTTTCTTCCTCCTTCACTTTTAATTCCTTCAAATTATTCGGGAAAGGGCGGGGATAAAGAGTGGACACTGGGAAGGAAGAATGGACATAGTAAATAATTGGACCGACAATTTATTGCTGAAAAATTGCAAGATGATGATTTCAGAAAAACACTTTGTCAATTTCGAGCGGAAAACATGATGAAATGTCAAATTTCGTTGCGAATTCAATAGATTTCCTAATTTTTTTGTTTCTCAGTTTGCAAGTTAAAAACTCCAGTTTTTCATGAAGAAAATGAGGACAAGGAACAACATTCTCATGACATTGCAGTAGCATCAGGAAATCTATTAACATAAAGATTATGATGAAGTTTGTTGTAGAACTTGTCTAAAGATTTATCAAATTTATATATTTTTTATGGTATCTATTCTTGTCTCTCGCGAAATTCTGAAACCATTCTCGACCTTTTGATAAATGAAGGTTTCAAACGGGTACGCTATGCAGCACCAGATAGTCTGATCCATCCAACAAATATGCATCTTCATTTCAATCATACGACACCGAGTTATTTTAATACCTGCACCCAAATTGCCACATTTTTCTTACATTAACTAATTAAATATCTTCATAGCTCACTAACGAAGTGGTGAAACGAGATAAGTAACTTTTGACTATTCATAAGTTTTTGATCAATATCTCGAAATCTTCCGAAAATAGCAAAATTTTCATTATAACACTTTTTGTGGAGCACATTGTCTCGTACAATAAATGTTATTATAAATATTTCGTTATTTCTTTTAAATTCGGAGTTATTGCTCAAAATCTGGACTAAGAGATAAGTCAACTTATCTCGTTTGACCACTTCGCAACTAGATTGATGAGGTCTCTGAAATTCAACAAGGAAACGTGAGAATAAAAATACATAAAAGCACAATAGACTTACACCAACACCGTCTGGTAATGGAACTTTTAGACTTTTTAATGTAAATTTATAATGACTTTGTACGCAGTGTCGGGGGTAATTGGAATTATTTGATTCGAGGCCCAACCGATCCCTGCATCCATTCGACCCCTAGGTTATCAGTATGTAAATTATCTCATTTACTACTTCATTATCATAAGAGTGTCACTGATTACAAAGACTTTACGATTTTTGCTCAAATCGGATTGTGATTAAAATCTGGTCTAGTGCAGACTTCATAATCTCGCAAATAATGCATTGTTTATTTATATTTCATCACTTGATCAGCATAATCGAGTAATATTGGCAGGTGTCACATTGGCAATGCTATATGTTGACATATGCCATGGATAGATGTCAAGAAACCACGGGCCATAAAGACGAGCTAAAAGACAATCGTAATAACAGTATTAGGAGAAATGAAACCAACAATAAATTCTGATTCCTGATGAATAAATTTTTTACACAGATTTTATGAAACATAAAACATATTTGTTCAAGGAATTAATTTCAAATAACTGTAGTCAGGGTTGGGCATGTAAAATACGTCACGTAAAATACATAGTATTTTACACGTATTATACCATGTATTTTACGTCACCTTTTTCGAACGTATAAAACGTAATATACATTTCATACAACAACGTAAAATACGTATTATACGTCACGCCGTGTCGCATGGAATTTACATGTTTTTGCACTGATGAGAGTTAAAATATTCGATGAAAAGTCAATTTCATATTTTTCGCGATATGCTAGGTATTTCATTTCCCCGTTCCGCACACTGTCAAGCGCCAACCCCGAACCTAGTAACCCGGCGAGACATCATAACCCCCAAATCAGGTGTTCATTTCCCCCTGAGACATGTGAATGCCGATGAAAGAAACCGTGTCCTGTAATTTAGTTACAACATCATTTCGTCGTAGTCAATTCATCCATCCAATTGAATGATGAAAAAAGGTGGAAGACGACTCCACAATTTTTGGGAGAATGGCGCATTCGAGCGTCAAAAATTGAATGGAAAAACAGTGGCATACATTGTTGTGATCCTTTTAATGCTCGCCTCTAGTAACATTTAATAACTCCCTAGTGAATCTCATGAAATTTAGCCATTTACTTATCAGTCTTATCACCCTCATGACATTCGACCTCCACAGCCATTTACATATTTTTTACATTTTATACGTTTTATACGTTTTTTACGTTTTTTACGTTTTTTACGTAAAATACGTACATTCAAAATCCGGTCGAATGTAATAAACCGTAAAATACGTTTTATACATTTTATACATTTTTTACATAATTTACGTGTATTATACGTGTAACGTAAAAAACCCTAGATCCCACCGATCTACCCAACCCTGACTGTAGTGTGACAATTCCGCATTTCATTTTTCGTAAATTAAAACTATACGAGAATTAAGGGAATCCCCTGTTTTATACGGTTGAGGGCGTGAGGAGAAGTGAAGGGGCGACACGGGGCATTGGGTATGAGGAGGCTCCATGATTTGGAGCGTTGATCGAGGAGGTTTGGGGAGTTTTGGAAAACGTATAGGATATTCATTAATGGGGAATGATCCAAGAAAGCATTAAGAATTAAGAATAACTCAAGGATAACAAAATTATTTCGAGAACTTATTGCAATAGAATCATTGGGGTAAGGCCCCGAATTAGCGACTTTTGAATCCTACACACAGAAAAAACTAATCATAAAATATGAGATTAAAACCTAATTTACCCGATATTTTAACACGTAAATTACGATTTTGGAAACATAAATTACGTCTGAAAAGAACCTAAATTAGAATTTTGCAAATGTACATTACGGGTTTGAAAAACCTAAATTACGAGATCTGACCTCGAAAATGACATTTTTTTGCGATGTAAAATACGACATCCAGCCTTGTAATCACATAATCACGTGATTAAGCCCGTAAAATCCTTGACTAATAAAATCATAAATGTAATCGAAAAAAAAAATTTTTGCCAATATTAGATCTGGGATTCACATGATTCTGAATGCTCTGGGGGTAACTTTCGGAGACTTTTCTTCAAAAATTGCTCAAATTTTCCATTGACGTTCTGCAACTGCAAAGGTTTAGAGTAATTCATTTACCAAATGAATGTGATGATGTAATTGATGTAATTTTCTGTGTTTTATGCTGTTAGAATGGATTAGTATTTAAGTTGTTTATTATACATAATATTATTGTTATGTCCTTTTCGACGTTTGTCATCGATCGCCCCTGACGGATAGATCGATACCTACTTGACGGAGACTCAACCGGAGATCGACAAGTGGGGGTGGTCGGTCGATCGTTAGATAATCACTGGATAGAAAATTAGTCGATGATTACTCTAATAAAGCTCGGTGGTCGATCACTAGTAGATCATTATTTGATCGATAATACCCATTCAACTCTAACGCAATTTTCCACATCTGAGGCATGAGTTTTTGTGACAGTTACCCTCCCATGAAAATCTGTTCCCTTCGACCCTAAACGATGACACAAATTCGATCCGAGATCAACAATCAAAATTGAAAAAATTCAAAATTTAAATCGATAAAAAATCAGCACAATAAATAAATCACAAAAAAATAGTAATCTCAGTATTTTCCAGCAGCAGTAGCCAATGAGAAGTACTCCCCTGTTCCCCTCCACCAAAGTAAACGACAAAAGTATAATCCCCAGGAGTTTTATGTGTGCGTCTCCTCAATATATGCTCTTGAATTTTTTCTTCCTTTTGCCCTTTAGCTTCTCATGGCTGTGCCCCTGGATATCTCTCTGGCAGTGGTTTCCCTCCCTAACTCTCTTTTCCGTCCTTCTCCTCCCCCTGGCTTCATCCTTTTGCATTTACCGCAACCAAAGAGGTGCACAAACCATTGGAAAGAGTAAAGAGAAAGAGAGAAGAAAGCGTCGGTTCGAAAGAGTCTCCTCGGCATTTACCTCTTTGTCTTACGTGGCGTTGCGCGTGGTTGTCCTCATCCTCTTCTTCGGCTCGCCCCCCCTGCCCTTCCCTGCCCTCTCGCCATCGCCGCTCTACTCAAACCTCTCTTTACTCACGGCTTCCTGAGGGTATGCGAGAACGATACTATGTTATGCCTTGGGACCCAAACGTCTCTGACATACTTTGTATGTTAATGCCACATAATGTCGGTTTTGTTCCTGTTTTTCCAACATTTATTTGTTCGGCATCGCTTTTGCGTACGCACCCAATACCAAACTCTCTTAACTCCGTTCAAGGTACTTTCAAAACCTATGGCTACTATTATTTTTCATGGTTATCTGTACACCAAAGATCTTCATTCATTCTAATTTTATTGCATCTGCACGGAGGGAAGCAATTTATTGAATTGAAAATGAGAGATTTCGGGCTTTCCCGGGTAGAAAATTCACCCTTTCCAAGCTCTTATATTTGCGAATTAAGGAAACATTTATTGTTTTATTACTGTAACGCTTTTCGGTACCCTATATTGAAAGCCAAATTCACATGTAAGACGGGAAATTTATATAGCGTTCCACATCTTGTGACGTCACAGGAAATCGTTTAATAGGATTTTTTGCATTAAGTAGGAAGGGAAACAAGATTTTTTTGAATTAATGCTTTAGAAACTCTATTGTGGGTTTATGAGCTATTATATCTACAGAAACTCTTTCCTAAATAAATGTTAAAGTTAGGTCTTTTTAATTTACATTTTTCCAAGTACGCTCCCATTGTTGTCAATCCTCTAGGGCCAGAACTAATTAGGATGGAGAGCTCATATGGATCAGAAACTGGATCCATTCTTGAGCCTTTCCATTAATCCCCATCTCCGTGACTCGAATTTTTCACATTCGGGGAAGATCCGATTAAGATCTTCGATGAGATGTCCACCACAGCACTCATCAGAATGAACTATACGAATGGGATTTAACGAGTTGGCTATGTTTACATGATTTGCTCTGACTCTACTGACCCACACACAATTTGCTCTCGATTGAGTTTTCGGTGTTTTGAGTACCCGAGTTTCTTGTTTCTTTTATTGAAATAGAACTATTCTCGATCTGAAGTTAGATGAAGATTTTACTGAAAAAATGGATAGTCCAGACTGGGATTCGAACTCGGAACCTTCCGATTAAGTATCGGGCGCTCTCCCGACTGAGCTATTTTGCTCCTAGCCATTTCTTCACTCCTACGTTGCTTCAAAGCGACCGCTAGCGAAAATACCTCTCAACTTCTACCACCGCAAGGAATTGAGAAGAGTATATACTTCAGGGACTTGTACAGTAAATCTACCCATGCCTGGGTTAACAATTTCAAGAAATTCAAGCAAAATGCGATAATTCGGATCAACAAAAAAGGGAGAAAATCATGAAAAAAAATGTTTAAACAATTCATTGAGAGTGCATGGTATTTGTGGACAAAAATTAACCGCCTGTCTATAGTTCTGTTCACTTCATGTCAGTATTTTATAGTTTTTATGAGAACAGTTCCGGAATGTTTGGAATAGTTTTAATAAACAGAAACAGAGAAAGAAAAGAAAGAAATGAGAGAACAAGAGCTTTATGTTGAATGAGTTCAGAGTATGACAACTTTGGTCACTAAGGGTTAGTTCCTGTGGAGACATCATAGGAGAAAGATGTACCTTCTGCGTGCGATAATAAAGAATTAAAGTTTATAGCCAAATTGTTTGATATTATTTAGTAAATCCTTATCCATAATCCAATACAATTATTTTAATGTGAAAAGAAGGCATATCGCTATTTAAAACAGATCCCAATTATAATGTATTCCATTAATCTAGTTAGTTGATACATCAGGTTGTACCATGATAAACGGGTTACTTACTCAGCATTTAATTATTAAATTTTGTCTTGAGCTTGAAATAATTGATAATTGATGCAATATTACTTGCATTTGTTTCTACTTGACGATAAAATTTCTGACAATTATTTGTGATTGCGACGATAATATTGCGTTCCATCGCAAAGACCCAATAGGAGATTTCCTCAACATCAGGTGCTCTTCTGTTTGAACTATCCGGCTCTTAAGGGGTTACTCTCATGTGATCACTTCGAAAAATCGATTTTTTTTTTAATATATTTTGACAGTAAAACCTATTGAAAACATGCTGTGAAAAATTCAGACCGAAATTCATAGTATTTGATAAGTACCAGCTCATAGTCGCCGACGTGTCGTAAGCGACTGTCTACCAGGCTTTAAACTTTAAACGCATTTTTCTCGAATCATCATTTTCTGAAACTGTCGTGGTCCTAGAAAAAAAAATATTCAACCAATTGCTTTAAAATTTACATATGTTCTTCTACTCATTTATAGTTATCGTCTCTATCAGAATTGTTTATTTTCGAAAATATTTCGATATTTTTTTTAAACGATTTTTAACGAAAAAGAACAAGATTTTCGTGATTTTTTTTGAAGTTCGATATTGTATTTTTCAATGAAATTGATTATATTTGGTAGGGGCGATAGCCGCAGATCTACTGAATAATAATCCATTCGATTTTTTTATCTCAGACAACATGAACAGCCGCTATCACCATGACCAGTGAACTACCTTTTTTTGTTGGGGACTACTTTGACTTTAAAGAAATATATGTTAAAAATGTAAAAAACGAGAAAAAAAAAATTTTTTTGTACATTTCAAAATTCAAATAAAAATATATTAAAAAATTAAAATGATTGAATTTTGTTGTCGCATAAAAAAAAATTTCCTAAAAAGTGGTAAAATGTATGCGTTTACATGAGAGTAACCTCTTAACAACTTCTTCATTTCAGTTTTCTTGTACACTAGCGCCACCGAGACTGCGGCGTTGATGCTAGAAAGTCAGTTTTGCCTTCACTTCGTTCCTAATCGACTATCGATTGTCGAATGACCGATTATGATTATGATATAACCGATAATCTCCATGACATCCGCCATGTTCGATTAGTGATCTGTGTTACTTTGTATATGGGATATCAAGTCCCGCACCCCTTCTCACGACAATTATTCTTGTTGGGGTTGAAATCGTTGGGCAAAATGGAACTTGGGACAACATAGAACATAAGAACCTCTTTCCCTGCGCCACCTACACTCCTTTCAGGGACAAAATGACAAGAGAAAATCGCGTGCCCATCCGCGCCCCCCTTTTCTATAAATAATGAGTCCATGTATATAAGAGAGATGCAAATGAATAATCCTCCCCAATTATACGTTACTTCAGGAAGTTGAAATGTAATAGGATCCTTGTGCGTAAAATTAATTAGATTATCCCGCGCACTTCTCAAGCTAATGAATTAACTTCCCTTAAAAGAATAAAATCGACTAAAATTGAAAACTGTCACTTCACTTAAGTTTACTTTACCTTAAGTGTTATTACAAAATAAACACAATACAGCACTATAAATTTAGATTCTGAATACCACGATGATTTTATTTTGTGTTAATTCCTCAAATGTTTAAATTTTGACTGAAATGGAGTGACCCGGATGAGCGTGAGAATTCCGAAGTGAAGTTGGTCGTTCACTTGATACTGTTATATCCAGCGAAGAATAAAGACGACACAGGTTGGTAAATGTTTGGGGCGGTTTATTAATTACAAGAAGTATTACGATGTGTCATGTAAGAGCTCCGAAGAGAGACACACCAAGACTAACGTTATCCAAAAGACAGTCGTTCTTCTGACCAAGTTCAGATCATAGACAAATGAATGAGTATTCGAAGGGGGACACGTAACAATACTATTGGACTGACTTGGTCACTTGAATCATCCTGTTGTTGCGGATGTCTTGTACCATTTTTGAAGGTGTTGGGCAAAGGAAAAGGTTAGCCATAACGAATGCATGCTTGTGTTGGAGAACACATCGGCAACCTTCTCCGGTAAAATACAAAATTTTCGCGTCATAAAAGCACGGCTTGCAAGGGATTAAGTTGCAGAGAGTATTGAGGGAATTTTTTTTATTATAAAGAGCTATGGGTGGGAGTGAAGTATGGGACTGTAGGAGTTGGAGAATAATTTTAAAGGAAGTGGCGTTGTCAGACAAGGAATTTTCTAACCGAAAGTCCCCGGATGTTTAAAAAAATGTTTTTCTTCATCCGCTAATCTCAGTCGCTGAACGATCAAAAATATGCAATGCAAAACAACCTCGTCCTTTTTCGTGCATGAAAGGACGAAACAATCCTAAGAGATCAACACTGAGACGGTCCTCCCCATATTTTTCCATCAATTTACCATGAAAATTCTTTAATAAGATGAAAAATTGTGAGGGGGGTCTAGTGACATTATTTATTTCAGCGATTTCTGAAAGACGAATGACTCCACTATAAAGTCGATGATACCGATCTCTACCGAACTGAGCTGATTCCCTGATTGTTTGCGTGACAAAAAAATGAAGGAATAGGGGGGGGGGAGGAGGGGAGTGAAAGGGATGCGGAGATATCGAGTGAATTGAATCCAAAGTGATTCCGCGAGTGCTTGTAAGGTGTCATCGCGCGTTACCCTAATGCGAGGGGCCCAACGACCAGTAGCTGTTTCTTCTTTTCACGCTTTCGCTGCTGCACACCGATAAATCAGGGAGGGGGGTTTGTTGAGCCACAGGCTGGCTGTAAAAAAAGATGTTTTAGTGATATTTTATGGAAGCATTTCTGCTGAAAACCACTGACGAAAATAGTTTGCAGAGTCTGACTATGAATGATGGGCAAAAGTGTCATTGAGATGTTGAAGATTCAGTTATAACTCCTATGCAAATTTTATTTTATGTCCAAAAATTTTAGACGATGAGAAAAATGAAATGGAAACTTTTTTCAATGGTAAATAAAACATGAAAATTGGTATCATGTCTGTACTGGCGCAGAATGCTGATGATGGTCGTGGGAACTAGGGATGTGGTGACCATGGATTAGCCATTTTAGTATATTGAAGACGATTTTATGAGGATAAATGCAAAAAGGAAAAACAGTGGGGAAAATTGAGAGACGGATGTTGGGGAATTACCCAGTAATAATTTTCATAGCCTAATACGAACAAAAATCAAGAAAGCCTTGAGTATCACGACTCAACACATTTATTCACATGTTAGTTTTTCAAAATTAACTCATTTTCAATAATATACATTTATCGTCTGTCTACCACGTTAATATTCGGCAAATTCAATGGTGTGCCCAGTTTTTAATCTTCTAGAGAAATTCGTAGAATCCAGTTTCTCCCTAGCGTCAATTAGAAAATAAAGAAATAATCGCAACTCCATTGCGCTTTATATGAAATTAAAGCTTGCTTTTAATAGCAGGGAATGGTTTGAAGCTAATTCACATTAATACCACCGATCAGGGGAGGGTTACCCGGAGAAGATGAACAGGCCCCTGCCCCAAGCCCCGGTCTCTGACAACGGGGGTTGGTTGGTCCCATTCATGCTCTCACTCTTCGACGCGGTCGCTATTCCCGATGGTCGCCCGGACAGATACACACTTCAGTCACATGCACTCTCTGCAAACCCCGCGAACGCGGCAAATGACTCCCTAGATGATACAAGAGCTTCCGCCGCCTGGATCCATTGAAGATTCCTGATTATTTCCGCAATTCATTCCCGCTGTGGTGCATATACCGGACAATTCATAATGAAATGTTAGTTTATTTTTATCAATGATGAGGCCTATATTATTTGAATCATATATGGACATTGATCTCACATCTCATATACCGATTTCATTGTCATTTACACTTTTATTCACCTTATTCAACCGATGATCAGGTTCTACTGCAACGAAATAACGTTTTACATTCGTTGGAATATCACATTCAATTTTTGAATTCTCTAGAGTTGTAAATTCTAGGACTCTGACCTCTACAGAATGATATTCGCGAATATATACTATATGCCGAGGTTTTCTTTGTAAGAATAGTAGTTTAGATGGATAACTTTAAATAAAACTAAATTTATTTTGGACCAATGATAATTGATAATGCACATACAAATGATGAACAAAAGGAAGGACCTTCGTTGAGATGTTTCGACTCTAGAAGTCGCGTTAATCCTACTGGTGAAAATTCATTTTTTGAGGCAAATCGTAGGAAGGTAGTGAGAAGGGATGAAAAATTGTGGAAATGGGCGTTTAAGGTTGGATATAATTAGCGGAAAAATCATTAGGATGAAAGGGATTTATGCCGAAGGAGGAAAATACTCAGTGGGTCATAAGGGGGCCATGGAGAGAGATATTCCTGGCGTATGTAGGGCCTGCTTTCTAATTAAAAACGGTTATCTTCAATAAAAAGGATTAAGGGTGGTATTGAATTTTTCGGGGATTTCCCCAAATACAAAATTCACTTTTCTCCTCTGAAAAATATATTCTAGAGCTTTATTGTGGTAGGGCCCCGAATGTATAAAAAAGGGGAAAAGTTATATTATCCGCTTGGTTAGCAACATTTGGCGACTAGAAGTGGCCATGGGATTATAAAATAAAAACTTTTTCGGGGATGGAAATGTTCTGGTCCATGAGGCCCAAAATAATATCTTTGAGTTTAGTCTGTCGTGAGAATCTCTAGAGGAACATGCCTTCTGATATAAGTAGAGCCAAGTATGACGAATGAATATAAAGTGTATAAAATAGAACCGAAGTGTTGTTTATTTTGTAAGGTTTGTCAGGAATTAATTATTAATCACTCTCGTGCCTTATTAAGATGTTGTTTAATTGATCTATTTTGGTCAGTACAATTTGATGGCTCACGCCGGACTGTTCCACGTTTAGTATCAAAAGATACTCGCCAATTCTTACCTGTAGAGGGGGGAGGCAATTTAGGCAGCTCTGTCGCGAGAGTATACACTTATTATTATCATTATGGATATCGATTTTTCCCCACTACAATTTAAATCCCATAATCCAATAGGTGGTATTGGAGTCACTGAAGAAGTGGAAAGTATTGGATTATGGATAGGGATTGTCTCAATATTTTAAACACGATTCAACTATCGAGTTTAATTATTCATTATCGCACGCAGAAGATATATCTTTCTCGTATGATGTCTCCAGATCCACTGACTCTTAGTGACCAAAGATTTCACACTCTGGACCCATTCAACAAAAGGCCCTTGTTCTCTCATTTCTTTCTTTTCCTTCTCTGTTTCTGTTTATTAAAATTATTCTAAACATTCCGGCACTGTTCTGAGAAAAACCATGAAATACTGACATGGACTAAGCAGAACTATCGTCAGGCGGTTAATTTTTGTCCACACATATCAAGCACTCTCAACACACGTAAACACATCTCGCCTACAAATATATATCTTCATTTCAATATCACGACACCGACATATAATTCACTATCTGCCCCCAAATCGCCTGTCCCTTTCTTCACATCCCTCTCCCCAAAGCTATGCAAAATTACCACTCCATAACCTCCGAACCTACCCAAAAAACCTCATAAAGTCCCCACCCCCGCTACAATCATGAGTAAGTAAAGCCGGCGCGTGGCAGCCGGTCGCATGCGTCCCATTGATGGACACTCGTCTCTCCTCATACAATACCCACTCCCAGCAATGTCCCCCAATAGGTATTCAACTTGTCGTACCGCGTATCTCCCCCCCAATTGATGAATAGAAACAACATAACGCAAATGGCAAAAACATCCCCCCACCAAGTTAATAAAAAATAAACAAAGAAAGAGGAAAGAAAAAAAAACAACACTCAACTCCATGGAAAAGCTCACTCCAATCATCGTGTCAAGTCACTGAATCGGAGTATGCGATATAGACCTGTTGAATGCCATCCATCTGTACCCAGTGACAGGTGATACAGTAACGGAATTGTCCCTTTATTTATCTTACTCCTCCCAGCCCTTTATTTTATTTTACGTCAGTATCTCTGCCAATACCGGCGCATAATCCCAATATGCATGAGAAGAAAAAGGTAAATAAATAAATAAAAAAATAAATACTCCTGAGGAGGGGGGAGGGGGGGAGACGAAACGCAAAACGCAAAAGTCGAGCTCTCGCTTCTGTGCGATGCAAAGGCGGGTATAAATAAAGCGGCTGTCGTTTGCGGAAGCAGAAAACGGCCAAAAAGACTGAAAAAATAAAAACAAGAAGAAGGAGAACGATGAGGTGGAGAAGAAGAAAAGGGTGGAGTGGGGGATGATACAAGGGCGGCGGCGAAACTCCTATACTCGTGGTGAATCCCATAGCCACAGTATGCAACGCAGAGAGGAATAAATAAGTCCCGGGAATCGGGTGGAAAGGGCGATGAAGTGGAGGGACGGAGGGGGCAGGGGAGACAACGCGGCAGTGCCACCCCGTTGTTCCAGAAGAGACTTGGAGGCTTGCCGGCAAACTTAGAAGTCCTCATCCTCCTCGCGGGCCCATAAGAATCGAACAAGGAGGGAAGATCCAACGATCTGCCGGAACGTTCCCTTTCATGAATTTCCATCGCATTGCGACAGGTGTATTCACGTGAAACACTGGGATATATGACTTCAGTTCCTTCTGCCAAAATGGAAATTCGGGGTTTTTTGCGGGACGTGTTGAGTAGGGCGAAGGGCTTTATTAAATTGAAGGGATGAAAATTATATGGGGTTTCGCTCTTGAGACCAATTAGAAATTTTAAGGAGTTATTGTTGATGTGTTAACTTTTTTGGAGTTGGGAGTCCGAAAATTATAAAAATTGAAAATGAAATATTTACTACGTCGATCTGATTGACCGTTTTCATCGAAAACAGCAAAAATTATTAAAGTTCCGGGGACCTGGTGGACTGAGTAAGGCCCTTGTGTCACAGTGGATAGGTTTCACGTTCGTTTCGTGGCCGGGTGGAGTGGTGAGATCTAATCATTTTTCAAGTTTTGATCAATTGTTGTTGAAGAAAAGCAGGTTTTCCAATATTCATTAATTGCTAAATCAATCATTGAATCCATCAATTATAAGTCCGTTGATTCATCTTCTAAAATCCTTTTCATAAATATTCCCAAATATTCGCGCAATATTCGATTCAGAATCCTACTGCTTAAATCATTCACGTCGCAGTTAATCAAATACAAAAAAAAATAATAAAAAATATCAAAAATAAATAGGTATGATATTTTAAAAGTTCAAAAACTCCAAAAACAGTTTAAATGAATAAATATTCAAGTTAATGTAGTGGATTTGACGAAATGACTTGTATTAGTAAACTCTTTACTACGACTCGGGAGTCAACCATCCGCTGGAATGTTCCCTTCGTGAATTTCCATGGCACAACGACAGGTGCATTCAGGTGGAACACTGGGATATACGACTTCACTCGGTTCTATGGAAATGGAAATGCGAGATTTTTTACGAATTTTTTTATCGGTCAAGTTGTTTAGGGTTGGGGGTGATATTAAATTGTGGCTTTTTAGGCCTCATGCCCTTTCGGATGTGGCTTTATGAATGGGAGAGTTTTGTGGGGAGACTTTTACTTCAGGGGAAGTGATCGACTGCTGAAGGAATAATGGGCATTATGTTTGCACCCTGTCGGTAATTGTGGAATATTAATTTGCCTATAAATGCTGAAAGTATGTGGAGGCATGCGTTCAGAGGATCGACGAATGGCTGATGATAAAGTCTTCGAGGAAGTCAGAATAGGGAGTTATAGCTAAGGGCATTGTTCCTGCGCAGGTTAATTTGTGGTTGTTTACTTGAAAGTTATGATCTTGGCGATTTTACTGTTGGAGGATTAAAGCATTGTCGGATGCCCAGTAGTTGGTGAATGGAAATTGTTGGCAGGAAGATGGCGCATAAAGCAAAAAAAATAGCGATTTTCCGGTGCAAATTGGCGATACTTTGATAACATCGATTATTGAGGAATCGATACATTTTCTCACTGTTGGAATATGAGGAACAAAATAATGGAAGAACACAATTGAATTTTAATAGTCAACTTTAATATATACTGTTTGGACTCTAATTGTCAAGAGGACACTGTACACTCTATGAAGTTTTAGAAGAGACTAAAAACTAAACTATTCGTCAGGCCCCGATTCACCTCTACTTGTAGAAGGCAATAAACTTTGCACCCCCTGAATCTCCATTAAGAGATTCCACTTTGACCAGGTCTGGTCACCACATGGTTTTTGAGAAAATCCCCTTTGGAAAAGTGCACCAATAAAAAGTCCCAACTAAAAGGCTCTGATGACAATTAACCAATAAATATAAAAACTCTGGGACGAGTGAATTTTGTATCTGGGGAAACCCCAAAATTCAACACTCATCAGACAGAAAACCATTACTTTATAGATAATTAGCGTAAGAAGTCACTCTGAACGTTCGACCGGATATAAAAATGATCGATTCTCGAAATTCGATAATGCGAGAAAACCACATCTTGTTCTTTAGCAACATGGATTAGTAATATAGACACTTTGAAGGTTACACCGGATGTGATATGTATGAGCATCGATTATTATCGTAAATCGATTAAATGACAATCGACTATCGAATCTCGAATTTCGATAATACCTCATCTTCTCGATAAGTAATACTAGTTCTATGGATGACTGTTAGGGAAGTGAATAGTGAAACGAATCTTATTTCTTTGAAGTTGTAAATTCCAGAGGTTTGAGTTTATGCACTATCAACCGAACTGTTGTACGCCGAATAGGTTCTTTGTGTAACTAATTCAGGAGGTTTTTTGGAAGGATTGGAATGAGTGCGGATGTGATGGGTGAATATTGGAAGACTTGGATTGTCGGATTTAAACACTTCACTTGGTTCACTACTTTTCCGTTTATTCAAAAAGAAAAGGGCACAATTGTTGGATGTAACTAGGAAGAGGTTCTAAATTCAACTAACTGACAATTTAAAAAATTAGTATTATTTTGCTAAAATGGAGGTGGTAATTCCCAATGAATGAATTAAAGTTAGAAGTTTCTCATTGGTGGAAATGCAAAGGAGGTGGGAAAATAACTATATTTGGGAAATTGGGAGGTTTTTCCCGTTACGGGAGAAGTGGAAGGGAGCGGTAGCCTTGGGTTTGCTAGGGTAGGTGCGTCCTGTGATGAGGGATTATCGAGACTAACCGATTGGTGCAAATAAAACATTATTGCGGTTCGTCATGAAAATATTAGATAGTTATAGATGGCCCAAAAACACAGAAATATTTGAATGAATGACTACAGCTGCAATATCGCACGCAACAACGACCGTTACGAAGCTGCCTATTCGCTGAGTCGCCTGTCATCTTTCGATTAATGTCGTCATTTTCGATTAATCGATTTCAGATGTCATATCTTTTTCAGATAAGAATGGACACTTCCATAAAAACGTGTGCGTCGCGCATTAAGCACTCTAAAGGTTCGACTCGATATGACACGCGATTATTTTCATAAATCGATTAAAAAACAATCGATTCTCGAATCACGAAATTCGCGAATACTGTTGTATAAGTGTTGTGTTAACAAAGAGGGATTAGGTTGTAGCGAATACGCGAGACAAAAGGAATATGAGAGTGTGCGTTGAGACGAAAACGGTCGAGGCCAGTCTAGCGTTAGCCTTTGGAATGTCCAAAACTATTGTAATCCAAATCCAGTTACCATACATTAAACGATTTACACTCACTCAACTCATTCGTACAACTTCTTTCCTGAAATATTGATAAAACCCCGGTGTCATTACATATCAGTCGTCAGAGTCAAGTTATTTGTCGTTTTTATCTTTTTAAGTCGTGCACGTCGCACTTTTGAATCTGTTTTCATCTCAAGACTTGATGATTTGTCACTAAAATTATATCATTTTGTGTCAAAGTCCTATAAAATATTTATTCACAAGAACGATAAAAAAAGCAAAGTCGATTTAAATTATAATTCAATACAAAAAAGTGTATTAAAATATTTTCCTTCAACTCCGAGATAATTCTGACTTTCATGATTTGTTAAATTTTTAAAAAGCTTTCCGATATGTGAAAAAAAAATGCAAAAACAATTTTTGGTTATGCAACGTCAGAGAGTTGGTATTATTGTCAATTTTTCACAATTTTTTTTTTCGATGATAATCAGCAACAAAAATTGTCACAATAACATTCGTTAAGGACGAAATTATCAATCTTGTCCGGCCAGACCCTTCTGCGTCTCTCTGATGATGTCCCCCGTTATAAAATTATTGACATTTTGATGGTGTCATATGTTGAAATTTCCGAGTCACTCGGCAATAAATAATGAAGTGAGCTCAAGCCATTTGTATTGGATTCCGTAAAAATTACGAAGTATTTGAAGTTTCCAGCAGTAGACTATCTCACATTCCCCATCTGTAACTCTTGCCAGCACTTGAGCCATCAAGACGACGGCCCGCATCAACTGCTAACATCACAGAGGTCTCAGATAAATCGCCGCCGAGAGCGACTCAGGTATCCATTGACTAAGTTCAGCGGGAGTTGAATTTACTTGGATTAACTTGACTAAATTAAACAAGTGTGCATATCCACAGAACTATTCTTTTACACACATCGTCAATAATTTATATTCTGCCTACATTACTCATGTCTAGGATCACAATTAACTACTACTGCTAACAACTTTTTAAAGAATAAACTTCTACCGGCAGAAGCTTTCGGAGTACGAAGTACTAAACATTTTTATCGAAATAATTTTCAATGTTTATCAGTCATCTTAATAATCACAACTGTAAATTTAATTTAATTAAATAAATTTGATTTACCTGGAGGTGTATCGAACGTTTTGCTATCATCTTTTCATGTCAATTCTATGTTTTCAAATTTGGTTCTTCATTTTTAATATACAATTTTTCAAAGAAGAATATTTTTTTATTAATTGACGACGAGTGATAGGTCAAAGGTTTCGATAAATCTTGAAAATTTTCGATCAACAATGTTTCACCCGTATTTTTTCGATAAACAAAAATTTCCAGAAATTTTTAATTGAAAACTCTGTAATAAGTTTTCTCTGTAATAACTCTGTAATAACAAATTTTGGTTTGATTTTTTTTCTCTCAGAGTTCAGCCAATCAGAGCGCAATATTTTAGAGGAAGAAAAGTTTATCGCATATTTTGTAAACATGTGACATTCTCGTCGTGGATTCCCGACGGAAATTCTTGGGATGAGTTTTTCACCTCATTATTTCGGATCGATCAACTCCTCGGTGTTCTGATCCGCGCTAAAGCTGTTGTTCTTCCTTTCCAACTGATTTTTCATTCATCAGAGAATCCAACCATCGCCAACTTGCACTCTCCCTGGAAAGACTTGGTACAATTGGTGATCCGAGCTGCCCATGTGGATCTGAAGTTCAAGATGTCAACCATATTTTATGGTATCGTCTAAAATACAGTCAACAAAAGTCGGATCTCTGCAACAAATTAACAAAAAAATGACTAAAAAATTCGCTGGTGCATATGACCAAAGGTCCATGAAGGAAGTTTGCTGATAAAAAAAAAGTAAAATAAGAAATGTGTAGGTAATATAATGAGAGTGTAAATAATGTACACTATAGGTTCCATCGCTATAAATAAATATTATAAAAACCTCTTACAAAATACAGTTCGTATAGTAACCTTATAGTGTCCTGTCACTTGTTGGATATCTCTGACTTGGCTGTTATTTCTATTCCTCTATCTTTTGTAAAAAATCATATTATTCAGTAAGAAGCCACCTAAAATTTTCTTAGCATGGTTTTTTAAAATAAAAAACCTTTGTGTTTATTTCTAAGGCATATGCTTTTATCACTGTGTGGGGTATACATTTTATTATATTATTTAGTTTGCTGGACTCAGCTAAATCGCGGTTTATCAGGTCTAATATTCTAAAGTCTTTTTTTCATGTAGCTCCGCAGGATAAAAAGTATTTCAACAGCACTATAACTATTTTCATCACGCTGTGTCGAATAAAAACTTTATTCGTCCGACATAGTGTTTTTGTTTTTGTTACTTAAGCTTATCTGAACCTTCAGGTTCATACAGTTATATAAAATATGATAAGTTATGTTAAGAATATAATGAAACAAACACACAAACAACCTAGAAAATAGTTGGTAACAGAGGTTTACAATGTCGTAGGATTTTCTTGTTTTATACAGATTTCGATTTTAATATTACTTTGTTAATAAATTTGTTCAGTACTTGGATACAGTCTTTTTTCAATGATGTTAAAAATGAAGAAGCTTCGTAAAGTGGAAAATATCTCAGGGTCTGAAGCCCATGAAGCATCAAAGGACAATCCGACACCGTGTGATGATGAATTTCATTCGTAACTCATCAAAAATTACTTTTTTACACTGATTACGAAATTTACTATTTGATTAGAACGCGAGAGTACTAAAAATCATACATTTATATGCAGTAATTTCTCATGCAGTTGACATTTCCTGGTTCATGAATTTAATAGGAAAATTGTTGTTAATACTGACGTTGTGGTTCTGGAATGCTTTGGGTCGTGTTCTTTAGGTTCTGATATTCTTTTGGAATTACCAGAAACGCAATGGGAAAAGACACGTTATTTTACATTCCAGGTGATTGTTGAAACCCGTCATCTCTCCAGCAGTCATTCATCCATACACCCGGACTTAAATTCCGCAGGTATTGGATGGCATATTGAAGGATTCTCCTGACCTTTCGTGAAGAAATATGTTTTTCACAATTAAAAAATTTGACCAATAAAAAAAAATCTTGCTCTTCACGTATAAATGTGATTGTTGAATTCTATCTTGGGAGAAGTATTCAGTAGTAATACAACTAGTGCGTAAAAACTATCGGATATTTCCCGAGAGTCGAGGGGTATTTGGCTGGATTATTTTTTTCATTCCAATTTCAAGCAATTAAATGTGTGGCATTTCACGTCATATGGTATAGTTTTTCACTGGTAGTGGTGGCTTCTCCAGCGTATATTTTCTGTCTGGACAAAATGCAGAGAATTGTTTCCAAATTGTGGCTTTTGTCTTCACCGTATTATTAGGAACATTTTTTAAAATTTGTTAATCAATAATCTCCAAGGATTCTCCTCCAAATCTGCTCATGTCGAGGAAAAGTCTTTGAACTTGATTTTTTCAGTAGAAGTAAAACCCTTTTACTTGTATCACGTGATGGGAAATGTCACCATTTGATTGGTTGAAATTGGGATGAAAAAAATAATCAATAGAAATTTTTTTTTAATTCTATGTAGATCAGTTTATTGTATTGGGCCTACTTTCATTTTTCATTATGTCACACACTAACTTTTCGGTAACTCATTGTGATTGTTTAACGATGAGTACGGAATGTAGTCATATATAGAAACGTTGGATGAGATTTCGAATTTTTACAAAATTCATATAGAAGTTTTCTTAAGACGATAAAGAAAATTTTTTAAATGGCATAGTAATTTTCCTCAGGCCTGAAGTTTTTACGTCGCGATTATAAAAATTATTAGACGTTAATTATATATTACACATATGTATACATATAGTATACATACCTGCGAGTAAGTACGAAAAAATTGGTATCCACGGAAAGAAATTTTGGATAAAACTTAGACCTCTAGAGGGCGAAACGTGGGACGAAATGACAATTAACGACTTCTTTATGTCAAGTTGTGTAGAAAAAATTAGACTTAGGGGGTTAATTTTTCTGATAAAACTGCCAATTGTCCCTCGTTAAGCCCCCCGAAGGTCTAATTGTCACCTAAAATTTGTTTTCGTGTACAATTTTACTCAGTGTGGATAAAGAAAGTAATAATGGTTTTCACAAGATTGGGTGTGTAGCGAAATGGTTCAATACGAAGGGATGAAATGATGTGAGAGGAGTTACAGGATTACACAATCTACTGCTGGAATAGTTATTTGACACTAACAATCCAAAATCCTTCGAACGGATTCCTTCAATATCGTCGAGAGGAATTTCGCCAAATAGACTCATTTTCGAAGTAATTTCGGATAAGCGAATTTATTTATCTTTCGGCCCGTCAAAGTGTTCGACGTGAAAAGGGTTGAAAGGTGAAAAACACAGGAATTAATTTCTATCGGAAGTTCATTTAGTAAAATGTCGAAAAAATAATCAGCAGAAATTACGGAACTGAAGTTCACTTTACTGATTAGACAAGTGGCGTTATCATAATTTGCAACAGAAAATTGACATAAATATTATGGAACGCTACAACAAAAATTCTATGGCAGTTCCTTGGAATTTTCCTTAATCATATTTTATTCCGGTATTAGGGAAGAATACGTAATTTTTAATGATTATTTCTCGTCGTGAATTGGAACTTAGCAATCGTAGATGAAGTTCCCCAATTTTTATGTCAGGGTAACTGATAAGTTGTTTAAAGGGTCTTAGTATGCGCGATTTACACGTGTTGTCAGTATTTATTTTTTCAATCGTTATTTTACATCCCCTCGAGTCAGGCGGAGTAGACTGCAATGATGACTAAGACTGTTGTATCGTACATACGATACTCCCGAGCTAACAATTAAGCTCACTCAGGAAATTTACGACTAATATGAGATGTTTTGTTTTGTGGTTATTACCAGTTCAGAATAATTTAAAGATGTTCGTCATTATTTTATGATTGTATGGTTGTGTATGGTTTCATTTGCGATTTGCTCTGTTTACGACGAGGTGTACAACAGTTATCTGGACTTTTTATTTCAATCCCATATTTTTTTTCATTCTATTTTGTAAATGTTCAGACGGATTATTTAAACAAACGATCGAAGACCATTATCACTTTACGTTTGAAATGCGAGTGAAAAACTAACGCCATTTATTCATTTAGGAATAATATCATTTTTAAAAAGGAATGTTTGACGTAGGGTAAAGTTCAGGGAGCTCACGTCGAAGGTCAAAGGGTTGAACTCCCATTACATTGTTAACATATACAAAAAAATATTCCGGCCAATCCACCTGGGCCTTATTGAGGTAACTCCTTGTTTGATTCTCAATAAATAAAATTTTGAATACAAGTTTACTTTTAAAATAAAACTAATATTTTGGTTGAGAAACAGTAGTTTTTCAACAACCGAATTGTGAGAAAATTTCGTAGCTCTGAAGATTCCATTGTTGAAGTGCCAAATTAATGCTGAACTTAAAATTAAAAAAGTCCTGATTTCGATGTGCTTGCATATATCTGAATCATATAATATATAAAAGAGGTAAAAATGTGGTATACGAAATACATACGAAGAAAAAAGTTGTTTACAAATTACCTGCCTGTTCCGTAATCTTCCAGTTAAAATAATATTTAAAGAAATTATGAAACTACGGTACGGTAATTACGGTAAAAATGACGGAACAGTTACACATTTCTCCAGTGAACTTTCAGGGAAAAATCTAGAATGTTCCAGAAAAAGTGTGCAACGTTCAGTGAAAAAAGGCGTAACTGTTCCGTAATTTTTTGAAAATATTATTTTGACATTTTTGATATTTTTGGAAAGGGACGTAAGTTTTAAAGAATATTTCTCTCTGTGTAACATATATAATTTTCGGGTGGCGTGAAAAATATCCCCTCACATAAAAAAAATTACCCGTTTCCTTTTATCCATTTTTCGGAAAATTTTCATTCGAACTCAAAATATGTCTGAAATAAATTGAAAAATGAAAAATTAAGAATTATCTTGAGGACATTTTTCCCGGCATTCTGGAGGTAATTTCAATTAAGCAATATACATTAATAATAATTGAGTTGGAGCAACGCTGGGGATAATTACGATCCTTTTGTAAAAAGGACATACACCTCAAATAATGTGAAAAAGTGGATAAAAATATTTAGGTATATAAAATCGTGTGAAATGAATTTTTACAGCAGTTTCTTCAAGTCGATAAATAAACTCCACTATGCGGCATAGTAATTTTCCTCAGTTCAGTAGTTTCCGCCGAGATTGTAAGCCACCGCACCAAAATCCTCATATTTTTCGCTCCCGAATTACGGAAAAGTCACGTAATTTTTCTCTCCCTGGATTAATGAAAAAGGGAAAGGCATATTTTCCTCCCCAGATATCTGATTGTTTATGTGTCCCTCATGTACATATGTATGTAGAACCAAAGCAATGAAGCAAAATAGAAAATGGGAAGGGAAAGACAGCCACACAGGAGCGAAACAGCGAGCACACGCGCATGAACGGAAAGAGAAGGAGGTAGAGCAGGGACTGAAAGGGAGAAAGAGGATCGTGCAGCAGCCCTTGACTGCGGTGCACAGCATGTTTATTGGCGCATCCAGCAGTCTTAAATCTTTATGTTGTCGTCCGTTGCGGCGGGTTCTGTCCTCCTATCCTCCCTCTTGTGGGTACCCATTGCCGGTTTGAGTATATATGTACCAAGGGGGTTGCGGGGGGGAGGGGGGGGAGGGCCCAAGGTGGAGTCCCACCACATATGTACTCCTCGTGTGCGTTTTCAGTGAGGAATAAAGAGAAAGGATAGATGTAAAATTTGAAAACTCTGGGTGAGAAAGAGGGAAAGACGATGCGGGTGAGATATATCTTTTGGCTTCTGCCTTCTTCTGCGGTCTTCCCGCTAAAATCGACTCGCCCAGCGAAAAGAGAAGTCGAATCGAGCGGTGTTGGAGTCTACTCACTCACCTCCCGCTCTTATTTTTGCCAGTGTTGTTTTTATTTTGGGATGCGTAAGCGCATCCGAAAAGAAAAAAAAAACACCTTGACGATCTGTGGTTTTTTTTGTGGGCTTCTACGATTCTGCTGAGATGCAAATTACCAGTCCGAGGGGACTCTGACTGCCGACATTCGAATCCATCTTATTTTCAGGTTTTTTTTTCTGGGGCCCGCCGGTGGACAGACGCCATGAATATTCGTTGATTTTGATGGCGGGGGATATTTTGGGGGAATTGGTTTTGTCGTTGGGCTTTTTGGGGGGGAAATGACGATTTTGGGTCGGGGGAGAATTTATGGGGAGGAAAACAATTGGTTTTCGGGGTCAGCCCACCGCAATTATATGTGGATAGGAATCTTCGCTGTCGGAAAATTCTCTGTTCAATATCTTCAACCAAAATGTTTAATGGAATAACATCGACAGTTACAGATCTGTTGGAATGGATTTGCAAAATTAAGCTCATAATTTTTTCTATTAAATTAACGTCATCTTTTTTAGGTCATAAAGTGCTTTGATGAATTTTTGTAATAATTTGGTTAGAAATGGCCAATTGTTATTAAATTTTTGCTGCTTCTGCGATTAGTTCTGATTTTCACTGCGATTATGTCATCGAATACTTTTGCTGGATATGTTTTACGATTTCATCTCTCCCCTCATTATTTTGATAAAATGATCATGAGAAAATTTGATTTCTGTATCGTTGAATGAATTCCAAATATATTTGACGAAACTATCAAAACGTCAACTTGTAGAATGATTAATGAAAAGACCAGAGTTTTCAACAATCTTAAAGACGAATTTATTAATGCAGTGATCGATTAATAAAGCGATTCACTTCAAATGCTTTAAAACAGTGACTGCGATTGTCTTCGTTTTTGAACTTGAAATTTGCAAATTTTCCCAAAAATAGTTTTCTTTAAATTCACAAAAATTAGAATTTTTGAAAAGGAGATGATGAATATTTACCGAAAGTTGTTTGTGGCATCGTCACTAAGTTAATAATTTCCACAGCATATAACAAAACTCACCCTTCAATTGACTTTCTGAAATATGTATAAAAATATATTTGTATTCACCCGCGCGATTTCAACTTGATTAATCCCCCAATAAGATGTCTGAAATTCAGATATCGATATTTGCTGTGTGCCTTCAGTTCTTACAAAAATGCAAAATAAAAATTGAAAAAAGGGAAAAAATCCAACTACGTAAACAATGCAAATGATAGTCTAAGAAAACAATCGATAGTGCAAATAAATAATGCAGATTTGCGCACTTTAAATGAAAAAAAAAGAAAAGTCATTGAATCTTCGAATGTTTCGTTAGAAGTGCATGTGCCAATTATCATCCAACATCCGTCAATTTTTTCGCAAAGCCAGATAGTTAGGCAGAATTCCCGTGAATCTCTCTCACAGGTGCGTCTGGTCTAATTAACGAGGAAATTAAAGTCAACGACTTTATAGAAAACTCCACGTACATTGAAACGGGAATAGAAGTGTTTCCGTAAGAAGATTGTGCGAGCCCCAGAGGCACTGGAAAACGATTTAGCATATATATTTCACTTTGTACCTCACATTATGCTGCCCATCGGTGCCACAATGCATTCATTCGATTCAGGATAAAATAAAACAGTTGGAATGAAAATAGCAAAACAGAGAAGCCACGTGGTGGAGAGGTACCCATATAATATGAAAAAGTTTTGATAAAAAAAAAAGAAAATAATAATAAAAATCTATGTGAATACTCCCCCGCGTACTCGTAAGAATGTGGGCGTTAAGGTGCGTTCAGTGTACATGGTACCGGCCCTCTGGGCGCAAGAAGCGAGGCAGAAGGAAAAACACGTAGAAACGATATAAAAGAGTGCGTTATCGGTCGTAGTGGAGGCGGTGTACAGTTTATGGCTGATACGTGACCATTTATCGGTATGCTGTGCTGCGTTTAGTTAATTAAACAGTTCAGACCAACTGATTTTATGTTTCCACGAATTTGCCAATCAATTATTTCGCAAATTACGGAAAATTCACCATTATTCATCTGTAATGAAATTAAAAACCCCACTGACTTCGTGGCATTTTTTTTTCACTTCCTGGTTGTGTATTCTGCATTGGTCATAAATAGCCACACAGCAGGACATGTGGTGAAATATAGCCTGGCTGATCTATAATCATGAATTAAGTCGTTCTCTGGAGAGAGTGAAAATAATGAGAAACAAGTGGGAAATTTTTCGTGTCGTGAATACCAGTAAAATTTAAGTAATGGCGGCACTTTTTTTAATTTTATCGTTTGCTACAGTGAGGCAAACACATTTTAGCATTTACTAGACAAATTTTTTGGAGAAAAATCGATTTCATAGGACACGATTAAATGCGATATAATGAAAGATTAGGTATTTAAATTTGCACTAAATAGCAAATTTTTTTTTCTTGATATTTACAGACGTGTCAACTATTAAATGAGCAAATATTTAAGATTTTGATTAGTGGTAAATCCAAAATACTCAAAGACGTTGTTATTTGGTGCCTCAAAAATGTTTAAATACTTGGCATTTATTAAATAATATAGTGGAGCATTTTGACTACTGGTAAATACAGAAATACTTAATTACTTAGCACATCTAAGAATAAAAAATATTCTGATCCATCGTTACTTAGTACCTCAAAAATATTAAAATATTTATCCCAATGAATTTTAATATTTAGTATTTATAAAATAGTATTTTGAAATATTTTAACTAGTGGTAAATCCAAAATTTCTAAAATCCTAACTACTTTGGACAAATAAAAATCAAAAATATTCCATTACATTGTTACTTAGTGCTTCAAAAATATTTACATATTCAATAGAAAGTATTTAAACACTCGATTTTTTTAAAATACTATTTGAAAGTATGTTGACAATGATAAATTCAAAATACTCAAATAATTAATTACTTGGCATGTATAAAAATGAAGAATATTATGATACATCGTTCCTTGGTACCTGAAAAATATTTAAACATTTATCCAAAAGTATCTAAATCCTCGGTATTTATAAAATAGTGTTTTGCCTAGTAGCAAATCCAAAGTACTCAAATACCTAATTACTCTACACGTATAAAAATAACAAAATTTCCGTTACACCGTTACTTAGTACCTAAAAAATATTTAAATATTATTTATCCGAAAGTATTTAAATATTTGCTATTCATAAAATACTGTTCCTCCCAACAGTGATTTGACGACGTGAATACTGTTAATACATACTGGCGCCAAGTAGAGTATCAAAGAAGACGGCATCGATCGTGATCGATTCTTATCACACTCGGTAATCCGATCCCTGATCCAGTTACAATTCGCAAGATGCTGTTATCCAATCACCGAGGATGCATTCTTCGCTGCCAACTCAATATCACCCACCATTACCTTCTGCAAGTCATCAATTCACAACCTCCCGCCATCCATAATTTTCAATTAGAAGAATTAAGTTGTGTTTCTTAATCATCCAACAGCTATTATATCCCCCCCCCCTCGCCTCGATCAAGACACGGAATGACAGATAAACTTTTCACGACTAAAGATAGAGCTGAAAAAGATCCGAAGTTCTATTATAGGGGAAGCAATATTTCTTCAGGGCTGTCAACTCGAGTTTCCTGACTTGAGAAGTATACGGAATATGCGCGGGTATCCCAAAAGGAATGTAATGCGCTCGGTTTCAGGAAGGCCGGGAGAATCACGAGGATGAAATAAAGTTAAATAAAATGTATAAGGAGACAGATGTAAAAAAAAATTTTAGAAAGAATACTGTATCGCCAAGTCAGGGCAAACTGACTACCACACTTGGTGGTTGGTGTATCGACTCGGTAGGTAGCACGATAAATAAAGATTCACCAACGCGCGTGAATGTTATTCTCCCTCGGTGCGATGATAAGAATTTTACCATTTTTTCCACCAGTTTTTTCATTATTTTTTACCTTCTGTATAAAAACTTTGTGGTTCCTCACATTTACGTTTGAGTTTATTTTCGATATATATCCACTCATTATGCTAATGAGTGTGTGGAATTAGGTGATTACTTTTCGAGTTTAATTCTTTAAAATGGAGTTGTATATTAATTAATGTTTTTTTTTTAAGAATTCGCTGTAAAGCGATATAAAACAAGTGGGAAGTTTCTATTGTGTTGTACATAGTTTAGTTATTTTTGGGAGTAAATTATAAATTCTTATTGTTTATTCCACTTTATTGAATTAAATGCAATTTCCGTTCAATTAATATTATCTGATTTTCGGTCTATGTTAACGTCATAATTATTCTCATTCTGTTTGTCTTCGGTTCAATCGATTATCTCTTTTAATTGTTTATTTCATTTATAATGATGAATGAAAGATGATAAGTAAAGAGTTTACAGTGTATTTTAACATTACAAACATTGCTTCATTTAGATGAATGACAGAATGAATTCATAACGTTGAACTGACAGAAGTCGACGTTTGGCTGTATCTGCGACTTAACGAAGAGTTCATATCCATTCATTTCGTCATATATTTAGACAAATACAAGTTCTAAATGTCAAAAACTACAAAGTACATTGAAAATCATCACAGTCGTCAACGATCACGACTTGATGTGAGTATAGCATTGCAACACAAACTCGACTTATTTGACATCGGAGTCGAAGCTTTAACGTAGGGACTTGATTCACAATCAATGCGACTTGATCCACGTCGTAATTTACTTAATGCAAATCTTCTTATATTCGTCATTCAAGACGATTTCGCAATTTAACTCAGTGCACACTTGGCATATAATTCAAAAATTTTTTTGACATGGGTGAAGTAATTTTACGACTTGACTATAGACTTTACACCGAGTATGTTATTTCATAAAATATTAGAGAATTATAATTATCGTATGTGAAGTATCGAAACAACTTGAATGAGGTCAGTTATTGACGCGAACACGTAGGAAAACATTTTATTCAATTACATTTTTGTTTGTTTAAAGTACTGGCACGCAAGACGTAGATAATTTACCCTATCATTATCTTACCTTTTATGAACATTGTTTTAGTTTAAAATATTACGTATGTAAAATTGTTTAATTACAAGCTTTCAGATATTTATATATGCATTGAGAAAAAAATATATTTTTGCCAACTATCTATTCACTTCAGGAAAATATTTATTCTTTCAATTCTTTGTATCTGAAATCTCGTAACTCCCTTCTGATTAGGTTTAAATTGCGTTAATTATATTGTTCTTCAACATGATCATGTTATTCATAACTTTGAGTGAGCTCCTGCAGTAATTATGAGAATTAAATAAGTCATCAAAATTCTTCCGTTAAATAATCAGCAATTTACTATTTAGAAAAACTAATAATTATTAATAGAGTTCATTTAGGGTCACGTAGAAAATACTTATCTTCTAGAGTAATATGATTATCGTGATTTAAACTTAACTCGGTCCCCCTTGGCAGTGATTAGACCGGAGAAATACAATTTTGAAAAAATAAATATTTTCTGAAGCAAATGGATATTTGGTAAAAATAATTTTTTTTTCTCAGTGTATCTTCGTTGTACTTGTGATCAACAACATTCGCAATTTTTTTCATAATCCCTTTCCCTTTTGAGCTATTAAATTTCACTAAATTATATATTAATTAGATATTAATTTGTTAAGTGGCTTTGCGACTTGATTCAAGTTAACATACTGGCTGAACTGGACTAGTTTTTCACGTGAATTAATCCGTTTACTCCAACTTAAATCAAGTAGATGATGATTTGACCCGAAATTTAGATTTATGACGTCATAACTATATTATTTAAAACGATTAGAAAATTTACCAAAACCGAGTGCAACGCTACGTGAATGTGGAATCTTTTTTTGGGAGTGAGTTACACATTACTGGCACCAATTCAATGCAAAAATTGTACGATCTGTTGTCGTTAGAGTCCGATTATTGAAAAAACGATCCTGCAGGACATCAATAGGATTTCATTTGGTGGAAATACTTAACGCCGTATTTAACAACATGCGAGTATCATCAGAAATTTTTGTGGACAAATAACATGTGAATAAAAGATTCAATGAAGAATAATTTGTAATAAATAATAACCTTGTTCATTTGGTTAAATAAACAATTCAGTCTTGCAAAAAGGATTTCTCCTGGTGAAAGAATACGGATTATCTAAAAGAAGTCGTTTCTGGTGGTGTATAACCGTGAAACCCTCGAGATAAGTTGGCGCGCCAATCGAAGGATGGCGTTCGACTGGTTGTTTATCGTTTGCGATAGTACAGAAGCAAAATATGGAGGGGTGATCGAACAAGATTTACAACAGCATGAAAATAATGTTTTTTCTACTGGTAGCGAAGTACTTCACGGCTTAAATTGATGTGTTGTACATTCAATTTTCGTCGACATTAATTGTTGTGCTCTTTAAGTAGTTCATTGATTTTAAATGGAATTTTATCAAATTGAATTGAGGAAAAGTTGATAAGTAATTGAAAAGAAATTTCCGAAAAAAAATTATTCTTGAACTTCTTAATTATTATTAATTATTGTAGTTGATTGAATCATTATTGGATTTGTGGAATTATCGAATTATTATTGAAGTTCTCTATTCAATAATTTTTTAAAGTAATACTTCCGTGTTTTATGTCGAGGTGTTCAATGACATAAACAATCTATCGTATTATCTTGACATTTTGGCATAATTTTTGTTCATTCTATTATCATTTTTGTTAGATTTTTTTCGAGATTTTAAGCTTCTCTCTAATCTCCAAGAAATGAGTTTTTAAAATATTTTTATTTGTCTTAACTCTGGGCTGTTAATTTTTTTTATTGTAGTTCATGGTTAAAAATAACGCTAATTGCTTTTTTTAAACTATGACATCAACAGGTAGTTAAAAACTTGTGGAATCCAACCACTGAATCCTAACTCCAGTGACTCCGACGTGTCTGTCTATTTACGGCCTTTTCTCCTTTTCTCCAAGGAACAACTGATCATTTTGATTCGTAACGGTGATGTACCCACAATTTATCGAATGTGTTGTGAAATGTTTTTAGTTGATTATCTTCTCTTCAAATAAAAATTATTTCTGAGGAAGATTAATATTTGACACAAATAAAATATTATTTATGGTCACAATATTTTGTTCGAGATAACATATCTCGAACAAAAAATAAACTTGGATGTTCATACGTCAAAAATTTCGGGAGAGTAATTTTTATAAAAAATTTAGCTCCACGTGCACTGTTCCAGGTGAGGAATGTCCATTATGACGATGGAAACAAGGTAGATCCAGGATTGGAGATCAACCTTGGGAAACCCAGCATTGAAGCAATGTTAATTCCATCCTTGAATCCTATATTGATCCAACTTGAGCTGTATATGCTCCTTCGAATCTCAATTCAATCTTGAAACAGTCTTGTTCTTCCAGGCTGGAGGGCTCAGGATAGACTGAACCTTAATTTCATATAATTAGTAGGTTCCTAAATTACGTCATTCAATGTACCAATGATATTCCACTAAAATACTTCAAGGAATTATCAATGATAATTAATTCTGTAGTGAAGTGGTAAACTAGGATAAGTGCAGAAATCCGAATTTTTCAGGAGAGCGATTTGCTTGTCAGTGGCTTTCATGTTGTATGGCGCATTGGCCATATTTAAATGAGATTCCAAATGTTCTTTGGCATAAGTCTTCTCTAACTCGGTAGTAGCTGATTTCAGTTGAATCTGCAATTGATCGCAGGTTCTGCACGTGTCAGTTTTCGGTTCCTTGAATGATAAGCCAAGCGCCTTGATCTCTTGTTGATATGACCATCTCGAAACGGCTTGATCAGGATATGCTTCCTCACACAGTTTAAACATCTGAGTCCGGGTCAAGTGAGAAGGTAGAAATTTCTTGGAGGTTCTGCTGCGAGAATAGTGCGACTCATAAGCCGGAAAACTCAGTATGTGATTTCTAACTACTGTTCCGGAATCCCCAACGAATTATTATTCATTTGTTTAAATAAATTGTCAAGTGCTGGATTTGAACCAGGTCTGTTTCGAGCGGCTTGTTTTCAGAGGCAAGCACGCAACGAACTACGCCAAGGATCGCTTTAAGTTGATTTCAAACAATGAAGCAAGTCGTGTAAAAATACTAAGATAAGTCAACTTATCCTCTCCCAGCAACTCAACCTCCGAGGATATGTCAACTTATCTTCATTTGCGCTGTCATAATTCCAGTTATCCTCCTCATTTTTGTTCGACACTGGCACCAAAAATTAATTTTCAGCTAAATCCTTTTGTGAGGACCTCCGGAACAATGTTATGCTTCAATTTAAACAAAAAACCTATTTTCAAAGAAAATGCACTTATCCTAGTTTACCACTTCGCTACAGAATTGTTGGGGAACTATCGGGCGATTCGAAGAGTCGTTCGAGGATTGTCATTGAAGACTTCATCGATCCTGGAGTTGCAGCCTGGACCCTTCACTCAGTTCAACCTTGAGAATCTATGCTCGATCAAGCTTGGTCAATTCTTAATGAACCTTGATCCAATCTTCATCGAATCGTCCATTCGCACCCAGAGTAGCTCTTCTCTCCAGTCAGATTAACTCCTGCGCTTTAAGATCTGAACTCAGTGATTGTTTGAAAATTCGCGCCATTCAATAGCTGAATCTTAACAATAATGATTTCCCTTTGTCTGTATAGAAATCCCTTTTTCCACACGCATCTGTACCTTAACGAATTTCCCACGCGGTTATATAGGAACCGTGTGATTACAGACACAAATGAATTATGAATGGAAAATTATAATTTTTAATCAACAGCGTAATGATCTCCATCACGCTAACCCTCGGCTCTGGATTCACCGTTCGCGATCATTTGCCCGGGAGTTTCTCGATTCCAACGGCATATCCCGGGGATTTACGCATTTTTATTTCACAAATTATCCGAATGTAAAATAGTTAGGAAATGGCAGTGCTGCGCGCAATGCGTTTTTGGTACACACGCCTTGTGGGGTCGAGTGGAGTTGTTGCGAAAAAAGTGAAATGTTGCGAATATACCGCATCCGTTGTTTTAGAACTGGCACAAGGCTACGCCAACAATTTAGGATGAGAAATGCGTGTGATTTGTGAAATCAGAGAAGGCAGGGTATGGATGGGGTAAATATTAATTGCGCTTTCGTTAAGTTTTACGAAAGAATAATTTATTTAATAAATGACTGTAAAAGTCAATCAATTTTTCCACGAGAAGAAGATGTGGTATTCTGGCATTATTGAGTGTCAAAATCCATGAATCGATTGTTTTTTAATGAATTTAGGAAAATAATTGATGATTAGGGACGTCATATTCGGCGGTGCCTTCAGAATGTTTAATACAGAGAAAAAATTAATGGTGAAAAACCAAATTTGAAACGTCATTTACGTGATTTTGAGAATGGAAATTACGTCTTAAAATCACGACGGTATCGCGAATCGTATTTAGGTTTTTAAAATTACGTAAATTACTTTTTTAAAAACGAAAATGACGAGTTTTGAAAATGTAAAGTACGACTATTAAGAAATAATTTACAATTCTTAAAACTTAAATTATGAGTTCCAACTCGTCGATTACGTTGTAAATTACTGTGTATGCTAGTTTTTATCATAATTAGTGCTTCCGGATCCCGAGTTGAGGATCTTCGAGATTGATTCTTTTAATGATTGTTTGCTGATTTTTTCATCGATCTTGTTAGGGCATATGACTGATGTATTTTTTTGTCATAAGATTTTGTTCTGATCTTACGAAGTAGTCGCATAATGACCATAATATTGGAGTATTGATGCGATAACTGAAGTACTTTACTCACATCGTGCTCATTTGTTAAGTCTGTTGAATGAAGGGAAATCCAATTTTGTTAATTTGACATTTTTTTAAATGGACATATCACTTTCGCCACTTTCCTACATATGGGATGCCGAACTGCATAAGTAGTTGAGCCCATTTGTGTATCATTTGCAATTTTATACTGAAAAAGTAATTAATTTACATTTTTATTTAATTTTCACTTGAAAATTATCATTTTTGTTGCGTTTAATCTGGTAGACTCTTTCACCATCTTATGGAATGAAAGTTTTTCTTGTGTTTTTTAGTTTATACCCCTGTCTGTCTATGAAAGTGTTATTTTATTGTTAGGGTTATTTGGCATCGATCGATTCACAAAAGCTGTTAACACTTCAAAATCTATCCCGGGGGCTCTATTTTTTATTTGATTGAAGAAATCGATTTTTTCGATATTGAGAAACTTGACTCTGGATCGTTTTTTATTTAATTCAAAATTTCGGAATTTTTGTCCATATCGATTTAGAACATTTTGAATAACCAACTTCTAAACTTTATATATTTTTTTTGTTTTCGACTCAAGAATATTCGTTCTAAATCTTCTAAATAAATCTCTGGAAGTGTCGGTTTTCTGAAGGTCTTGCTAGGCCATTAACGAGTTCTTCAGAATAATTAGATGGAACATTTTCCACTTATTTCTCCTAAAATTTCTTCAATAATGATTGATAAATTGATTAATTGATTGATCAATTGATCAACTTTCAGTAGATATCATTTTTATTATTCAATCATTTTTTAATAACTGAAATTCAATTTGTTAGAAGTTTAGGTCACGAGGAAGTGCTAAGGAATTTAGTAGTGGAGTGATAAACGGAAATAAGCCGACTTATCTTTCTTTGAATTTTTGGGTAATTTTTCTGAATCTAACGGAAACACATGGAATTTCGAATATCAGATTGTTAGGCCGTGAGAAACCGAACGCCTAATTTTTGATCAATTAAATTTTCAATCAGAATTTGAATATTTATCCAGCTGAATTACCAATTACTCAAAAAGTCAAAAATATATTCTCCTGAATTTTTAAAAATTCATCAGTTCTCATAGAGCTGTCGACTTTTATGACTTTTTAAGTAGAAAGTTTCTCGTTACTTTATCGCACGTGGCACTTCCATCATCCAAAATGACTAAAACCGTCATTTATCCCTTTTATTACCTTTTCCATCAAACTGTGATTTACCAATTATGAAATCGATTGTGATTTCACTGCAATTGTCATTTGAAGAAAATTTCGGAAAAGCGTATGATCAAATTACATAAATTTCGAAAAGTAACCACGGCAATATATTTATATCGTAAAATCGATTGCGTAATTGATTTCCAATTCCTATTTAAAACGCGACAAATTGGTGATAATTAATAAAAAGAAATTGAACCCTAAATAAAATACTGTTT
Organism: Diachasmimorpha longicaudata; assembly: GCF_034640455.1. NCBI lineage: Eukaryota > Metazoa > Arthropoda > Insecta > Hymenoptera > Braconidae > Diachasmimorpha > Diachasmimorpha longicaudata. Next base: position 867,493 of record NC_087239.1, on the reverse strand, counting down.
GTGAAAAAAACTAATTTGTATCTTCCAATCAATCAAAAACCAGCAACATCTTCTCGATTGGTCCTCTCCTCATTAAATTTCGTGACATGATGGCACTGAAATGTGGAAATTCCATTGATTTTTCACATCTGTCATCCGCCAAAAATTTCCAAAAAAGCCAAATTGAGAAAAACTTTCCCAATATTTCTCCTTCCCCTTTTCCATCAAATGGTTTCCTTGAATGCCCTATTCCCTCCAGTACGCAATCATTTGCCAATAATTAATGACAACCGAGTGTTTAAAAACTTGCAAAATTGAGGAGAAAAAACCCCGAGTTTCCCATAACCCAACGTTATTCTCAAGTCAGCAATTAAGTTTGTGCCCCGTAGGACGGAAAATAGTTGGGGGAGATCGTCTAATTAGTGAATTACAACCTCAGGAAAATACCTGGAACAACCATATGCGATATGGTATGGTCTACGCACATCTCGTGGGCCACCTCCCCTTTCGCATGAATACTCCACTCCATAATCCTCGTGTGGTCTTTAATTACGTATGTCATTTTGTTAAAATCCCCCTCCTGTGTCTCATTATGAGAAAAGTTGTGAGGTTCAGCATGAGCCGTAGAGTAACTTCTTCTGTGGCCTCTTTCTGGTAACGGCATCGGGTAAAACGATCGCCAACCAAGCGAGTAAAGGAGGCTAAAAGTGCCGGCAAAAGGTAAGAGAAGAATGAGAAGGGATAGCCCCTTTGGTGTATAAAACGCATATATGCGGGGACCAAAGGAGACAGGGAGGCCCTCTCGTCCCTTTTAACTTTTAATACCCAACTACCGGGAGAGACTACTCGTGGAATCAGGAGTGGAGAACCCCTCCGCGTGCCTCTTCGCATCGCCGCTCTAGATCCTACCGAGATAACAGCGAACACCATTTTAGCGGTTCCTTACACACCAGACATCCGCTCCAACGACGTATATCCCCGCTCATACCCAACTATCCTCCTAACATTTTCTAAGCTTTTGTCCTCCTCTGACAGTGCTGACAATGACTTGTACAAAATCAAGGCCAAATACTCTTAATTAGCCCGACTTAGGAATTTAGTAAGCTGAACCTCCTCTCACATCTGGGCCACATTAGTTACTTACGAATCGGACATGTCGGGATCAGGGGAACCTGATCAGGCCCTATGGAACCCTCGGGGAAGGCATACTCTATGATTTTCGCATCAGGTCAGGAAGTGTGGCATGCCTGAATACGGCAAACGACAGGTTCAACAAAGGTTGAAACATGGCACACCGTAGTACGGTAAACCTGACACATACCTGATCCAACTCAGCTGAGGTTGAAATACGACATACCGGACGTTAAGGTAGAATAGTAATAATTATTATTATTATGCAATCATTATTAAGAATTATTATCATAAGATTTTTTAATATAATAATAATTATAATTATTATTCATTGAATTGCTTTTGAATTATTATTAATTACATTATCAATGAATCAGCTTCGATGAAGCAAGAGAAGAAATAATATATTTTTCAAACTATGAGAATGAGCACCCATGCATCGGATTTTATTGTCTATGCGATTATGAGTACAACTCAACAGCTTGCAGCCTGGCAGACCATCAGGACACACGGGACACTAGCATCGTCGAAGCTAGGGAACATCAAACTGGGATAGGAACTGAATGGGTGACCAAGTGCGATAAGATGTAAGTTTGAAACCCACGGAAACCATTTTTTTTTGTTAATTCGCGTTTGTGAACCATTGGAGTAGTGTGTAATGGTATACGCAGCGTTACAAATCAACAATGAAAGAATTATTCAAGTAATTATCAATTTATTGGATAGGGCGAGTTCATATTTGCTGGATTGCAACCTGGGGGTGCTTTATCAGGTGCAGAGCCAACCAATCACATGAGGCCCGGGTTTGACAGCGCGTTACACTCCAGACAAAGCCCTGATGTGTCAAGCCCTAGTTAACCGAACGAGAACCTGACTTTTGAAATCAGGCAACCTTAGTTGGACCTGATGTGACACGTATTTATTTTTCGAGTCGCATCCAGAGAAATATTAAATAAAAATTACGTATCTTTTCCGTAATTCCGGAGTGATATCTAGTATGTCTCTAAAACAGAACTATCTGACTTGGATACATTTGGAAATTATGATTTATACGTCTGAATCCCATTTTATTCTTTCATTTTATGCGCTGGACAGGCACAGCAGCTCTGCTTCGTTTCCTTCAAGGAACTAACTAAAAGAGTAAAGGAGTACAACACCCTGGACCCGATGTCTCTCATCAACAATGGTCCCACTCATGCATCTCTGTATACATTCAAGAAAACAGAGCATACATATCACCCCCAAACTTCCTAGAATTTTTTCTCATAAAAATGTTTTCCAATCTCAAGTGGAAACACCAGAATAAAAGAAATAGTAATCGTACAAAGACCTATTCAATCCATCTGTAAATTAATTTTTGATAGACATTCGAAACGTAAACTCCAATAGAAATGTTGACTAATGACTGCGAAAGTCTCTAACTACTCAGCTTGTTTCAAAATTTGATTAGAAAATCAATAGAAGCGGTAAATTTGAATTCTATTATCGAGAAATTCAATAACAGCACATCAGGTTTCAATGTTCATGAGCATTTTACCCCGAATTACATTCAATGACATTCCTATCTAACTTTATTATCAGACTATCCGGATAATTATATCAGTTTTGGTACCCATGAGTCATAAATTGTCAAAATATCAAATTTTCAAAATTTTTTCTGCGCGTTTTGAGTTTGGAGTCATTCCACATTTTTCTTAATACATTTTTTTTTTATTCTCACGATGCTCATCACACTTTTTATATATAAAATGTCGAATGTTTTCCATCATTCCCTGATGTAAAGACGATAAAACTGAAGAAAATAGTGGAACGGGAGAAAAGAGTCTTCATTGTGACAGATTATTAAAGGGTGAAACGAACTGTAATGCCTCTAGTGGAAGCCAACTGTATGGGCAATTATTCCTCGGTTTCATTGTTGAAAATTGAGGAGATTTACGCAGAAATGATTTTCTTGAACAGACATTCCCCATATTTGTCAATCATGCCACCTTCCTACGTTACAATTCAAAACGTTATCGGTATTACATTGCGTATTGCTAACATTTGATTGAATTACTATTCCAAGTAAAATGATGTCCAATACTGGCTCCTGAACCTTTGAGCCTCAATCCCTTCCATACCTCCATTCCTCACTTTTCCAAAAAGCCTGTCCTTGAGACATCCCTTCATTACCTATCCAGTTCAGTTCCAAAACACTCATCACACTCATCACATCTACTCATCTGAAAAGTGTCTCGCTTCTTCATACCAATCTCCATTTATTAAAGATTTGAGTGCCTTACACGAATGAAGGATTTATAAAACTTATTCGACCCTTGAGTCATTAATACACAACACTGATTCAAATTCAGTAGTAAATGTTCCATTCAACTCATATAATTATTAGGTTCATAAACTACCGAATTCTCTGTACCCGATTATATTCCACTAAAATACTTTAAGGAATTATCAATGATAATTAATTATTAGGGAATTACAGAGCAATTCGAAGGGTTGATCGAGGATTGTCAGTAAAGATTCGATCAAGGCTCGAAATTCCAGCCTGGAGCCTTTATTGAGTTTACAATGTTGGTCCAAAAGCTCAGTTCAACCTTGAGAATCTAGGCTGGATTCACCTTCATCAATTTTCAACCAAGCTTGATCCAATCTTCATTTCGTTGTCCGTTGAAACCTCAATATAAAAATTATCATATGCAGGGCGAAACAGACCACTTAACATTTCGTTATTCATCTACGAAATTGTTTTTTCCATGAATTTTCTGCATAGTTATACTAAAAAAAATTGAATGGTCTGGTTTGCCCTATCGTCATCTAATAGATAATTTTATTGAAAATATTTAGTGGCATTTTTGTTTTATTCTCAGATTTAGTGGCACTAAGTTACATTTTCATGGGCTGTTTGATGCCAATCATAAACTCATCGAAGCGAAAAAATTATTCACCCTCCTACATCATCTACTTTATTTGGATTATGTCTCCCCTTTCTCTCTAATTAACTCATACCGTTCCAACCGTGATATAGAAGTCTTGGAATGTTGTATCTCACAGTCGAATTAGGGAGAGGTATTGAGTGACCTTGATATGCAATAGTTGATAATTGAAAAAAGTTCTCAGCAACAAACGGTATGTGAATGCATAACGTTGGGGTCTATCGTCTGTGACCCGAGTAGAGTCATGACGTGTGACCGGTGGAGTCATCGAGGGGTGAACGTCAGAACTGGTCATTTGAATTGGAGAAGAAAAAAAATGGGAAAATCCTTATCTGGATTTTAATTTCCGTACTCATTCTTGAGTACAAATTCTTCAGATTTTGGGTCGAGACAACTTAAAATGAAAAAAGTGCTCGGGGAAAAACCAAAATCATGAGCTTCACGCATTGCGTCAAATTTTGGGGAGTTCCTCAACGTCTGCATATTGTAGTTTTTGGAAATAGTCGAGGCAATAGGGCCCAACTATTATCAGGGTAGTTTATAGAGGGTTAGGATGACAGCTAGAGCTAAATCTTGAACGTAGTTTTTCGTTTATTGAGCTAGAACCTAAACATCCTCACTAAGTGACACCTGCACCATTAGCTGGTCTACTCCACCACGTTTGGGGAATTTCCCAACCGGGAAAATGGCGAACAGGGCCTGATAACGGTGGTGGGAGAAGGGACTAGGTGGGTGGAATCAGGAGTGAAGAGATGACATGTTAGAATTAGTAGACTGGAGTTAATCGCGAGAGGTGAACATAGACCGTTCAAGAAAGAAGCTTTTGACGAAGTTCTCAGTGAAGGCATTAGACGTTGTAGAAGTTTACAATAGAGAATAGATATTTGTACTTGCATTTTTATCAATATAATTAAAGTGTTTGTTATTTGAAACTTTTCAGCTGTTTTATCTTTTTTAAAAGTATCGCCACATATATTTTATATTCGTACTTATAAGCTACGAATCTAACAATAAATAGTTTAATTACGATAATCATCATTATTCTCTCGAATGATATTTCTCATGATTCCAATGACTCCATGTCAATTGGAATGAAATAAAGTCATGTAAAGCCTTCAAGCCCTTGGTGTTGCAGTTTGAAGTCACTGAAATTATGACTGAATTCATCTGAAATCGCGCTGTCACTGAATTTGGGAGTGTTAGACCCTCGGTTTCAAGCCTAATCACGGCTCTCATGACAGCCCGCCACAATTACGAAGGCAAATAACACGAAATAGTTCTAATTAAAGTCCTAAAATTAATAAAGCCCGGAGGTTCCGGGTGTAATCATCATTATGATTAAACTATTCCCCCTTTTCTGGACCTGAGAAATTCGATACACCGTGACGTCATTAACTGAGATAACACCGTGAGAACAGAGTACCTGTGATGACTGCCGATTAACTCGCGTTAGTTACCCTCCCGCTACTTGAGGTTCTCACTTGGTGTTCTTCCTCCCAGGTTGGAGGAAAAAAAAAGCATGAATTAATGTAGAATAGGTAGAGTGTAAGTATAATGCTCTCGTTACAGAGCTCACCGGGATTACGAGGGGGACCTCTTCGGCGTAGAGTATAAACAGGGGCGGTGACGCTTGGTAGAGTTATGTGTATACACACCGTACCTGAGCAATACCGCCACTGTTGTTGTATTTATGCCTTCGTCCCAAGGTACAGTGACCTCCGACTTCTCCGTGACTCCCCATTTGCCGCACGCTGATTCGGGCTGCTCTCTTGACGCGCCCAGGTGCGACGTGAACCGTTAGAAAAATTGCGTGTGGCAATAATGGAAGCAGAGAACACCAAGACAGAGAGGGAGAGAGAGAGAGAGAGAGAGAGAGAGGAGTCGCCTACGTTGGGAAAGAAATTAAAGTGATGAAGATAAGGAAAAATGAGGGAACGGTTTTGAATGCAACTAGTGGAAAGAACATTTATGTTGATAAATTCTTGTGGATAAGTATCTGTAATTATCTGGTAATAATGAGGGGACCGATTAGTTGAGGAGAAATCAATGCAATCATTGATCATTGATTGATCGATGTCCACATTATTTTTCATAATTAAGCATTCAGGGGAAAACTAATGAGGTGTTGAAGACAAATTGAAATTATTGTTGTGTAGTCACTACATTTTAAAGTTTATTTTTTATTTTCTAAGAGATTAGAAAACCCACAGATTCTTTATTATTCATAATTTTCAAAATATATTCTGGTCTTGTTCTAACAGATAAATACTTTTAACGTAGTACGTAAGTTTTATCCTTGAAAACATTGTAGATATGCATTCGCAAATATGCGCTACTCCTTCTCCTTACATTTTTCCAAAAACCTCTCCAGAAAGACAGCCCTTCATGACCATATCCTGGTAACATCGATCCTATTCTGGATAGTATCTCGCTCTTTCTTACCAAATTCAGTTGTAATAATTAGCGTGCCTTTACGACTATAAAACACTTCAACTTATTCGACACAGAAGATTTTAATCCACAATATTGTGCACTACAAAAAAGCAAGATTTCACAAAAAATGTGGTACGAAAATATGTTGTCATTGCAGCTGATAAAACATTTTCAAACTCGATGAAAATGGGGTAAAAAAAATAATTTAAAACGCAGTGGATTAATTTTTCGTTAAAATCATGCTTTAAAGTGGCACGAGGAAATTATAACCGCTAACCTCATAAGAAAGACAATTAAATGAAAAAAAATCAGGGAACGATAAATATAATGGATAATATCAAGTGTTTTATCAATTGAACCTATGAAGTTATCTCCGAGTGACTGAACGAAAATTCCATTCGTAGAGACAATTTTCACACCCACTGTGTCTGTGTGATAAACAAGGCAATATAGGCGCGTAATAGGGACTGTAAACAATGCAGAAATGAGATAGCAGTGACTTTATTTATCTGCTTGATTAACTCGTACATCTTGGGAGAATGTTTTCAGTCGGTTTTGTTAAAGTATTACGAGGATTGCTAGTGCCATTTACATCTATTAAGTCCACAGTAGAAAATTCATTGTGTTGAACAGTCCATGTGCTGAACGGGTAACAAACCATTCAACTTCACTCCGATTAACAGTTTTGCAAATGAAAATTACGGATCGAATTTCGAATTGATAGCATACAAAGGACTTTCACGAACATGAGCGATCGGTATTTTAATTAATTTTTGATTAGTTTTGTTATTTTTGCAAATTTTTGGATTTTTAATTTGTTGTGGGGCTATTTACTGCCTGAGACGGTGTTACTCGATGATGTAATCGATTGTAATTTCAATAAAATGTATGTAATCAGATGCAATAGCCGGAGACTTTTAAGATTATCGGGTATTTTCGGACAATTTGGTTAGATAATGGCGAGCTCATAATGGGAACTGGTAATTCATCCCCAGAGAGATAAAGTTATTGTTGCCAAATATCCATTTAATTAAAAGAAATATTTATTTTTTCAATCGTTTATTTCTGAAATCGAGTAACTCGCTGACAATTCTAATTAGGTTTGGATTGCGTTAATCATATTGTTCTTCAACATGATCACGTTATTTATAACGTTGAGTGAACTCCGGCAATAGTTACGAACATTAAATAATTCATGGAAATTGTTTCCTCAAATAATTAGAAATTTATTATTTAGAAAAACGAAATCATTATTAATGGAGTTCATTCAAGGTCACCTAGAAAATAATTATCTTTTAGAGTAATATGATTATCGTAATTTAAACATAATTTGGTCCAGCTTGACAGTGATATAATATTAAAAAAGCAAATAATTCTATGTAGTAAATGGATATTTGGCAAAAATAATGTTTTTTCTCTGTGTCCTGGGAGAAAATTTCCTTAAAAATAAGGCTAAGCTTTATCATAGGATTGGTTATCATGAAGTCGAGCGTAATAAAATGAAATTCAGTGAAAAATATTGGTTTTACAGGAAATTACCATTTCCTGTAAATAATAATGTGTTTTCCTGGAATTTTACCATTTTTGCGATAAAGAAATGCATCTATGAAGGCAAAATTTATATCTCTATGGGTAAAACTTCTCTCACTGGCCGGCGAATGTTTGTTTTGCATCCGTCTGAAGGTCATGAGGACGAATGGCAGAGAATTTTTACCAAACTTTTTATTTTACCGGCAGGCGAATGTTTATTTTCTACCCGTCTGAAGGTCACGGGGACGAACAGTAGAAAATTTTCACCAAACGGTTTGGGTAATAATTATTCTGCTGCAGAAAAATACACGAGAAATCCCAGCAGTTAATCCCTCTACTGGGATACATTTTGTGGATTGTAGGGTAAATTTGATAGTTTTAGTAGAAATTACTGAGTCGTTAAATAAATTTTCCTGCGCTAGCGGAGTAACATTCACTTAATAAGTTGTACTTTTTCTCTTATTTGAGGGAAAGAAATCCTAGAATTTACAGTTACTCTACAATTCCACGTTGTGTTGGATAATTGTTTATTAACATTTTTTAACGTACGAAATTCAAAAATTTTCTGAATTTCAGAAAAAAATCCTGCCTTTCTTTGATAGCAAGAGAGGAGAAATGAAGACAGCAATCAAGAGGAAGAGTGAGACGTGAAGAGTTATAAAAATAATAAAAAAGCTTTTGTAAATTTTTATTATTCACATTTAATTTGCTTTGCCTAGGAAAATGTTTACTTTATTATGCGATTAGCGGTCGCACGGACTGACAGTACTGTTATACCGTATACGCACAATACTCTGCAATAGAATTAATTTACATATTCATGAAAATATTTGATATAATGGTCTTAAGTCACTATTGCGCAGGATAATCTGTCATTTTTGTAGTGTTCGAGTGGCAATAATCATGTCCTTCGATCGAACCAATCAGAATAATCCAACAATTATGCACAATACGGCTTAGACTACAGTTAATATGTGTTGATATAATGACAACATGTACTTAAAAAAGATTATTTTCGACAAAATGTAAGGGGTGGAGGTGGACTGGCATAAATTCAACACATTATAGCTTTCATACGTTAAAACCCATGATGTATATTCCTTAATTGAAATGACCTCCAGTAAAACTTGATCCACCTTTTTGCTGGGAATTCCCTAAACTATACGACACACAGCCCAAAAACTCCCCCTCCCTTTTTCCCTTGTTGAGGACTCTTTTAATTTCAAGTTCAGCTTTAATTGAGCACTTCAGCAAGGTAGTCATCCGAGCTACCAAATTCTCTCACACCTTCTATTGCCGTGTACTTGGTATGTGTGAACAATTAACCGTCTGTCCATATCTGTGTTTAGTCCATGTCAGTATTTTCTAGTTTTTCTCAGACTAGTACCGAAATGTTTAGAATAGTTTTAATAAACAGAGCCAGAGAAAGAAAAGAAAGGAATGAATAAATGAGGGCCTTTTGTGAAATGGGTCAGGACATGGTCCATCCCATCACGTGATTGGTCATTGGTCACTTTTGACTAATCATCTTGCCCTTTAAGAAATTTTTTCCTCTTCCACTTTTTCATCCCTCCCCCTCAAATATTTTCCAAGTTGTCTTCAAAATTATTTTCTACTCCTCAGTATCAATTTAACCCCGTAACTGAAACACCTCATCGGAGCTCCTCAATTCCATTTACCCAAAAGGCTTCATCCCATTTGTGTTAAATAAAATTTAAATTTAAGTAATTCCAAATCTTCAATTATTAAATTCTCCTCATCCCCTTTGTACCTTATTTGCTAGCAACACAAAGAAGAAATCAGCGTGTAGCACGAAACTGCAAATGTTGCTCTGTATAGTTCAAATCTCTGGAAGGAGCAACTCCAGAGAGTTCAATTAGACCACAATATACCTGCAATTTTAATTCAATGCCCTTTCCCCCTTTGTCGATTACTACCTTCTCAGTGAAAACCTGTGGGCTCACCATCATCTACCCAGATCAAACCAATCGATGTAACTTAATAATCACAGAAAATATTAAAATTTCTTTAAACAATTTACTATACTTTCATTTGTAGAATAAACTCGTGTTCAGAATTATATGTCTTAAGAATCCCCCAAACTTCCAAGAATTATATTTTTAATTCCAAGTCAGGACTTCCAGGTGTCGTCCTACATCCTAGGCCATAGAATGTCGTAAAAATAGGTAGAATAAAGGGGTTAAGAAACTCTCGGGGCAAAGAGGCTATGCCTACACCGGAAGCTGAGACCTTGCTTTCTGGGCTAATAACCCTAAGCCACATCGACTCGCTGCCATCTCTCATTTCCCCCTCTGTCCACCCCCACGACTTCCAGCTCGCTCTTATTGCGCCGTTTTCTCCTTACCTCCTTTGCGCTTCCTCCATTTTTTTTTCCTCTATAGTCCCCTCTTTTTTCTACTATTTTTCCTCTTTTTCTTACGCGCCTTATCGGCCACCCGTGTACGAGGCTAGATTTCATGTGAGATCGGGCATTCGTTGGTTATACCGCCGCGGATTCATACGCAAATCGCCAAGTGAAGCCGATTTGCACACACTCGGTTATACCAGTGGGGCGCAAAGAACCCGGGGGAAAAAGCTGAGCGAAGGTTATGAGGCAGTTTTGCATGTGTGCAGGCGGATTTCTTTAGCAGTAGGGGAATGAGAGCTGCGGCGGCTGTGCTCGTTACGCGCCGCGCGCGCCGTGTGTAACAACGCCTACTGGATATTCCACTATTTTTATTTATTTTCTCCAGGTAGCCCCCCTTGACCACGGCTGTTTGTTTGTTTTCACGGAGAACTCAAGTTTAATAATTCCCCCTTCGGAGTGAATGATTTTCCTGCGATTGAATAACTGTTTGTTGTAGTACTCAATTCACTCCACAAAAGAGCTTATAATAAAGAATATCCCCTCTAGACACCACCATATTTATTGGAAACTCGTCAATAGGGAAGAGATTTGTTGGAACACACTGTTAATAATCACAACACTAAACTTTAATATATTATTCAGACTCTACTAGTCAAGAGGCCACTGTACACGCTATGAAATCTTAGGAAAGACTAAAAACCAAATTGCTAGTCAGGCCTCGATTCACCTCTACTAAGAGAGGGCAATAAATTCCACACCTCCTCTGAAACTTCACTGAGAAATGACCCCTTGACCATGTCTGATCACCACATGGTTTTGGGGAAACACCTTTGGAAAAGTTCAGTAATAAAAACCCCAAGGAAAAGGCTCCGACGACAATTAACTTGTAAAACATTTTCTCTAATCTTAAATATAAAAACTCTGGAACGAGTGAATTTTGTCTTCGGGGAAAACTCCAAAATTCAACAAGACTCATCTCGGATTACCCCTTTGTTACTGATTCCTATCCCAAAAAATGACAATAATTAATATATTGATAGAGAATTCCTCTCTTTTTCAGGTTGGAGAATCTTATTCTGATGTGTCAGGACGTGATTGGTCTAGTGGTTAGCGTGCTGGCCCTAATGTGACTTTATTTCTAGATTAGAATAGTTCTTTGAATATATGTTTGGATACAATAATTGATAATGACAGCTGGGGGAGGAGGTCTTTGGACTCGTCGTCAGCGTCCTGGGCCTATGACCAAGGTGTGTCAGGAACGCAGGTTCGAGTCCCGCTGATAAGGGATTTTTTTCATTGCTGCAAAATAAATCCAGTGATGTAGAGTTAGTTACAAGTATGTGGAGTTAGATATGAGGTAGCTCAGAGGCAAGTGCGGGTAGGGAATCAGGCTGGGGTACTGGGATGGGTAGGTAAAAAAGCACAAAGGTCATACCATCTGACCACCCAATTAATGAAAGCTGAAGGACTTATGAAAAGATTGTGTAATTATAAAAAAGCTATAGAGACAGACATTTTGGATGAACACTAGACCTCTAGACAATCAACCACTTTTTAGGTCAAATTTTGTTGGGAAAATTAGATTTGGGAGGCTAATTTTTGCAATAAAACTAACCTTCCTCCTACGTTTCGCCTCCTGGCGAAATGTACTACTGCATTATGAAAACACCTGTCTAGGGTTATTGTTTCGTCACAAATTAATAATCAAAATTGATTCCAGCCAAGTTGTAAATTTGGTTGGTTTGCTGATGCAAAATCAATTCATTGGGAAACGTGATACGCCGATTCGGTTCTTTGTATCACTTAGACGATGTTAGACGATTGATAAGAAATGCTTTATATTAAATAAAATACCGGATACACTTGGGGTTTTAATTACAATGTCGTTTCACTCACTGTGCATTCTCAACTGTTTGAATATTTCGTGTAAAATTTGTTAGTGGAAAATTGCAAGGTGGAAGGGGAAGAGGGAGTAGGCAGAAGGGGTCAGTGAATTTTAGGATTAGGACAATTGCTGTTAATAATCATTAAGAGAATAGACCGACGGTCGGGCGAAAAAATAATCCCTTGTTGTAAGGAGAAAAAATTGTCGGGAATGGGAAGATTTTAGTTAATGAAGAATTTATGGTGAATTAGCTCTATGAAATTAGAAGACCGTTTTTTGATTTTTATATCCCAAGACGCGCCGAGACATAAATAAATAAAATAAAATGGGAAATACTAATTTCGGGTATTGGCACGCAACAGTTATGGCTTTCGGAAAGTTTGCGAACCCTCGACAGGGTCACCTCGGTCCTAGATAACTCCAGGTCTGTCCGCTAACTGGAGGTCATTCGCTACGAAGTCACTATTTTTTCAAAGTGCCGACACAGTACTCACGGGAAACCTCAGGAAGGTAGTCCATGACATATGCCCAGATATGTAGGACCTCACAGCAGTCAACTGCCACTCAACGGTCCATTTTCCAAAACCACAAAAGATGTATTATCATTATCAAAGGAATATTTTATGAGATTCCAGACTCAGTGAGGTACCGTTTTAAATGGTTTGGTTTCTATTATACTCTAGTAAACGCCCAATGGTTCATGACGGAACACAGAAAATTCAGTAGTTTTTCAAGATCTTTTGTGGAGATTGAGACGCTTGGGGTAGAGCGCCATTTTGAATGGTTTAGCCACCACCAGGTGGCCCGCTGATGGAATACAAGAAGCATACTTATATTTTCAAATGCATTCGCGAAAACCAGAAGAATTCTGCATAAAATTGAGGTGATGTTTTATAATGTTGATACTATTTGATAATGTTGAATTTGCAATGTTGGGATATGGGTAAAGTATATAAATAAATGTAGCAACACAACCACTACTTCAACTTTATCACTTTATTATTGGTACGAGGAAGGCACGACTGACCTAGAGGATCGTTGTCCAAAGACTGAATTCTTACTATTTGAAAAACCTTTACTAAGGGAAAAAACAAGAGAACGTTTATGACCCCAGAGGATAGAGTTTCCTTTGAATACCACATGTGGTGAGGATTGCAACGCTCTTAAGTGCGGAGCACAACAGATCATAAATTAGTCCTTTTCTAGAGACTCTTTCAAACACGTCGTAAACCTTGTCGAGTGATTTTTTAAGATAAACAGAAGAGTTGTGTTCTAATTTACCAACATGCAGTAATTTAATAGTGGACTGTATGATTGTTGTTATAGTAAACCGCAGATGCGATTCCTCATTTCGAACTTGATATACCCCTGATTATTTGATAACAACCACCTGATATTGCTCCTGAGAAGGACCGTTGACCCACTGTGATTGTAACCGAATGCATGATTCATTGTTCCTGACTGTCAGTGCGAATACAATGACTGGACGCTGCGCTAGTCGCCTACGAGGAGAGAAAACTGACAATTTTTATGGTGTGACTTTGATAAAACTACTGTGCTACCTTATAATCTCGTCGCAAACTGCAGGCCTGAAAAAAATCACTATGCCGCATAGTAAAATTTCTCAAAATTGTAACATTTTCCGTGACGAAGGCCAACGTCGGGGATAATCGGCTATATTCGGCGCTCATCGTTAGCCAATCACAATGAGTTACCGAAAAATTGCTGTGTGGTACAATAAAAAATGAAGGAACACCCAATAAAATAAACTGACCTAGATAAGACCTTTAATCAGATTTCTATCAATTTTTCATCTAACCTCAAATGAAAAATGGTAGACCTTGAAATTTTATGGTGCTGTTTAGTCAATTTTACGAAGCCACATATTATTTATTATGAAATTGACTGTATTGATAGGAATTTTTACGTGTCAGTAAAACATTCTAGTACTCCAGTATTTTGTACCTCGATTCATTATGAATACTGATTACGATCAAAAAATAATTATCTAAATGTTTTTGAAGAGAATAAAAAGTTGAACGTTTTAACTCCTCGAAAATAGAACCGAATAAAATAGGAGACTCTAAAAAAATGCTTAAAACTCATATTTCTGAGATGGCTAATGAGAAAAATTTTCAAAAAAACTAGCAGTATTTTCTCCAGCGTTCCAAACCCAACAAAAAATCAAGGTCACGTTCTAAGAAGATGAACGTTAATCCCATATTCAGAGCATTGATTGCAGAATGAAAGTTGAAAATTTATTTATCAAAAGAGAATTTAAATCGAGAATTATACTTCGAATTCGCACGTGAAAAATTGCTTTCAGGTTGATGGCGTATGGGATTTATGGCTTAGCCAGTGATGATGCAGCGATTGAACAGGTACATACGGATTCATGAAGTCCACATTGTTACGTGCATACAACACCCGCCCACGCGATACCACAGTGACCATATATTACCGAAGCGCATGGCGGTGGGGGTGAAAAGACAGACAGAGAAGGAGAGACTTGAGGCGATGACAGCGGGCACGACGTGACCACTGTCCTGGAAGGACATTACACGGAATCCTTCCATGACGGCAGGTGTACGCATAATAGCAATAATTAAACATAAATTGTCGTGTTAAAAACGTTTAAAAATTCTGAGGATTTCGTCATTTGAAAATGGAGGAAATAAAGATTGATATATTTTGTTATGGGATTTAGAGGAAATATGTTTGCGAATAATGATGAACTCTTTCCCTCTTGCATTAATCAAGTTCCCCTTATTGTCAACTCTTAATTTCTGCATGTAATTATTGGATTATAGGGTAGAAAAGAATAAACACTGGACGTATGTCAACACTTTCAACTTATTATTCTAATATTATTTTGACTCAATTCAATCGAGAGGTAGTGTACAGAATGAGTCTTCGCTATGAACTGACACCAACGAACTATTCCTCATGCGGCCCAAAGGTGACACCCAAACCCCAGAGGCCCCTATAGCTCCCTCCTCTTGCACTCATCCTGGTTCTCTCTGGTCACCAGATCTATTTTGGAGAAACCTACAGCGGGTAATCCCCATCGGAACTTCGCTTTAATTATTCTATTGAAGGAGAGCCTCATGAAAGTAAACTAATAAATAATTTATTCATTCGAAAATATACTAGATAGCAGAGTGAACTTTGTTATAGGGAAAGCCCCGAAATCCAATAGTAATATTACGTGTCATGACACTCACAGGGAAAATTTTCAAATGTCAAAATCTTCATGTTAGATTATGGATAGGGATTTACTAAATAATATCAAACGATTTGGCTAAAAATTTTAATTCTTTATTATCGCAGGCAGAAGGTATACGTTTCTCCTATGATGTCTCCAGAGGAACTAACCCTTAGTGACCAATGTTTTCACACTCTGGACCCATTCAACAAAAGGCCCTTCACTCATTTCTTCCTTTTCCTTCTCTGTTTCTGTTTATTAAAACTATTCTAATCATTCCGGTACTGTTCTGAAAAAAACTATAAAATATTGAGATGGATTAAACAAAGCTATAGACAGACGGTTAAGTTTTGTCCACACATACCATGCACTCTCAATATTTCACAAGCAAAAACTGATAATGTACAAGCAAAATCGCTAAAAAATCCATATTTTAAGTAAAATTTTCATTATATTTTAGTATTACACTGTTAAACATTTCTTTAGTGTTTATTGCATCCTGAGAAATGACAGAATTATCTGATAGCAAAAGGTGCGTTGCCATGATGCAGAAGAAAGGAAAGTTAAGATTACATCGTCACACGTTTGCATGTAAAGAAAATGAATAGTATAAATAATAACACAATCTATAGATTTATAAAATAATGATATATAGACGTATGAAAGAAGAGCGACAAATTCTCGAGAAGGTATCGAGATTGATCTGAGAATTTTTATTTTGAAAATTCAGAAATTACGCAAAATTTCTCAACAAAGATTTCTTTTTCAAGACATTTATGATATAAAATTCAAATGTAAACCCAAATTCATGAAAATTCCATATGGTGTTGTTTTCTTTTGAATCCATTTGTTATGAAGATATTTGTGAACCAGGATTTTCCATCAAAATTGAGCTTCAAACAATAGTTACAAAAATATGTCTGTGATTAACAAAATTTTGAATATAAAAGATCCGGTTCAAAAATCCTTTTGAACTGGTCTCTGACATAATCAAATAACAATTGTCATTTTCATTGTACCTTAACTTCATTGTTCCTCATCCCTTGCACCATAGACTTGAGATATAACTTGTAAAGCGCCAGAGGAGCAGTTGCCAATCACATAATATATGGGAAACTCAAACATTTTCGTATCTTTTTCATTTTTGTTGTCTATTGTACAAAACTCTTTATCTGTTCATTTAATTTCGTTGGAGCTTCTCTCTATTGCGAATATCAAATTTTTATAGATTTTTGCTCTTCGTGTATGGATTGTATAGCTATCAATAAATAAATAAAATTTTTGTAATAAAATTTATTGCAGTACTCAATTCGCTCTACAAAAATTCCCCTCCACCTGTTCTCCCAAAAAACTGAAGTATTGGACGACAACAGTTACCGAAAAAGTTGTGAAAAATCAGCAGAAGTCTCACAAAAATGTAGCAAAGTGCCACTGCACAATTGAAACAAGATATACATCAGTTGGAATGCACCTGACTGAACCATCTTTTTTCAAATCCCTTTGCCAACACAAGTCGGAAGTACCGTCGATAAAAAAAAACCCCTCCATAATGTAATTCAAATGGTTAATTGGCCATTGCAAGCGCCACAGAAGTGGAACGATGAGCCATAGCTCTGGCTCCTGCCATAAAAAAAAAACACGTTAATTACATTCACAAAGGGAGGGAAAAAAATCATTTATTTTCATTGTGCGTTGGTAAAAACCAACAAGAAAAAATTGATCAACAGATACGCATGTAGAACAAGCGTGTAGAATCCCTGGTTTTGTGGTGGTTGGCAAGTGAAATAGCGCGAGAAATCTCGAGATGTATCGAGAGCGTAGTGGCTTCTTACGACTATTTTGCGGAGAGTTACAAACACGTTGTATATCTGGCACCGTCGAACCGCTACACACCCACGTATATTTGCCGATTCTTGCGGCTTTTGCTGGTGGTAACATCGCCAATGGCATATCGGAGAGTACGACACAAAGGAGACAAGACGCCGGAGTAGTCCATGGGAAGGTGGCAATATAAAATCTTGACAGCACATACTTGTGGGGAGTATTAGGAGAGGGGGAGAAAATTGAAAAAAAAAAAAAACAGTTTTCTCTTTGGTATCCATTCACACTTCGGCGCGTCAGTGGTTGGTTGAATGAATGAACTCGTGGCCAATGCGTATTTTACGATTTCGTGATGAACGTTTCTTGCAATGGGCCGCTTTCATTCCTGGTCAAACGGGACTCAAATAAGAGGCCATTCAAATATTATGTCGCACTTTTTTTTCACTTTTAAATGCGATCCGGAGGATCGAAATATTCACCACTCCTTTCTCATGTGGTGAGAATTTTTTGTTCATTTTCTGATAAAATTGATGCGAAAAAGGAGTTGAGAAAAGTTTCAAGGTACATTTTGGAGTGAATTGGAATAAATATATTTTTTTGAGAAATGGTTTTTATGGATAGGGATTTCTAAGTAATATCAAAATTATTCGGCTATGAATTTTAACTTTAATTTATCGCACGCAGAAGGTAGATCTTTGTCGGATGATATCTCCAGATTAACTGACTCTTAGTAACTAAGGTTTTCACACTCTGGACCCATTTGACAAAAGGTTCTTGTTCATTCATTCTTTGGTTCTGTTTATTAAAAGTATTTTAAACATTTCGGTACTGCGCTGAGAAGAACTATAAAATACTGACATGGACTGAAAACAGCTATGGACAAACGATTAATTTTTGTCGACACATGCCAAACACTCTCAATGGTTTTTTAAAATGTTAATACAGTTTATGGAAATAATTGAACGAGGAAGAAGCATTTTTTAGAAGCACTTGTCCAATACTGATCGACAGAAAATTAGGGAAAGTTCAAAATACTACACGGAAAGAAATTTTGGATGAAAGTTAGAGGGCGAAACGTGGGATGAAATGACAATCAACCACTTTTTAGGTCAAGTTTTGTTGAAAAAATTGGACTTGGAAGGATAATTTTTGGGATAAAACCCAAGCTTCATCCTTCGTCTCGCTCCATGAAGATCTAATTTTTACCTCAAATTTCTTTCCGTGAAAAATATGGGAATGTGGTTTATTCATAAATAAAAATTCCTATCAATACCATAAATTTTGTAATACATTTCGTAATTAATGATATGTAGCTTCGTCGAGGGCTCCGTAAAATTAACGAAAAAGCGCGATAAATTTTGAAGATCTATCATTTTTTATTTGAGTTTGAATGAAAAATTGATAGAAATCCTTCAAAAATTTCCATCTAAATCAGTTTATTTTATTGTGTCTTCCCCCTTTTTTACAGTGTTTTACGTTTTAACGATGAGTGCCGAATACACCCGATTATTGAGACCTGTTACATCAGCTGTTTACCATTCACCTCCTCGTCATTAGAAATTAGTACTGAAATTATAAAACGACACATTAATTTTTATCAAAATCACACTATAAAAATTCACAATTTTTTCTTTCCGTATAAACTAGAGATATTCGATGACTTCGAGTGTACCCTTTTCCCTTTCCAAAATACCTTGTAGCTTATACAAGTTAATGTTTTTCATTTAATCTGCCACTTGCATATCAACATTATTTATCCCTCGATTAGATTGTAGGCAATGTTTACGGTGTATTAAAGGCGTAGCAGTCTATGTAAGGTCGTGTTACCTTGAATAACAAATAAAGTCCAACGTCTTTGAAGATATTGTCATAAAAAACGAACGTCGATAATCAATGTCGAAAAATTGAGAAATACTTTAGTTTGAATATCGATCTTCGCTCGAAAGAAAGAAAAAAGTTTCAACAGAGGGACTTTTACCTTCATTTAGCGTCAATATCGGGAGATTATTCGGTTCATAAAATTTAGGAAATGGCCCCTCAACCTTCAGAATCAGCCCAGTTTTTTCGTCACACAATTCGTCCCGGAAATGTTGTAAAGTCCAAAAAATTCATTTTATCCCTTTAGGGACTGAAAAGTGCGATCTAATTGAGCGAAGCGAGAAGTACCGTATGCCACGCGGGAGTAAAGTCTTTTCTGACTCGAGATGATCACCCTCGCCTTTAGGTTCGATAATAAATTCACATTTCGTCAGAAAATACTTAACTCCCTAGAGGCACAATATACTATTCTCCCCATAATATATGCTCAGAACAGTTTTTAGAAAATTATAATATAAAAAATATCCAAATAATAATTTATGGAAAATCGTGTCATCTGTCACAGATAAGTTGTGAATGTACTTATCCAAAGTTTCACGCGTTGCAACGATCGATTCAAAGACAAAATCGGTGAATTCAAAATAAATCTTCAAAAGGAAAACGCCGTTTTAAAAAAAAGATCAAAGTGATGGACCTTGCTGATATCGATAATCCACTTCTCTGAAATTGACTATTTATCCGCAGTAAACATAAAAATGAATTGCGTTAAATTCATATACTATATTATCTTTATTATCTATATCTCGTTTAAATAAAGGAACTAAATAGTATGGGAATTTTAGTAATTAAGGGCCTCAGTCCATCTAATTATGAACCGTTTTTTGGAATGAAGAGCGGATTTCCGAGATTTTATCATTTAATTTGCTAATTCTTGCCACGTAATGAAGATAAATCTGATTAATTCCTTCATTTTATACTAGCGGATTCAGGTGCTGTTTTTAGTTTGGAAACTACATATTGAATTATTATGTTTAATTTTGTATTTTAAAAAACCTTTACAAAAACGAATCGACGTGGATGACCTTAGACTCACCCCAGAGTCCACGTAAACACAAATACTTGTTTCTGAAGCAGAAAGAGCAGAGGATCCTTTAATCGAATGACGAATTTATTTTTGGATTTTGTAACTAGCTTTTAGTCTCATTAAAAAGGAATAAAAAAAATAAAGTCAAAGCCTGTGTTATTAACACTATCTTCGTCTTGAAAATTATATATATTATTTTAGTTCAAAATATTGAGTATTTCAATTTTTTAAATCACAATCTTTTAAATATTCATATATTTCTTTGATGTAACGATGGTCAGCGACATCTGCACATTTTTTCGTAGCCCATGGCTTTGTTGTACATCCTCTTAATCTTCGCATTTCCCATTTACTGAAATCCTCTGAATCCTCAAACGTAGTCCTAATAAATAAGTATTTTCCAATATTCAAGATATTTGGCTTTCTCAAAACTCTCATTTCTGAATTTTCCGACTCATGTTCCACAGAGCAAAATTCTCAATTCAAAATCACCCTTCTATCTTTCAACACCTCTCCAAATTGACAGTCTCATTTGTCTAGAATAAAATATTTTGTGAACAGTATTTCACTTCTTCAATTTCCCTAATTTAAAAATACAGTTATGTTTTTTCGGAATATAACCGTTTCAAGTAATTGAATTTTGTTAAATTAATTATTAATTTCAAACGCTCCCTGTGGTATCTGAGACAGTACCATGTGATCGAAATCTTGCATTTCGGTCCCATAAGTACAACTGAAATCGCTCATTATTCCAACTCTCGCCAAAAAGGTGGTAAAATGGTACTGAGTACTTCTGACTCGATGAACAATGACAATATCTTCTCCCTTGATTTTGCAATTTTGGTACCAGGGCTTTGCATTTTTAGGGCTTAAGTCAGGAAAAGCGGTGATGGATAAATCACTTCGGCATTTGATGGATAGTGTATCGAATTTATCTATTTATATTAGATTTTAATAAATTGGAAGCCAGGTTAATGAAGAAAAATAAACGATATAAGTAAGAGCAGTTTTATTTTGGATGATTATATGTTCACACTTCGAGAGCCGAGAGCCCGGTCTGGACTATCCATTTTTTCAGTAATTTTTCTTGCAAAAATCATATGGAGAATTATCCTGTTCCCCTTCCTACCTCATCCAAAATCCTATCCAAAGATTTCCTTTGACGTCACAAGAAATGTGGAACGCTATATAAACTTCCCGTCTTGTTGATAAAAATGTTTGGGGCGGTTTATTTGTTACAAGGAGTATTACGATGTGACACGTCAGAGCTCCGAACAGAGACACACCAAGACTAATGTTAATCAAAAGACAGTCGTGATTCTGACGAAGTTCAGATCATAGACAAATGAATGAGTCTTCGAAGGGGGACACGTAACATTATTCATCATTATTTATTCACTGGGCTGTTTGTCCGGGACATATGCCCGATACTCGTCAATTCGTAGTTGTGAAGAGGGGAAGGACAGCTTCGGTAGTCTTAAAAATATACCCCCATTAATCACGGATATCGATTTTCTCCCACCACATTTACAGTCTTCTCGTATATGACGAACGAGATGGTTTAGTGCACATCCTTATTAAACCAAAATGGAACAATTAAAAATTCAATTTACACTTACTTAAACGGTCGCCGCCCAAAAAACGACTAGTTCATGAAGGCGCGACGTTGCCGCAGCAAATACCCCTAAAATTACGTTACGTAAGTTGTCACATAAATAAGTGACCTCCCTTTTCCTGGCTCCATGTATTTTATATCGTCACGCCCCTAACTGACGAGCCCGCGAGCAAACAACACCGAGTAGGAAGAAGAGTGTTCTTCTATCGTCTTCGATGAGGCGTGGCGAACTATCCTGGCATCACTTCCGGTTGACTCCTCTCCTTCGACCCCGCCGCGAGGCCAATGTAACGAGAAAAAATTTTTTTTCTCAGCAGGTTTTTCTGGTTATATTACGAGTCCTCGAAATATTGGATTTATATGCGAGTGCAGACAAGTAGTTTTTCACTCATGGTGGGGGGGGGGGTGAAGCAGAGGCCGAAGGCGAATTATATAATTCTACGATATTAATAGGATGATTAATCGCAAAACATAAATTGAAACGGAAAAATGTCAGGTAGCGGCAAATCCGGTAGACGATTTACCCATTTCCTACGCGGATTATCGGAATTATTTTAAGGTAGAGGAACGGGCTAGTACAACAAACATGATTATAGCACAAGCAACGAACCATAAGAAAAAAGGCGCCAAATATTTTGAATTATACTTTAGACAATCTCCACATCTCTGGTACGAGCAGTGTAAATTACCCAGAGAATCTTTGTCAGTGTCAATCATATTAGAGGATACCACTATCATCTAGGAGCATCACTATACCAGGTTGGAATTATAAATCACCTGGGTTGCTCATGCGGAGCAGAATTTCAAGATTTTGAATATATCCTGTGGCATTGCCCAAATATCCAAATCCTAAGAAACAAATTGTTAACTAGACTAAGGTCTGCCTGCACTCCTTCTTATACAAGGAACAAATTTGCAAATGAAACTGACTTTAATTATACAGAAATAATTTGTCAATATTTAAAGGAATGTGAGTGCAGAATTTAGTATTAAATTAAGAGTGTAAATAAATTTTAAGTGCAGATTGCAACGCTCTAAATAATAAAAAAAATGGAAACGGTGAATTTATTCTACACATTTGTTTCCTCTGTCAGTTCGACATGACTGGCCAACTTGCCTGACTTTTCCTGTATTGAAAAACATCGCCTCATTTTCTAAAACTATGTAAAAAGTTTATAAGCGGAAAGACAAATCTAAAAATTTTTATAGTGCGATTCCAATAAAAATTATTGTGCTGCGTGACAATCTTGGTACAAACTGCAGGCGTAAGAAAATTTCTTTACCGACTTAGGAAAATTTTTATATTGGCCTCGTAAAAATTCAAAGTCTAATCCGCGACGAGAAAATGAACGTTAAACGGCTGACGCAACACTCCCCATGACGCAGTCCAACGTCGGCCATAATCGGCTGTATTCGGCGCTCCTCGTTGACCAATCACAATGAGTTACCGAAAAGTAGCTGTGTGGAACTGTAAAAAATAGAGGAAAATACAATAAAATAAACTGACCAAGATAGAAATCTTTATTCTATCAACCTTTCCGTTAAAATCAAATAAAAAATGATAGACCTTCAAGTTTTATCTAGCTGTTTAATAAATGTTACGAAACCATATCATTAATTACAAAATCTATTACAAAATTTACGGTATTTATAGAAATTTTTATGTGTGAGTCAAACACATGTTAGTATTCTATAATTTTTCAAAGTTTTCTCTCCGCGTAGTCCAAAAACAAACCGATGCAGCGAGTGTCAGAGAGCTGATACAAACATAAAGAATGACTTCATAAAGAGAGAGAATTGAGACTTCTTCGTCGATACGTGGCGATATTCATTTGGTCTTTTTGAGCACTTTTTTGTCTCCTTGAGCACCTCATAAGGGTCAGACATTCCTTCCTCCTGTCACTTTCAATAAAGATTTAGAACAAAAATGAATCCACTGCATTTTAAATCAATGTTGTTAACCCATTTCCATTAACTCCAAATGATCATCTACCTGCTGTCACCTATCGTTGTTTCATAGATATCAACCACAATTATAGATCCTCTACTTTATCATCTACTATATGGAAGCTCCAAATCATTTCTACACACAAACGAATCTAACCAATCACTCTAATGATGGCATCGATTCCGTTTCTCACGGAATATCGATGACCTATCCAATGTGCCCCATGAGTGTCTGAAATTGTCTCACAGTCTCAAGATCGAGAGCAGGGATATAATACCTGCGCAGGCCCCCAGTGGGTAGCAGGGAGACGATGTCGCCATCTTCGAAAGGCACCTTGATGCTGGTGGTTCGTTCCTTGATGATAGACGAACCAGAATGGGGCTTCCCTGCATCCTCAGGACCACCCTGCATCTCACCCTCCCTAGAGCGCCTGGGAATATTCATAGAAGTATTGGGGGTGACAGGATTGAATTCAGTCACTGGTTTTTGCTGAGAAGACTTACGACTTACGACTTGTCGATTTTTCTCGTCTCTCGGTGGATGTACTGACCTCTCATTTTATCGTAATGGTCTTCGCATCAATCAATCAAGGATTCTCTCACATAGTTGGGTTGATTCCTCAAGGAATTCCTGTCAAAGTGGATTGAGCATAAGTTACAAGCCTCTAAACCGCGTGACAGTTTCGAAGAAAATGGTTATGGTTATGGTGGCTCTATAAAAAGGAAGCGATACAACTCAGCAGGCGCATTTGAGAAAGGTAGAGAAGCTCTGCTCATTACCATTATCGACTCAATGCGTTATTATGACAACAACTTTGCCAGGTTATGGTTTTCGGAAATCTTGCATGGCCTATTACTCTACTCTACTTACATGATATCAAACACTTATACCATTATCGACTGCGGATCTTCAAATATTCCTGTGAAGATCATCAGGAAGTCAATCCAGAAGCCACAGTCATTTAGAATTGATGGTAATCACTTCTCGATCTTGGCCAGGAAGGATGTCACCACCTCAAAATGAAACAGCGAATCAAGACGGACAGATGACGCATGTGATCCTGAAGACATCCCAATGGATCTCCTCCAGGCCACTGCATCTTGTGGTTAGGTGGTGAGGGTCGTCTTCTGTCAACCCGCATCTTGGCCATCATGGGTCGGTCCCCTTACCTATTTTGGCTAGATGACCAGCAAGGGGCCAGTGCCCAATGATGAGCCCCATCAAGGAGCGGAGCTTCGTCCTGTTCAGGCCGACCAGTGTGCTGGCTAGCTTTGTCGTAGGATTCTGTAGTAGGGACCTTGTGTGTCTAGGACTCTTTCCAGAGTTCCATCTCTTTGCGATTTCCCTCACCGGTTCCCTCCCAATCATGTCCTTACCGTGAGTACTGATATTAATACTCTACCCTATTTTCCTCTCTCTCTCCCTCTATGCATTTCTTTGGATCTTTCCAACTTCCACTCCCTGAGGTCGGTCGAGATAAGTTGGTGATGATCCCTAAATCTACTGGCGCCCAATAAATGATGAATGTTAAAATTATAATTGTCGCACAAGACGTTTTGCACCTCGACAGCCCTTGACGCAGACCGCGTCGAGTGGAGGTCTTTTACCATCCAGTGAGATTAATAAAATTGGTGAAATATGATTTAGAGTTAAAGGCCGGTCTCACTCTTTCGGAAATCGTTGAATGCAAGTCTAGGCACCAAGAATCGTCAAGAAATATTATTTCCCGATGAAGCTTGGTTGATGGACGTCCTGCCGGCCAAGGTTTTTCATGGTTTTCTTGGTCACCAGGGGACTGCACGCGGCGTACAGCTCCTGGGGTAAACGATTGGAGGGTAAATACGGTTAGACAGGAAGTCGGCCCATGATACGCAAAATATAACGTACAAACCCAAGTATACCCTGTAGATGAAATAAATAAACAGAGATATTTTTAGTATTGCATTTACAGGATTATTTTTGAATATCTCAACAATCGATATGGTAATTTTGATCTAAAAAATTCTTTCCGTATAAACTGAGAGAAAAATATGTGGGGGAAAATTTTTCCGGGCTGTCATGAGAGGTCTTTTCTTAGAGTCGACACAAAGACGAGACGACTCTGTGTGCCTGGACCACCCGAGCTATCCCATAAACAAGCGCGAGGTGTCGGATACCTTTGGCGCCGCAGGGCCAAATTTTCGTCTAAACGAATCACGAATGCTGCATTTTGCAGAAGGAATGACCTCCGTGACGGATTGGAAATGGAATCAGTTCGCCTAGCAACGAGGGCGAGTGCACATCGGAACACATCCGTATATTATTCAAATTATACCGGCTCTTAATTTACCACAATTATTGTTAAAACACCTCACTACATTCTAAGGACAATTATATTTAAGACTTACTACGAATATAATTTTGCAAATTAAATATTCTTCTGCCAAGAATTTAAATCGGATTTTCCAATGGAAATTTCGGGTATTTTTTCATCGTAATCAAATATGATTGGCAAGATTATATTTTTCTCTGAGTGCAGCTGTTGAAATTCACCAAATAATTGGATGTTTCCGTGTTCTGATTAGTCACGATCCATTGTCGGAAAATAATCATGAAAAAGTAATATTAAGATGTGGAGAAGTCGCATGAGGTGACTCTTCTCAAGTGACTGCCAGTCTTTCTCTGCCCCCTTTGCGTGCCGTTTTTCACGGAGTGGCACAAGTTGAGGTCGCGAGAGAAGTCGAGGATAGAGACCCTCTCCTCGCATATACGCTAAAACACCGGTGTAAGTCCGCACTCCAGGATATTTCGTCATTTCCTGCTTCTCACGCGATACAATCTAAATTAACTATGTTCGCTCGGCTAGGAGGCCTCCTCCTCCCTACCTCAGAGTCGACTCCTTTTGCGCGGACGGGGGAAACCCATCTCCTGGTAAGAAAAATTTCGCATTTCCTAGGTGAGTACACGCTGTTATTTTTCTATGCAATGTAGAAAATTGGAGGTGTCGGGGAGGCTTAATCGAATGGAGAGGTTCAAGTATCAGACCGACGCTTTCACAATGTGCTCTGTTTATGTTTTTCTTCTGAAGCGCTTCAACGAATTCTTCTGTTGACCTCCTCAAGTTATCCGGTTTCAAAATATTTTTAGGAAAATGCTCGGTTTAATCGCCAGCAGGGGACAAGTTTCCGGAGTAAAAAATCCGGGATTGATGATTTTTATTTATTTATTTTATTTTGGGGATAGAGGGAAGGGAAGAGAAATTTAAAAACCCGAGAGGATATACATATAGGCAATAAAATAAAAAGTATATATTTATTTTATTTTTTACGGATATTGTTGGAAGCTGCTGTAGGAATTTGCAACTGACCATCGCTAAAGGAATTTCAGCCAAGGGATTGGTGATGTTAATAGTTTTTATTCTAGTTTTGTCAATTTCCCATGTAATTTTTTGGTACCGGAGGGATACGAAATTGGAAAATTTAATTTAATTAAATTCTAAATTATAAAATCGTTTAGGTAAAAAACTTCTGGTTGCGATATCGGCTTAACAAATTATAATGACAAGATATTCCGAAATGGCTAAAACTGAATTTCTGAGGACCAGAAATTTTAAAGAAAGACATGTTTAACACTGAGGTCTCTAGAATCTATAAAAAATAGACATGAAATATATCGAGAACTTTACAAAATTGAAAAAAAAGTCTGATCAAATCAGGAAAAATACGAATAATTTCCAGATATTCTTTTCTTAAAATAATTCCATCTTGTGTTTCAGTTCATCATTCTTCGACGAATAAAGTCCACCGTTATCTCTAATTACAGGATTTTTTTCCCTCCGTGAAGATTACACCTTCCCAAATGACATCGTACATAAAATCCGCTGGTAATTCATCATCTATCAGAGTCGAACGAACTCTACAATTAATTTTTTTTGTGTAGCACGAGATGCATAAAATTTAAAAAACATACTTTCAAACGCGAGAACTGAATTTTTTTCAATACTTCACCCAATCACGTTGTGATTGACTACCGTCATGATTGGAAGGCCTGACTCAGCTCTCAAAGGAACATGATATACATAATATCTCCTTCCTATTGCTCAAATTATTTTGGTCAATAGTTTAAAGACAAAAAAGAAATTTGCCCATTGCAAGTCTACAAATTGCAAATTTCCTGAATGTTCTATAAATAAATTAACTCGTGAATGGAGAAGTACAGAAACTTGATGTAATTTTGCAATTATTAACAATTTAACCATTTCAGTTATCTGGTTTTTAACAATATTCCATAATTGCAAGTTATGGGCAATCACCTGAAATTTATTGATATTATTAACATTATCAATTTCGAAATAAGTTTAGAACCTTTTTTCGTTCTCCGGTTGGCATTAATTAAATTGTTAATGAGTATCCAGGGACATCTTAGGAGATAAATACCGGAAGTTGGGGCTTTCAAAGATGCTCCATTTTCGCGCCACACCTATAAACAGACTTACCCAGAAGTTTCGAGCGCACCAACGGAAGCATAAACGTCGTAGGAAACTGTAATGACATTCGTGTAAAGTTTCATTTCGTTACTTTTTTCTTCTCTATGAGAAACCCGTGGAGATAAAAAAAAAAGGGAATTATAATGGACGAAATCAGGATATTTCGTTAACAAATTGACGAAGCAAAGAGAGAAGAATTGAATAGATTAAAGTGGATGATGTCAGCAGGCGGAAAAAATCGTAAACTAGAATTTTTACGTAGTTTTAGAGTGAAACGCGAGTGTATGGGGAGGTAGCTGGAGGTGAACTCTCAACTTCTTGAGACTACTATACGCAACCGGAAGTGACCGCGTGCCTGTTGGGTCGTGGAAGACGTATTCGTGGGAGGCACTGAGACCTTACCGCTAGCTGGAACGAGTGATCTCGAAATAGCAGAGTGAAACAACTATTTTTCCAAATCTAAAGTCTCTCAAAATGCGGTTATCATTGTTGGCAGATTCTCTTCTATTTCAACATTTTTTAATATTCATGGTGAGGTAGTTACACAAAATTGTGGGAAAAATATGGCAGCAGATATGAATCTACCGGGAAATTCAGTCTAAACGATTCATTTCCACAACAATCATTAACATTTTTGTGTTCCATCCGAAATATTATTATCGAAACTGAAAATACTCGTTAAATATTGTTTGTTGTTCGAGTGTTTAATGTTACAATGGAAACAGATTAAGAATATTTCTCAGTTGTTTGATTCATCGGCTCAACGAGTGTCCTCACTCTTTGGCAAATTTAGTTTGCGAACTTAACTTGAAACGACAGTTCCAATGCGAAAAGTTTCAATAATAATTACTCTACTGTTAGTAACAATGAATACATGTTGATTGATTTTCATTTTAGGTTAGAGAAATTTTAGGTTTAATGTGTAATAAATTTTACGGTTTCAGTCCGGCCATTTTTACAGTACATGAAAAGAAATTTTAGGTAACAGTTAGACCTCCAGGAGGCGAAAAGAGGGATAAAGGTTAGTTTTATCACAAAAATTATCCCCCCAAGTTTAATTTTTCCAAAAAAACTTGACCTAAAAAGTGACTGATTGTCATTTCGTCCCACGTTTAGCCCTCTAGAGGTCTAATTTTTATCCGAAATTTCTCTCCGTGTACACGATTCCAATCCTCCTCGAAAACTGACTCGTTTTCCTTTCTTCGGAGAGATCTGAAAAGTAGAAGACTCTTTGAGCCCCTCAGTAAGAATTTTGGGGAAAATTACCGCGTTTCCATGATACGTTCATGATATTGCATGAAGTGTCGAATTAGAAGAGTGTTCATCGCATCCTATCCAACCTCCCATCTCTTTACAAACAAATAAAAACGGAGACGAGTGCCTATGGCTACTAAATCTGTTTTTCGCTATATTAATTTTATTATTGAAGACGAAAAACCCGCTCTCATATACTAGCCACATAACCAAACTCATCTGAAGTGTTGGGTGTGTGGCACAGGCGACAAAGTGTCGGCCTAACAAATCGGAGGACTCGGGTTCGATCCCTGCCACCGGTGAAATTGTTTCTAAATCATGTGAATCTCATAAAAATCATAAATAATTTTTGAAAAACATGGTCAAGTCCACGTTTCAATGTATTGTGTTTTGAACGGTTTCATGAACTTCACTGGTTTCAAAAAATGCTAAAAATAAAAAAAAAGCCAAGCTTGTATAAATACACTGCCTTATTTACAAAGCCACCACTCTGAATACAACGTTTATGCCTAAAACGCCTGACATTTGGTCGAAAAAAAAATACTCAAAAAAAACGCCGCGACCAACGTACTTGGCGCGGTTTTTCTTACTAACGAGGATTTAGCTTAGGAGGTTCTTCATCCTGAAGCATACTTCGGGATCAGAAACTATATTGCCACAGGAGATGTTTGCAGATTATGAGATAATAATGTGTTTTATTTCTATCAGCTGCCCAATAGTGCAACCCTGGAATTAGGGGAATTTATTAACTTATACCATTGGATAATCTGGCATTCACAGATCAATAAATCTGGCACAGTAAGGCAGCAATGATGTTTTCGTCCAGGGACACTTCCTGAACCCAATCCTCTAATGTAGGACCTATATCTACAGTGGGGAGCAGCTCTCATCTAATGGGGTTTTTTAGAAACCGCGCCAAGTACGCTGGTGCTGTGACAGTCACAGAAAAAACAGTCGTGATCGTCTAACGATTGTAATAAGTCCAGAACCGAAGATGAGAAGTGTTATATTTGGTGCGCCACGGACTGACTCAAAGCAAAGTTCCCCTTAGAAGATCTGATTGCACAAGATCGATTCATTACAAATGTTGTATTCTTGATTGTTGTCTGAAAAGACCAAAAAAAATGTTTTATTGCCTAATAAAAAGTGTTTAACTGATTGGAAATGGGTTATTTGAAATAATAATTCTGGAAATTATTGAAACTGTTTCTCTACTTTATTACGTAACTCAAATAATTGTGCTTGGAAGACACATCCGCTCTGTACCGATTCCTCAGAGGAACTAATTAGATTTACAAAGGGAGACAACACCCTGGACCTTTTAGTCACATGTTCTCAAAGGGTGTTGTCACATGTTCTCCTATTCATTCCACTTTTTCTACATATTTAAAATCAGACCTAAACACATACCTCACACTTTTCAAAATTCCAGTCCATAAAAATGTTTTTTCAATTTAAAGTATAAACACTCAGAAGAGAATAAGATTGATTTTTGCTTTCTATTTATTTATTTCATAAAAAATCAAACAAAAATCATCGAAATCCTCGCACGTGATCTGGGTGAAAAAAAAATCCGATGGTTAATAATAAAAAATTGTGTAGACTGTCACTTTAAAAAAACGAAATGCTGTTGAAAACAACGTTTGTGTCTCGGATTCAATTCCACTGGATTCACTCTCTCCCTCGTACCAAATGCGGAACTCGAGGTATTTTGACGAGTCACGGGGCGGGTGAATCTGATTTCATTACAGCTCTCCCGACACTCTTCCATTTCTCAATAGTCACTATTCCCTCGTCTAGTCCATCAGGTCGATCGGTATCAGTCAACTAATGAAATTTGTACGCGTGTGTCCCAGTGAGAGGATAAATGATTTCTCCCGTAATCAGCTGTTTATGTTGAAATGAAGCTCTCAAAAAAATCGGCCCATCCATCAATTTCAATTGATTTTCCGGTGTAGAATGAACCAGGATTGGACTTTCATCTCAATATCTTTTCTTTACTATTTGGAGCTCCTTTTAATTGATTGTCTATCATAATGTTTATTACAAAAATTCATACGGCTTATGAGAATCGTGTCACAATTTATCAACTGTCGAATTTTTTTATTGAAATAAATCATTAAAATTGTTTGTACGACATTCAATTAAACTCCTGTTTTCAACTGCAAATATGTGGTACAATATCATGATTTTCGCAAAATGATTAATGTAAAGTCATTCAATTTTTATACCACAATTAGTTAGGTAATTATAACTTTGTTACCAATATTTGATAGAACAAAACTCAATGGAGTAACGAAGTGGTGGATCGACATGAATTGATCTCTCTTTCAGGTGAGTTTTTAAGAAATATCAGCGAATCTAAGCAAGATAACAAAATTTTTGTCATTACATTTGTTGAAGAACTCAATTCGCTCCACAAAAAAGGTTCAAACAAAAATTTTGCCAATTTCTTTAGATTTCGAGATATTTCCGGATAAGTGATTCGTAGCCACTTCGTCAACGAAATCTTTTTTAATAAAAATTCGACGCAAGAGGATTATGTACCTGAAATATTGCCTTAACTTTCTCCAGTCGTTGGCGATATCCGTCATGTCCAACTTCTTATTTTCAATTCCAGATATTGTCCAGGATTTTTAGTGGAAGAGATTGAGAGGGAAAATGATGATAAAAATACTCATGCATTTATTGAACGTTTTCTGCGGAAATCACGAGCGTACGGAAATTAGAGGGAAAATATATCCAAAAGTTTATGGATATTAATGCTCAGAGATAAGTGTGTATGGAAGGGCTGAATGTTAGCGGGCTCTCTTACGCGCTTCTAGAGCGACCGTAAATCTAAGATCTGTCGTCGATCTACACGCCAGCAATAAATCCATATACCTCTCCAAAGGCAGACCCGGTAAAATTCATTGGAATATTGTGGAAATAATCGTGGAAATCATGACAGAGGTACATAGAAGCCGCCTTGAATATATTATTTGCATGAGAAGGCAACGAAATTTTCTACTGAAAAAATAATCATTGCTGAACCAGAAATATTATCGATCAATTAATATCTTCAGTTGGCAAGAAATTACATAGATTATTTTTCCCATCCAAATCTTGGCCAATAGGATTGCACCATTCGACGTTATTTTGTATAGTCAACACGGTATTTCAGCGGATATTCTTGGAAATTTCACTGGAAATTTTGCATGTTGATATATATAAAAAAAAACAAATGTTGAAGTAACCCTCAATTGTATCTGACAGATTAAATGGCAATTCGTTGAAAATTATGTCTCATGGTGCAATTCTATCGGCCAAGATTTGGATGCAAAAAATAATCCCCCGAATACCACTCGAACTTCGAAATTATCTGATATTTCCCTCAAGGTTCCCTGCAAACAAATAAGCTCGTCAAGTTTTCCAGAAAAATCACTCGCGCTTCGCGCTCGTGATTTTTAAACTGGAAAACTTGACACGTTCATTTGTTTGCAACGAACCTATCGGGAAATATCCGATAATTTCGGAGCTCTTGTGGTATTACATGCGAAAATTCAAAATCACCAAAATCATTGACCAATAACGAGTGAATAGAAAATCTTAGTAATTTTTTTAGAACATGAAAAATCACTTTTTACTTTCAGTTTTTAAATAGAAAATTTTCAATTATTTGCAACAGAGCAAGGGGTGCTCCCAAGGATTCGAAGATGCTGTGACAAAATTAAGTATTTTAATGAAGTCAACAATCATCTTAAATATTTTTTTCAACCCTATCCTGAGTTGAATCATCAGATTGAGACCACAATGTTCCCTGATATTATCTATTTGAATTAGTGGAATCGATACGTGGATAAAGGAAAATATCGATATCTGGCTAAATAAATTTAAACAGATCAGTAATTTAACCGGATCGGTTCACTGCATTACATAATATTGCAAACAATATATTACAAATGATATCCAATCAACCTTTGATCATATTGCCGGGTCAATACCTGATCGAACATCAAGTCTGACTTGATCCGATCTGAATTTAATTAACTTATGATGGTCCAGTGGAACCAGATAAAATTCCACTCAACTTATTTAAGGAAATTATTTCCAACTTGTTCTCAAATCAAGTGGAACTTCATCTGCGAACAACTTGCGAATAATTTTATTAAATGAATCTTAATAATTTATTATGGTCCAGTGGAACCAGGCGAAGTTTCACTCAACTCATTCAATAAAATTATTCGCAACTTCTCACATGAAGCGGAATTATTTATTAAATGAATTTGAATAATTTTCGAGAGGCCAATGGACGAGGAATAATTGAAATTTCATTAACACGATTGAGCAGGCATTGAAACATACCCTGCTGTTAAACGCTGTAGCTCCACCTCCCAGGGGCATCCGCCACGGGAGGAGATCATTTTTGCCGCGTATTTGCAAACTGAATAATAAATACACGGATACGCGAAGAGCACCACGTTCCGCCTTCACGCAGCTGATTCGCAGCGCGGATTGGTCGCACCGGCATCGAGGGGACGGCAAATATACGTTCGCCTCTCTTTCGCCGAGGTCTTTTCTCTCGTGCTGCCGACTGCTGCTGCTGCTGCTGCTGCTGCTTCTTCTGCTCCCGTGTACTCTCCACCAGCCACCGTCTCTCTCATCAAGTATCTCCGGTCGTTGGGTCGATGCGAGTGAATCCATTCTATTCGCATCTATTCGACTGCTACCCTAAACCCGGGGAATTTCACGAAGGGGATGACAATTTCAACGTTCCATCAATCCCCTGGACAAATTAATGAGTTAAATGAGACAGACATATAGGGACTGCAGCCATTAGTCTACGTATGCGGAGGGAAAAATTGAGGAAAAATTGCAGAGTAATTTTGTAGCGAACTGGTAAAACGAGATAACTTGACTTACGTGTCAATTGAGTTTTTGAGAGATATCTCCGAATCTAATAAGAACTAAGGAATTTTGATGATTACATTTGTTGTAGCTTTCAATTCGCTCCACAAAGAAGGTTTTAACGAAAATTTTGCAATCTCCCTTAGATGATGAGATATTCAGCAGAAAATGGTCAGAAGTCAGAAGTGACTTATCTCGTTTTACCATTTCACTACACAGAGAAAAATATTCTGAAAAAATTATGGAATTTGCAATTCGCTCACTGCTGGCGTAATAGACTGAGAAATTTTGCGGAACAGTATCGGATTTTTTTTTAATTACGCAACTGGTCGGAAAAACCCCGTGATAGTTCCATAAAATTTCCTAGAACCGCAGTTGACTCCGGAATTACGAAAAGATACGGAATTTTTAGTGAATATTTCTTTTCGTGAACTGGATTCATGTAATTCGCAATGGGCGGATTACGTAATCCGCTCATTATCTAACTACTTAGTAAAATTTTTCAACTGCTCAAGTCTGGGAATTTTTACGTGACAATTTGTCTCCGTCTGCATTACGAGAAGGACCTAATTAGATCCCAATTGAGGCAATTTTATTGCTGGCGAAGAGAACCATTAGAATTAGGAAAAGTAATTAATTGACATTGACTAATTATTCAAGAACTTGGTAGTAACATTAAGATAGTTCACTGCGTGTTATTTTACTCGGTTTACTTAAGAGTATAAAAATGACATTTTTATTTATTTTGATTTCTTCTTCGCTCTTCTCTTCATACATACAAGTGACATCAGGTCAACCTTAGAACGAAATGAGAGAATAATATTATTTTTGCATGCACTCGTTATAGTTACTTTTGCTCTGATAATTTAATAGAAAATGCCTCTATTAAACGCTTAAAAGTGCACCTTAACACTGTGTTTTGATCGAAGAAAACCCTTTATCATATTCTTGCACCCCAACAATTACTATACTGCACAAGAACTTGAATTAATTCCGTTGATTATTGCACATTTTTTCAAAAGTTCGTATTTTCTAGAGGAAATAATTTCAACAAACTTCTCAACATTAATAACCAGGCGACTTGACGCAGTGATTTAGTGCATCACGTGTCAAAGTTTCCGAGTTCAAAACCTGCTCGTGTGGAATAGTATCCAAACATTTTCAAATTTCTTGATCATCATCGCAGCGTATTCTACCCGAAGCGAAGTCATCTAACATAAACAATAGGAAAACATCATCATTGAACGACTTTAGTCCACATTAAAAATAACGTGATGGTGATCTGGACCAAATCGACATGATTGGCATAACTCAAACTTAACGAAAATTGACTACACTAATAATAATGACTACACTAGGGAAGTATATTGTTGGAAAAACAACTACTTCCCTGAAGTAAATGGATATTCGGCACAAATATTTTTTTCATCGAACATTTAGTTTCGGTGAAATCCTATTGGAAATGGGTTATTTAAAATAATAATTCAAATAATTGTGCTTGGAAGACACATCCACTCTGTACCGATTCCTTAGAGGAATTAAGTACGTTTACAAAGGGAAACAACATCCTGGACCTTTTAGTCACATGCTCTCAAAGAGTCCTATGTATTCCACTTTCTCTACAGACTTACAATCAGACCTAAACACATACCTCATACTTTTCAAAATTCCAGTCCATAAAAATGTTTTTTCAATTTAAAGTATAATCACTCAGAAGAGAATGAGATTGATTTTTGCTTTCTATTTATTTATTTCATGAAAAATCCAACAGATCCATTAAGTTATTCGAACTTCTCGCCAAATGTGGAACATTCGCCCAGACCAATCCGAAGAGGTTGTGTGTGTAAAAATTATTGCAAGTGGGTAAAAAAATATATTGGTGGTAAACCACTTAAGTTCGTGCTAGAAGATGGTTTTCGAAAGACAAACTAGCGAAGAAATTTGCAATTGGAACAGATTTCAAGTACAAAGAAATAATTTCTCAATATTTAAAGGAATATAAGCTAAAAATTTAGTATTAAATTGACAGTTGAAATAAATCTTATTCATAGATTCCAACACTTTAAATAATAATAATACTAAAATAGGTAAAATCATATATTGGTAGTAACAATTGGGGATCAACGTGAAATTGGCAGATCACTACCACAATTTGCGAATTTTTCCTGAGCGAGAAACCAACAATTTTTTATCGCACTGCATCGGAAAATGAGTTTTCCAATATGTAGTGATGAAAAACT
The DNA here is from genome assembly GCF_034640455.1 of Diachasmimorpha longicaudata. Classification (NCBI taxonomy): domain Eukaryota; kingdom Metazoa; phylum Arthropoda; class Insecta; order Hymenoptera; family Braconidae; genus Diachasmimorpha; species Diachasmimorpha longicaudata. Next base: position 830,900 of record NC_087239.1, on the reverse strand, counting down.
GTGTTCGTAACATATAGGAAAGAGCTTTTTGACGAGTGGGAGGTTAATATCACCAGCTAAAGGCGAGTTTTTTTTTCGGGGAACGATATTTTGAATAAAAATTAGACCTCGAGAGGGCAAAACGTGGGACAATGGTTAGTTTCATCGCCAAAAAATCAACCCCAAAGTCTAGTTTTCCTGATAAAACTTACCCTACAAAATGACTAAATGTCATTTCGTCTCACGTTTCACCCTCTGGAGGTCTATTTTTTATCTGAAATTTCTTTGCATGCCCTCGTTACGAATTATACTATTGCGGGGGTATTTTCACTGCTATTTTTTCATCTAATATTTGCCAAGAATTTAACTCACTCTGTGTAGTTGAACCGAACCGCTCGATGGCGCCACACGAAAACTTCCAACTCCAGTGAGCTGACGTCACAAAGGTCTCCAGAACATTAAAAAAACTATTTTAAAAATCGAATAAAAAATTATTATACAACATTTCCGGTGTTTCTTTACTGAATATGGATTCGACGAAGCACATACTACCGGAAAAAATACAAGTTCGCTATTCAAGATTATAAAACTGACCTTCAAAGTGACAACAAACACTTAACGAATCGTCGAATGATAATGAACGAATTAGGCTGCACCGAGTTACCAGTCCGTTCACTATCATAATAAAATCATGGTATGAAGTAGGCGCCAGGAATTAATTAAATCACCGATACAAATCAGCTTAATTTCAAGCTCTTTGACTAGTGCATTCCGCGGCGCTTGCACGCAACGTTTTTTATATTCAGCAACTTCTCTCCTAAACGCACCAACGCCTTCGCAATTTTCCTAGCGTGTACGAAAAAGTTTTTATTCAACTGTTTAAAATAAAAAAAAGGAAGTGAGAAGAAGCTCCTGGTGGTGGTATTATTTTTTTCCAGTTAATTTCACGCACCTATGAACGCAAATTTCCTCCACCCGACCTGGCCTCAGTGTTCCACACGTTCACAGGTATTCAGGAAGGAACAGCGAAAAGGGGGCACGGTTAAAATATATTGAGTCATGATTCTAGAGATTGGGGATTTAACTTTTTGCGGTCGCTGCTGAATCGAGATATAAATTTATTCGGCTTTATCTGACTGCCTATGTGTAAGACATTTAATTTGTATGTGCGCTAGTTTCATGGCTCGTTACAGTATCACTTACGTTATCAATAAAAACATGATTGTGAAAATCGGATTTTAATGAGATTTTTCATTTTTAATTCAATTGCTCTCGGGCGAGAAATAAATGAGGAAATTGAAAATAAACCGACTGGAAAATTCTTAGCGAAGTGTTAAAAAGTCGGAAGACCAGTCTTGAGGAAATTTATTGAATAAAAATTGTTGAATGTTTTGTATTTTTTATTAATTAAATTTTAGATTAATTAAAACCTTTGAGATTAATACAAAAACGGATTTAATGCTATAAATTGTTTTCAAAAGTCGATTAAACAAAATTCTTCCCAGTAAACTTGCTCAGACATAAAGTTCAGGTCACGAGAAAGTGTCGTATTTAGCTCAAGACAAGATGACTCATCTTGTCCTAACAGTTTAGAAAATATTTCAATTAGATGCTTTGTCATTTTCAATGATTTGCCAGATCAGCTTCAAGTTAAATACTCTTTATGGCACAACAACAGGACAATATATTAAATAAAAAAATGATAATCAATATATTTCCGAAGTAATAGGGAGGATCAACCGGGTTTGACGTGTACAAACATCAACTATTTTCATAAATTAATTACAAAACAATCAATTCTCCAATCTCGACAGTGCGTCGCCTTCTTTAGTGATATGGAACGGATCGAACCTCCCTCACAAATTCAGGAGTCCACCGAACTGGAATAACAACTCAAAATATTCTGTTCTACGGCTTGAGGGCGATCAACTTCAAGGTTTTACAGGCCACAGCTCAAAATACTTGTTGCGATTAGAAGAGTTATCGGAAAAAATGGCCATCAACCGTGACGTTATTTGCAAAGTTCAAGTTTTTCATTGAAAAAAATTAAATATTATGTGATTAGGGGATAAAGTATTATCTAACTCTCTCTGATAATATTCCTTGCATTTGGATCGGATTATAAAGTCACATTCGTCAGATAATACTTTTATCGCCGCATACACCGCGCGTACACCCACGTAGGAGATGAGCACTGGGCCAGTATCGGCCAGTATTGGCCGATACTGGCCCAGTGTCGGCCAATACTGGCCGAGCCTCGGCCCACTGTTGGCCGTTCGTCATCTCCTACCAGGGCAATGCCTTATGTTACGAACCTTTTTCCCCGGGTTAGATCACGGCTTATCGGATTTATTAAATAAATTTATTGTTATAAGTATCCAGGAGTAATAAATAAAATATGGGAGCGAATGAAAGATGGAACAAACGAAAATTTCAGCGTTTAATGAATGGAAATCAAAACGAAGGTAAAAATATATTCTTTAACAATGGAATATACATTTACCAAAATTATAATGTTTAAAAATTATTTCGAAGTACATTTCCTCCCTCTTTAAAATGTTTATAATTTTTCCAAACGATTTACTATCGGGATTCAAAAGGTTTAAAACGTAAATGATAAATTCATATGAAAATATGTAAAACTTAACGTTAAGTGGGAGTGAAACGGAGGGTTTAATTGAAGAAAAAATGGCAAAAGCGCTGTGAAATCTTCAAGGAGTTAATGTTTCCATTCGGAAAAAGAATATCGCGTTAAAGTACTAGGGCACAAATTCCGGTTTCGATGAATGTGAAGTTTATAGGCCGAGTTGAAGGCGAGGTCTCTCGTACTCGTTTCAAGAAAGAAATGTTCAGTAAAAACTGCGGAACTCACGTCGTGCGGATTCGAGACATTGTCTCAACAGATGGGACTTAATGTAAACTACACATCGAACAATTGTATATCTGTTGTCATTTTCCTATAGAATGAGAATTCAAAGGGCAAAATATTTTTGCGTGTTACTTATCACGTGTTTCGTTTGAACTTAACGGAGAGAAGACCCCGAAAGTTCGCAAAATAAATAATAAGGGCATATCATGAATAAAATAAGATTCACTAAAAAAACAAAGAGGAAAAGGAATAGATAAAAAAGAATATCGAAGGAATATTGTTTTAGACTTCCCTTAATTCAAAATAATCTTTAATTCTCCAGAAGAAGAAAAAATTATAATTTTGCTAATTAAATATTCTTCTGATAATAATTTTAAGGAGATTTTCCACTAAAAATTTCGGATATTTCTTGTCCAAAATAAATATGATTGGCATAATTATATTTTTCTCTCAGTGTCACTCAACAGGTGACCAATCCTAGCGGACAGAAGTAATAGGACCGTTAGTTTCCGCGTAATTATGGATTTTTTCCTTCATTTTTAGTAGTTTCATTAGTTGAATGATTTTGAATGGATAATTTTCATTTTGTTTTTCATGTTGCCATGAATTTTTACGTATTTTCTGGTATCATCCACCGATTTCCTCTCCAACCATCTCGTGTTGTACCCCAGATGCTGTGTCCCACGTACAAACGCTCCTGGTGACCTAGGAAAACCATGGAAAACCCTGGCCGATATGTCATCCTTTAATCAGGCGTCAGGAAAAACCGATAATCGAAAAATTGATCGAGTTCAAGAGTTTCATTCGGAAGCAAAAACCAGTTAAACAGCTAATAATATAGAAACACTTGAATTGAAGAAAAAATAACTACAGCAATAATATTATAATGATTATTTTTCCCACCCAAATTTCAGCCAATAGAATTGCACCATTTGGTGATATTTTGTATAGCCTACCTCGAATATCAGCGATTATTTTTCCCACCCAAATTTCAGCCAATAGAATTGCACCATTTGTTGATATTTTGTATAGCCTACCTCGAATATCAGCGATAATTTTTTGAATATTTTGGTAAACAAACGACACTTAACCAAATAAACCTCTTTTCATGTCATGGCACAATTCTCTTGGCCGAAATTTGGATAGGAAAAATAATCCCCTGAATACCACTCGAGCTTCAAAATTATAGAATATTTCCCTCTAGGTTCCCTGCATACAAATGAAGTCGTCAAGTTTTTCAGGAAAAATCACTCGTGCTTCGCACTCGTGATTTTTTAGCCTGAAAAACTTGACTCCTTCATTTGTTTGCAACGAATCTATCGGGAAATATTCGATAATTTTGAACCACTTGTGGTATTATATGTGATTATTTTTCCCATCCAAATTTTGGCCAATAGGATTGCACTATTCGACGTTATTTTATATAGTCAACACGGTATTTCAGCGGAAATTCTTGGAAATTTCACTGGAAATTTTGCATGTTGATATATATAAAAAAAAACAAATGTTGAAGTAACCCTCAATTGTATCTGACAGATTAAATGGCAATTCGTTGAAAATTATGTCTCATGGTGCAATTCTATCGGCCAAGATTTGGATGCAAAAAATAATCCCCCGAATACCACTCGAACTTCGAAATTATCTGATATTTCCCTCAAGGTTCCCTACAAACAAATAAGCTTGTCAAGTTTTACAGAAAAATCACTCGCGCTTCGCGCTCGTGATTTTTAGACTGGAAAACTTGACACGTTCATTTGTTTGCAACGAACCTATCGGGAAATATCCGATAATTTCGGAGCTCTTGTGGTATTATATGCGATAATTTTTTGAATATTTTGGTAAACAAACGACACTTAACCAAATAAACCTCTTTTCATGTCATGGCACAATTCTCTTGGCCGAAATTTGGATAGGAAAAATAATCCCCTGAATACCACTCGAGCTTCAAAATTATAGAATATTTCCCTCTAGGTTCCCTGCATACAAATGAAGTCGTCAAGTTTTTCAGGAAAAATCACTCGTGCTTCGCACTCGTGATTTTTTAGCCTGAAAAACTTGACTCCTTCATTTGTTTGCAACGAATCTATCGGGAAATATTCGATAATTTTGAACCACTTGTGGTATTATATGTGATAATTTCATCATTTTGCGAGCCTTTAAAAAATAATTAAAAATAAATATATAATTTGAATTCAAGGATTAAATGGCACATAAACAGTTCTGGCCAAAACGGACATCGAAAAAGTTCAAGGTCGTGGATTTTTGTGCTGATTTTTGAAAGTTGGGTATTTGATAAATATTCGGAAGAGAAAAAAAAACAAAATTCTATTAATTATGGAAGTAATAATTAAAAAAAATTTCCTTGTATGATTTTGGTAATTTTTTTTTTAGATTATTATTAATATTGAATTTCAGACAAAAGCTGTCAAATTTCTCGTCAACCTACTTAAAAAACTTGAAAAAATTTTCAAAATGAGATATCACTTGTTCTCTTCCCTTCAGATGTTTTTTTTTCTCAATGACGATTATCTCAAAAAGTTAATTTCTAAAAAATATCCAATTTTTACCAAAAATCGTCGATCACATTCCGAACATTTTGGCGTCGATAGAAGTTAATAGTTTACATTACTTTGACAGACAATAATAGCAGTCGTTCACTTTCTTTTCACTGCATGTACATGAACATTTTTTCAACAATTTCGTCAATATTTGAAAAATATTTAATGATTGATAATGAATTTGCAACAGTGCCTGCCGCCCTCAGAATTAAAATTCTTCTTCAAACATCACATGAGACTCAACCATCCGGGGGATCTAGGAGTAGACCCCCGCGGTGATTCACATGAGTTTCTGGCCAATCCAAAGTGAGAGAGAGACGGCCTTTCTCTTCGTGTGCTAATCGATCCGCTTCCTACGCTCGTAATTATGTAATGTTAACGGCGATCTATTCGGCGAGTATATCCAACGGCTTGTATACCAAAATTCAGTTGTAACGATAATAAATCAACAATTTTTCACAATTTTATTTATTCAGTAATGTGTACATTTGCTAGCTAAGCATGCAGAACTTATGATGGTGGTATTGGATCCAATGCCCGACCTGGAAACCAATTGATTGATCATTTGTTCCTGTGGTGTTCGGGGAAGCGAAAAATTGAGAACAAGTCGATAATTGGGACCGTGGATTATGTACTACCTGGTTATTACTGCCCCAGTGGATGGACGCAATGTTCAATTAGTCATTTATCCGCTCTATCGACAGAAAATGTAAATGTCTGGTTTCAAGTCCGAATTAAGATGTTCAAAAATCCGCAACATCTTGTCCTCGGCGACTGTTTTAATGACTTACGAAGGTGATAAATTTGTCAACTTGAATTAACAAATGAGAACATATATTTTATCAATTAAAAGAAACTAAGCAATTTTATTCTATTTTTGAAAATATAGACGAGACGAGAGAATTATTTTCATATTTTTAGATCTCGCTGGCGAATCGATCGACGACTAATCGATAAGGACTCGATAGGAGATCGATTGAAGCACTTGAAGAAGTCGATGGTTGGTCGAACGTTGGTTGATTGCCAGTCGATTGTTAGTTGTTTAATGGTCGATGGTGAATTAGTTGATCATTATTTCATCGATCATCAACCAATCGAACGGCAGATCGACTGCTGGTCGATTGTTAGTCGAGCAATGGTCGATGGTCAATTGTTGGACGATCGTTATTTGGTTGATAATCGAGCAATCGAACGACCATCGAACAAGACTCATCGACTGAGTACTTCACTCGATTCTCATGTCGAGTGATCCATTAGAGATCGAAGTCATTGCACTCCATCATTTATTTATTTTTTAGAAGTTCCAAATTTCAAACAGATATCTTAGTTTTCAAAAATGATTGCAGTGCATGTCAAATCACACAAGATCTATTAAAAAGATTAATCATTTTGAATCAGTTTGCATCCCATCCCCATCTTTTTTTACTGCGCACAATTATAATCAGTCGATATATGATATATTACATTTATAGTAGACGATATTAGCGCTATTTGAGGTCTACCTCGAATCCGTGAAGGTCACTGCCACAGAATTGAACTTGAGACTGAAATTTTTGTGCCCAAAAAACCTGATCTTTGTGTCAATCGATTTTTCTATCAGCGCGAGCTGTTTTTGAATTCCTAAAAAAAATGGGAACTGAAAAATAAGTAACAAGTTATCTTAGACATATGGGTTCCCTTCACACACATTAAAATTTGGGAGAGGAATTAAAAATCGATATTTACTAGGCTATATTTTATGTATTGATACAATATCACTAAAAAATGGAATTTCTAATTACACATAAGTACTAGAATTAAAAATTGAACTCAGGTGCATATTATGTATGAAAGATTGATGAATCATTGCTCCCCTGTATCAAATTGATTATGAACATAAAACTATATAGACTATTTACAAATAGGGTGGGTGTAATTAAATATTACCAGAATGCTTTATATTTTCATGAAACATTAACACAGGAATTATGCATAAAAAAACAAAATCTTACGATCAATCAATAAATTGTGATAGAATTTATCCTTCGAAGAATGACGAACTCTATAATCATATCGGACGATTTTTCTCTTCAAAATTCAGAATTTGTTCGACAAATGCACGTGAGAATCGAAATGTCTACGAACCGAAAAATATAGTCATCAAATATATCCGAAAAATTCTAAATTTAATGCAAAAATCGATGATAATTTGGAAAAAAAACAGATTATCCTTAAACTGTTTTGTATAAAAATAATTGAATACGAGTCTAAAATTTCTGATACTTGGGTTAACTACCGTTAATTGAACAATTTTATTTTTCCACATGGTAGAAACATTGTTATACCAAAAATGTTTCCTCCGTATATTTTCTCCCATCGCAGGATAATCACGAATTCCGGCTATGATTGAAGAATACCTAACGCGATTCCCCCTAACATTTCAATACCTCGTCCTACCGCAATAGAACAATGTGGCACGCATGCGCGTCGTATCGCAACCAGCACAGTTACCTCACAGTGTATAGGTTAGACCTAGGCGCCCTATCGGCTCAGTGCCGGTTGTGCCGGTGCGCCATAGATCCCCGTACACTCCTGCGCGTCGCATTCACACGCAGTTCGTAAGTCCCCCCCGAAAAAATCCCAAAACTCAATCCAACTATTAAACTCGTCTCCAATCAAAAAAGCATTTAATTAAGTCCAATTAAAGTGATAATTCCCATGTCACCGTTTCCCCTAAAAACTCTTCAGCAACTCTCTGCGATATCAATACCGGGAACGACGATCGAATTGATAACGCCTGCATCAATCAAACGCTCTAACAAAAGTTTAAAGACAAAGATTTAACGAACGGCAATTTTTTTTCAATGAAATAAAAATTAATGGAAAATAATACATTGATGATAAGTTGTACCTGCGCATCAAAACATTCAGGATCCCTCGAAGATAGAGGAGATAAAGCCGCGGAATAAGTGGGGGAGGAAGGGACGGGTAAAGTGGGAGAAGTTCGAGCCGCGAAACGAAATCGGTCGGTATTCGCGGCGCCTGCGGGTCCGCCCACAGTGCGACGCGCACCTTCGTGCTGTCCCCGTCGTTCCTACCTATCATCTCGCATTCAAAAGCAACTCCACGCTCGACACGCTGTCAAAGTGCCTTGCACCCTCCGTCAAATAGAAAAAACAACTCCCGGGAAAATCGTCTATCGGTGCCTGAAAAATCCTGTGCTCTGTGATTAAACAACAATTCCAAGAATTTATTATCAAAAATTTTACATTTTTTTTCTCGTGATTTTTCGTACGCCCACTCGTGCGGCTAATCGCCACGTACAGACGCTATATTATGTCACACTCCCACGCGAGCGTCGTTGCTGAATGCAACCGCGGGTGTATCGACGTCGTTTGACATTTTGCCCCCCCCCCCCCCTCTCCACCATCACCCTCCTCGCGAACGGGGTTGCAGGAAAAATTTTATGAGAATTGAATAAATGTGTCAAAAAGGATTGCTATTATTTTTTTTGGATAGCAACATTCCAGACAGAACATTCTGGACTGTTATTCGTGATTAATTAGTGATTAATCAGTTTGTGTTCATTGGACTTTTTACACATTGAGTGATTTATTTATGAACTCTGGGAGAATAAGTGATCTAGCATGGGGGTAATATATCTCCAGCATATCAGTGATTTAATAAAACATTGAAAAGGTCTTTGTTGTGTTGTGAATTTGGCGATCTGTTGGTCTGTTTTAATTTATTGATTATTGACGATCCAGAGGAGAGTGATTTGGAGAAGTGTTAAAGGTAATATTTGAGGGGATTTGTTTTATTGGGTATGAATAGGTAAATGTGTCAATCATGGGATTTTCGAATGACGAAGAATCGAGCCATCGTTAATTTATCGACGACAATGTTGGGCCGAACGTTAAACTCTATAATGAGAGCTGTAAATCACGCGTGGATTCTATTGTACAAGAGGCGGCTCAATGCGTGAGTCATTCCTCCAGTCTCTGCACACAGGGTTATGCCAATTTTTTACTCAATTTTCTCTTGTCCCTCTTTTTTTTTACCTTCATGTTTAGTTACTTTTACGGTGAAAATCGGAGGGAAGGATAATAAGCAAGAAATTCACCGCTGGGTAAACTACGTGGGTGTAGGGAATAGTGAACGAGTACGCGGCATTCTTATAGCTTTTTTTTTTAACTCAGATAAATCCTTTAATTAGAGGAAATGAGCATTCGTTTATTTAGATTCGAGAATTTTTTGGTACAATTAGTTCTGGGAAGTATGCGATTGTCTTCAGGATTTTTTATCGCTCATTTCACGTGTTGTGGATTGGAATTTTTTAAAGGAATTCATTTGTCCATTCGATTCTACAGAAATTGTTTAATTCTTAGTTATCGATTTTGTTTCGGTTCAGTTTTTAATTGAATAGATCTTCATTGAGAAATTCCGCCTGTTGGGGAGTTCATTTTTTCTTTAATATGAACGCGAATGCCTATGAAATTTTTATTTTTACTCAATTTGAATGTTTTCACACGGACACGCACGAACATATGTAAACGAAAAGTTTTTTCGTTTAAAACTTCCGGGTTTCTGCTGACACATAAACAAAAAGGCATTTTTCGACATGGGCTGAACGTAGCAACAGTTCCAAAATAGTTTATTTTCGAACGAGTGCCATAGGGATTCGCCTTTGACTCGGATGACAATACGACGGGAATAAAAATTCCTAGAGATATTTTTCCGGAATAATTTGACATTTTTCGAGTTCAAGAAAGGGCCCATAACTATCCCCCGGACGAGGAAAAGCGAAAAAGTTTTTAGTTTTGTCCAATTGTTATTTTGTTGCTCATTATTCATTTATTGTTTAACCCACTTGAGACGAAACGAATTTTTGTTGCTCATTTCAGTTCGCGCAGCGTGCTTTAGACTCGACTTCTGCACCGAGTGACATGAAATATTATAGACTAGTTGGGCATAAATTTTGTTTCCAACGAATGTGAATGTAGACCTCGCCTTCGGCTGAGCCTGTAAACTTCACATTCGTTGAAAAGAGAATTTCTGCTGTAGTTCACGAATGTGCTATTAATTGTTTATGAAGTGGTTTTTCGTTTTCACCCCAGTTTGGAAGAAATTTTGCCAATCGCAAAAGTTTTTATCAAATTTTCAGTTTTCACTTTATTTTGTGTGCCAATACCAATATGAAAATTATGTTTCACATACATTTTGTTGAGCCAATCAGTTATCCCAGTCCATTCGTTATGTTTCATTATTTATTTAATTTTATTTCAGATTTGTGAAAATTCTCCAATTTTTTTTTAAATTCCAGTTTTACGAAATAGTTTTCAATATTTAATTTTATTTCACGTCTTCCCGTGAAGTTGAAATTGTTTATTCAAATCCAATTTTTCTAGAAAGACAGTGTTGATTTCTATTAATGTTTATCGATAGATTTGGCTTAACATAAAAAAATTGGGTCCAACTTTAGACTTTTTTGAGTATTTTATTTTTTATTATTTTTTATAAGAACGATGAACTTTTAAATCGGACATTACGCAAATAAATAGCAACATATGAATTGTTATTATCAGTTTTCAATAACTATTATTACGAGTAACTGTAATTTTATTATTTTGCGTTAGATAATTTTGGTTATTTAATCGGTTCTTTCATTCCATTATTTTCTCTTTCATTATTTAAACCGTTTTTATTTCACTAAAAATGACATTAGTTTTTATTACCGATTCAAACTATGGTAGAATTCAATTTTTGATAGTTTATCATACGATTTTTTGTCTTCACACAAAGTTCCAAACCCTATTTCCATTTTCGTTTCTAATTCTTCTAATCGCATTCGCCAATATATTTCACTTCATGTACAGTATTTCGAGTTAATCATTTAATTTGATAAATAGTTTTATTTTCCGTTAATTAGTGTTTTTCTTTACCTTTAAAAAACTCTTTGAACCAATTTTTAACATCCGTTCACCTGTGGCTGTGAGATTTTCCCGTGAAAGATTTTTACAATTTCATTGTCTGTAATTTTTATCGTTCATCGTTTTTACTGAAGTAGACAACGCAATAACAATGATACGCGAGGAGATCGATTCACGGATATATAGCCTCCTCACAGCTAGTCTCCAGTTTGTATCGATGTGCGGTTCGATGTCATTTACAAGGATGAAAGACGGTATAAAAGTGAGGAATGCCAGGTGTCGTGTTGCATTACCAGGAACGAAATAATAAAGAATAAACCATCGTATCAAGCGAATTGCGATGCTGATTGTGATGTTTATTTAGCATTTTCATTTGCTCTTTCATTAATTGAAAAAAAATGATAATTGAGTAACTCGAGAGATTCGATCTGCCTCGCTATCAATAAAACTCCGCGAGGTAAATTGTGAAAAAAAAAAACCAATGTTGGAGGAATTATTATATCAATTTTTCTCATCAATAATTTAATCAATGAACGAGTAGGTTAGACCGGAGAAATTCTATTCTCTATAATTTTCTCGAGAATACCAGCGGGATGGATAATCGTTAGTTCAGTAAGAAATGGATCGAGATGTCTAATAAAACGATATTGATCTTCAAAGATTGATCCTGCACATTATAGTTTAAAAATCGAGGTCTTTAATGAATTCCAACCAATTAAGAGTTTGATTTTTCTCCCGGGATAATGTTTGCTGAAAAATTTCTAATTGTGAATTAAATAAACCAATTAAAAAATTGATGGGAAAAGTTGTTTATCGAATTTTTAAAGGAGTGGCAACGGCGTAACTGAATCAAGTACAACGATATCAATTGAATGGAACTACCAAATCATATCTACCCTAAAAATTAAGAAAAATATAAGGAAACTACTCGAATGAACCCATCAAAATTCATGATGATTTAATGTTTTTCTCTATTAATTAAAAAAATTTCACGTATCTAAGTAGTCTATTTCTCCCATGTTCTAATGCAAAATACTGTTCGATACTGGTGAGAAAAGTAGGGCGAGTCCCTAGACCGGTTCTAACTTCACGCTTTAGGAGTCCTAGGCTGAAAAGTGGCAACTTGTCAGACTGTATTCCCTTCTATTACCCTGCCAGTGATATAGTGTGTAAAGTGAGTCGAACCTCGTACCACCTCTAGCCTGAATTATGACGAACTCTATTCAAAAATACTTTTCAGACCTAGTGATATAATAATCCACACTTTTTACTCGTGGGCAACTTGTCCGGCTGACCAAAGGCCAGCAATAAATGTAATTTCACTAGTCAAAAATCTACTTATCTGCACTCGCGATGGAATCCACTAAAATCTATAATTTAATCTAAAAAAAATGATCCTTTGAGAACTTTACTAAACCAAATATTTCACTTTGTTTTGTGAATTCTGTTTTAAAGAACGAAGGCGCGATTGGGCCCTTCCCGGATTTTTTTTCGCACAGGTGGCAGATTTCATAGAGATAATGGATTACGTCATAGTCATGATGGATCATTTGACAATCGATAATCGAAATAAAGGAACACAATTGTGAAAGAGCAAAGATATAACAGACAACGCCGCAGTGGCGGTACAGTACTCTCACATTAATTAATTAGGATGTTTGTTCGAAATATATGAACTTCTATGGAAATATAAGGGCTTATGGATATTGGGAATATATCGATATACATATAACTTATATGGACGAGTTTAGTTTAAAAGTAAGAGTTGCGCGGTAGACTAGTGGCAACGTCAACTGTGTTTTTTTCTATTGTCAAATATTTTTTTTACATATACAATGTCAAGAAGATCACATGCTCAAAATTCGAATTTATTGAAAGACAACAATAACATATGTTAAGTTCCAAATTAACAACGGTAATAGATCTTTTAAAATAGCGAGATGTCTAGCGATATACCATTTGTTAAGTGCTCATAAGGCTTTTTGTCACGAGGAGTTAGTTTTATGCGTATTGACATGTGTATACCTAAAAAATCAAAATAATCGTCCTTTAAAAAAATGGTAGCGTGTGGGTTAGTAACCTTAGGATCGCGCGTTCGAATCCCGGTAAGAGCGGAATTTTTAAATTAACAAATTCAATTAATGTGGCGATAGATAGGTTGGAGCCTGATCATTAGAAGATAATTGAGTCATACTCGTGTTGGAGTGAAAATAATTTTCATTTTCGTAATTAATTTCTTTCACCTAGAATCTTATCAGTTGTTAATTCCCGAATGCTGATCAGGCTAGGGTCAGGTAATTTTGATCAGGATCTCATAAGGCTCCGGGATTAAAATTGGATTGGGTGACCTGATCATGTTTGGATCAAGACACATTCGTCACATGCTCAAACAATTCCTGATCCGGTGGCCCAATCAATGACTGATTACAAATCAAATTTCAGGATCAGTTCCTGGTCTGTAATTTAATGAAATGTCTACTCGGGTTCTTTCTTGTGATGATAATTTTGTTTTAAATATAGCAAATTGAGATTTCATGTTATGAGTTTTCGATCATTTTAAATGTTGATAATTTGGATGGATGTAATTTGTTAATTCATTAGAAGATGTAACTGGTCGTTGTCCCAAGGCCTTCAGCCAGCAGTTCTGAATATTTTTAAACTTTTCTATAAATCTTCCTTATTAAAAGAGTTTTTTCATGTCTTCACGTTTTATGATATTCCAAGTGCAATTAGAAGGTCGTCAAAATGGCCGATTAGAAAGCTCCTCCATGGAAAAATATGAGTTCTGTGTAATGCTTTCAGGTCGTAAATGACTGATCAATGTATAGGACATGTACATATACTATGACAGGTGAAATATGGTAAATTGGCTCATGATTTCAGATAAGTTACGATTTTATATGAGACAAGTACATAACTCATCCATGTCCAATGTATATTTTCTCAGACATTTAATTTTAAATGTAGAGGAATCTACTTAAGAGTAAATGGGGTATATGTGACTCATATATTTCGACTCGTTCGGACGCAGATTTTTTTCTATTTATAGTAATAATATGCAGAAAGATGCACTAACGAATAGACAGCAAAAGGTTTCACTGCTCGCATTAAAATTTTTATCCGAAACAACATGAGTTTCTACTCATATTTCTTGAGAGCTTTCTATGAAAAATTTATAGAAAGCTCCGAATGTTTTACCTTAGCAGCGCCATATTTTTATGCAAAATTTTTGGACACGTTATCATATATCATTTTCCATGGATATTTCCATTCGACAGCAAAATTAAAGATAGAAAAATAGATAGAATTCATGTACAAGAACGTTGAGAGAAAAATATAATAGACAAAATTATATTATATAATTGACAAAATTATATTTTTCTCTCAATGAACTTCTAAAAAAAGTACCTCAATATAGAAAGGAAAAACTATCGAGTTTTTTCTGTAAAAAAATGTGTTACTCAACAAGATAAAAATGCAAAATATTTTGCATAAAACACTGCGGATTCTTTTGCGGTAACAAATTAATAGAATTTCTAGGAGAATTGTCGAATTATTGTTATACCTTTCTTCCCACCTGTTTTCATAATTATAAAAAATATCAGAACACAAATCGGTTCAATTGATTAACTTTGTTATGTTGTTTGCAAAAAATTGGTATCGGAAGAGAAGATTTATCTGTCTTTCCTAGACTTCACATAGAAACTACTGAAATACAATTTGACCCTGGAGTGCCCATCGTGAAGGATTCTCTGTATGTTTTGTGTTTTACTATTGTTTAAAGTACTCAAATTTACATGCCATATTTACACTATGAGTTAGTTTATTCAGGTGTTTAATTGCATCAAAGTTGAGATACTACATATTGTCCTGACTTTACAATGGATTTGTGTAAGGTTCTGAGTACTTTCCAACAGCGGATAAATCAAGTTGTCATTCGGTTTTTTGAATCGCTGTTTCTAATGATACTTCAATCTCTGCTATTTTCTTTCTTCTATTTACAGATTTCCGTCAGCCGTCGGTCGTGTCACGACGTATGAGGACCCCGCAAGTGGTGTAAAAGCCCGGTGAGATGGATGTTACACCACGTATAAACGCAGTAGTGACGATATATGGATACCCATGGATGGAATTTGGCCGAAATGTGTCAGCGATACCATCACGCTGTACCAGGAGTCCAGAGCTCATCACCGAGTAGAGAACAGACTGGTGCCGTCGTGCAGGGGCTGTCAACAGTTCCTCACGTCGAACAGGCCAGTCCCTCTTACTCCCACTATACGTGAGTTATTTATTATTTTTATTAATCCTTCATTAGCCGCGGATATCACAAAGACGAAAATTGTTAAATTTTCGTGGACATCTGACTGCTTTTCAAAAATTCTCAAATTTTAAAAAATTTCCGGGAGAAAAAAAATTATTTTTGCCAAATAAATTACGATAATCACATTACTCTAGAAGATGAGTATTTTCTACGTGACCTTGAATGAACTCGATTAATAATTATTTCGTTTTTCTAACTCATAAATTTCTGATTATTTTGAGGAAAGAATTTCGATGAATTATTTAATGCTCATAATTATTGCAGGAGTTTACTCAAAGTTATAAATAACATGATCATGTTCTAAAACAATATATTTGACGCAATTTAAACTCAATAACAATTGTCAGGAAGTCACTCGATTGCAGAATTGAAAGATTGGATTAAAGAATAAATATTTCCCTGAAGTCAATGAATATTTAGGAAAAATATTTTTTCCTCTCAGTGCAGATTGTTAAAACTAAATTCTAATTACGTGCATAATTAAGCGGCTGAGGAAGTGCTGATTTAAGGTTGTTGTCATGTGACAATCTTTCAATAATATATAGTCTTACTTGATTAATTGTATTGTGTCTGGGCACCTAGAATATAATTATATATCTTCGATTGCAACTATTGTTAATAATGTAAATGTGTAAACTTTCGGTGATTATTCCTCGGAAAGAAACGGTAGATCGATTAAATTTTTTTTGTTGCATCCAATGATGTGGCTGGTACCTTAGATAATTTTTATTTGAAAAAATATTGAGCTGTTGATAGTTTAAAATCCCCTGTGGTGCTTCATTTAAACACGTGAAGAGTTACCGAAATTTCAAAAATTCTATCTCAATTTCAAAACAGACGATCTCCAATAGAAAGCCATCATTTTGCTCCTATTGTTTTGAAGTATTCAGTATAAAAATTTAAACAATAACTATCGAGTAAATATTATATACGACAACAACCTTAAAGAAGTAATTGACTGTTAATGTAAAGACTTGTTAATTAGCGCTATGACCCACAATGATTTTAAATATCTAACGAAAATTCGGTGAAAGTTCATTAGGTTAAATTAGGGAAGGGCGGGGTGAAATAAGCCGGTGGGGCAAAACGGAAGCTCCTACGAAATCTCATCTTATTAATGATACTTCTACTCAAATTAACATAGTTAGTCAATATTTTTCTGCAGAATTATTAATTGTTGACGAATTTTATGCCAAAAGATATCCGAACTTTGCATAAGTCATTGAGGGTAGTTAAGGGATAGTGCTACACACCAAAGCCTTTCCAATTAAATGATACTAATGAGTTTCGTTATTCATTTTAATAAATGCACGTTCCAAATGATAATGAACACAATTAAATGCATTTGGTCATTTCACTGCATAAGGAAGACAAATGGTGTCAATAACCGGGTTATTGACAGTTGTACAATAAAAACGTTTTTCTTCAAATTAGTAAAGAAAAATATTTATCATTTTGTTTACACTATTAAATTTTTTTCTGAATTAAATCGGTCTTTTTTTGCGCGTCTTTCCGCGTCACACATGTTATTGTTGCAACACAATGTCAAATTATTGACGAAAAGCAGAAATGACAGTCAATTAATTACTTGTCTGATACAAGTAAATTGTTTTTCGGGCGGAATATTCATCACTTGTATTTCCATATACTCTTTTGTTTACTTTTGTTCCACGCAGTTGATATTTTGATGAGAAAATAATTCGTGATTGTTGTTCAGCGTGTTTTATCAATGAATTTGGCACATCTCGGGGATATCAAATAACAGCGATACGGAGAAATTAAGGATAAGTATGGGATTCCCCGTAGATGGGCCTTTCATTTAGTCGTACGATTAGCCCAGCGATTCAGAGTGAAGGGTTCTTTCCCAGGTAAATTGCTGGGGCGTGACGCCAAGTGTTATTTGGCTAGTGTTATCGTCAATCGTTCCATCGTTCCATCGCTAGATTTTTTATTTCAATACTTATTTTTAATGAGATTTTTTTATTCCGAGTTGTGGGGAAGTATCTCCGCATGTTAAATTGTTAGTTTAGTCCGTTATTAACGTGGGGATTCCTAGGTTCAAACGTCTTCTTGACCCTTGAAGGTGGATCGAATATTTTATTAGTCGGTTTGCATTTTTATCAATTTTTTTCAACATTGGTCTATAGTCCATTTGTCAATTGTGGAATTGCACCAACCAATGCAATTGTTTTTCATCTAAATTCTTGTCAGAAGACTTTTTAAATATAAACACTGTTTATATGTTTATTAAACAGCTATATTTATTTTATTTTAATTATATTTATACATGAAAAAATTGATTTACCAAATGAAAAGGGACACGTCAATATGTCAGATGACTCCCTTAGCGTTCACTGAAAGAAAAATATAATTTTGCTAATTTAATATTCTTCTGGCATAAATTTGAAGCGGATTTTCTAATGGAAATTTCAGGAATTTATTGTTCTAAAACAAATATGATTGGTAACATTATATTTTTCTATCGGTGTTGCCCCACTATAACACTCTCTCTTTCTTTAATCTTTACCCAAACTTGAACTTATGGCTAAATTATCCTCAAGGCCGAGATTATCAAGACGTATTTTTCCGGTTTTTTATCCATTTAAAGTCATATCAACAATGAGGTTTATAACGGTTTCATTAGAAAGTTGATACATTTGTTTTCACCCAGGTTTTTGTTGGATGTTACCTTGTCTACAGTAATATACAATGTATATTCATTGATTTGAGTAACGCCATTATTAATTTCATTTCAGTACTTCGTGTAGAAGGATTTTTGATAAAATTTTCCTATCACTCTATAACAATATTTAATGAGTCGTTGTTACCTGACTTCAATATCGACGATCAGTAAAATAATACAATTCGATAGAAGTGAGATGAGGTGGTATTAGGGGTGAACTTAGCGGCTAGTCACAAGAGTTGAAACAACATTCCATCACACGTGTATCCAGCTTATACTTTTTGTTAGTGATATTATGTTAAATAAGTGACGAGCCATTTTTCGTTTGTTTGGAAACGCAGTTTTTTCCCTTACGAAGTTTGACTTTTCGTTTACATGTAAACGAAGGGGCCACTTTTTATAGGGGTAGGAATGCACTAAAAGTTGAAAAAAAAATTAAATTATGTTGAGGTCAATGTTTACAGTCAATAATCACAATAATAATATAGTGATTAAAAATAATTGTGGGAATACTAAGTATTTTTAATACTCAGAAAATATTTAACCCCAATCAAATAATTTTAAGTCAAAGAAAATGCATTGTAAATTAGAAAAAATCTTTTCTGATAAAAAAAGCACTCGGTCGATAGAATAAAAATTACTGGATTGAAAGAGTAAGATTTACTATTTATGAGAATAAAATTTTGTTAAAAATTTTTCTTCTCGAATGTTTCATTACACGACATTTCATTTCACAACAAAATTAATTAAAAATTACCGGGCAATCGTGGGTGCACTTGCAAATAAGAGATGTATATCACAATACACCATCAACACCCCAGGTCATTTGAGGGGTTGAATTTCAAGCCGTTTCATTGACCGACAATCGATACTCCGTTATTGCGACGTACGGTATGATTATTATGACGTTCTGCATTCTATTTTGACAACGAAGTCTTGCAATGAGTTCCGTCGTTTATGGAAAAGTCACATGGTCATTAATTTTTAATTTCCCTTCACGTCTGATCGTTGACAGTGTCATTCGCGCCTCGTTAAACCCCAGGCATCCCCGGCCCCAGGAGGTGCCACCGTATGAAGAACCTTTTTTCTCGATTCCTTCAAGTCTTCACACTAATCTCTCCAGAACCCGCCAGCATGTCTTATGCGGTATAGGAACATTCCAATGAGATTCATCTCAGAGAGTAAAAACCTCAGTCTCGATCAATGTTTTCCCATTATTTCTCTCTGCTGTCATAAAATTTTCTTACGATGTGTGAATGTAATAAAAAGTAACACCTTGACTGAGCAATTGTTACATTCACATGATCTCACTCGATCCCAACACGCGCGTCTTTTTTCCATGTCAGTTGCTGAGGAACTCAATTGGATGCCATTTTACTCGACGAGTATTATTCAACATTTCACATACACCAAGTCGAGGGTTTTTAGAAATTTATGGGGCGAAAAATTCAATACAAATGATCTGAAAATTTTGATAATTGTGGAGGTAATGGACGTTCAAGGAAAAATTACAAATTCGTATTTTTGTCAGATGTCAAAAAGAAAAACGATCTGTTCTGTAAAAATTTTGTAACTTTTGCGCAATTTTTCTTGAATGTTATGTGGAAATTCAAGTTTACTTGGCAGTTGTTCTCTGCATGACACTTTTCTGCAAAATTACCAACATTTTCGCATGATTTTTGCTGAACTTTTCTGGGTGCAAATTAATTGGATATTTGGAACAAGTTTGATAAATCCCAAATAATAGAAAGACAGATTTCTTTAATTCTTTTTTAATTTTTTATTTTCTTATTCTTCATTTCATTTGTCGATCTTCCTGTTCCATTCACTTATATGTTAATCCTAAATAAAACATTAAAATAAACTTTTTTCCCTCATTTTTTCGGTGAATATATTGCCAAATTTTTTAATGTAGAAAAAAGTGCTACAGATATGAAAAACCTGAAAAAAATTCATGAAAATAAATTTTGGATACACAGCTTAAAGATACTCGTCCAATTATATTTATTTTTTGGGGAACAGGGCATAAAGGGCATGATGTTTTGCGATCGCTTCATAAAAAAAAAATTGAAAAATGAGTTCAATGATACTTTTCACCTACTTGAGTCCGTATAATGCTCTTTAAACTTTCAAGGAGTGTGGGAAATGGCATTCCAGAATAGAATGAGTTGAAATATCCCAAGAAACAAGTCAATAGAATATTCTTTAATTATGAAGCCTACGATTTACATGGTGTCAGTGATTGATTAATTTTCCATGGAATTTCCAATACATCAACCACTCGTCTGGAATTTCTTACATTTCTCGATTTTTCTGAGAATATTACAAGCGGTCCAATATTAATTTGATTTCAACTTTTGTTCGGATGACGGACTCATGAGCCCCTTATGTCTTTCCATAAGAAAATAGATGCTATTCTGAAAAGGAAATGGACATTTATTGAATCGAATTGAAACTTCAGATAGTTGAAGCCTAAAATCTGTCACGCTTACTTCTAAGTGACTTATACTCATTTCCACTCATGTTTCATTAGTGCGTATGTACTTTACTGTACATTTATAATCTACAACAGAAGACACATATACTGAAAGAAGCCCACATAGTAAAAAAAACTCATTAAATTGTGCCAATCAAAATTAACTGGGCGCGAAGAAATAAAATCAGCGTTTGACGTGGATTTCCTATTTCTATTTGACGAAATTTGAAAAAAATGTTTTTATTAAAAAGTTGAGTAAAACATAGTTTTTTAAATGTATTATCCATACACATATGTCTTTGATGCGGATAACTAGCCAGCAAAGTCAACAAGAAAACAGACTTTTATCTAAAACTTGGCTTTTTATTCAACTTAAAAATCTGAAGAAAATATTCCTCAAATTAATTTGTACAAATAGTAATAATGAATGGGTCATTGGAAAAAAAGTGTAATGTGTATGTGACACTGCAATGAAAATATTTCCAGGAATTTTTAGTGCAAGTTTCCCTTCAGAATCAGGCAAAAACAAAAAATTTGTTTTTTTATGAAACGATATGGCGGTGGTGAATAAAATGCTGACTCAAGTTATGTCTTTCATCACGTTTAGAGATCATTCATTAGCTAATCTTCAAAAAAATGATCAAATGAATAGTTAATAATTAAATCGGAATAAAAAAGATCTGTTATTTCATTATATAGAAGAATAATTACTCAATTCCGAGTAAAAATAACAAGGAGTTTTTTCAATTTACTCAAATGTTTATTACACGCGAATATTTACAAATCAAATTGATGTAAATTTCATTTCTTTATCACAGAACAAATTATCTAAATGTTACAATTTCCATTTTTTTCTCAAGAAATAATGATGAACAATAAACGATATGACATGTCAATGAGAATACTCTCGGACATGTTCAGTGAAAATCCCACTACATGATCAGACATAAATGGAAAGTGTGGAATTCATCAAATAATAAGACGATAATAACTGTAATACTGCAAGTGTTGAGTAACAATAATGCCCAGCATCAAGTAATTTATTTTGTTATGGTGAGCGTACGTTGATAACAAAAATTATAAATTATATCTTGAATTATTTACGGCAAAAGGCTAACAGATGTCAACTGTTCAAACCCTTTTACTAAATCCCCTTTTCCTCTAGCTTCACTGTTAGAAATAAAAATGAAATTTCATACATCAATTTTCCGTGCGATAGTATTCAATATAATTTATGCATTTAAAATTCATAAAAGATCAAATTTCACCAAAACTTCGGTAAAATCACAGAATTGTAAGCGACCCGAAGATTCAAACCCCTCAATTCAGTTAAATTTTCAAGTTAATATTCAATACTTGCTGTCAAATGATATTAAATTATTAATGAAATCGAAAATTTCATGATTTTTTCACCCGAAAATGGCATTCAGTATCCTCGTTCTAAAAATTCAATAATTCCTTTCATTTTCAAATAAAAATGTCCGGAATTTTCAAAATTCAGGCAAAAATTATCAAGTGTATATTACACCTACACAGACACACAATTTCAGAAGAAATTTCTCAAATTTCAAATAAATAACCGTTTGACGATCGTGGGAAAAATCTTCGGTAGCGTTCGATAAAATTTGTCAACGGGTCAGTAAAATAATCTGACCATTCGAGAAAAATTCCTCAAGCATCGAATAATTGTTCTCAGTCTAATACGGTAATTTTTCCCGAGCTGTTAACATACCACACGACTGTCAAGCGCACGAAGAGAAAATTTTTTTAAGAACAAGACTCAGGGATTTTATGATAGGGTAGATTGTTCCAAATGTCTTTCAGATGCGGCAAATAGTAATAAAATAGTTTGGGTGAAGCCCATGGAATTAGTTGGGGAAACTTCTAGCGAATTATTGATTATATTCCAAAGAAATATAATTACCTTTTTCAAATGAAGAACGCTAAAGAAGCGAAATACTGTTCACAAAATATTTTATTCTAGACAAAAGTGACTCTCAATTTTTAGGGATGTTGATAGGCAGAAGGGTGATTTGGAACTGAGACTAAAGGAGAGTTCCTCGAATTTTTCGGGTATTAATTATCTTGAGGGTTGGAAATTACTTATTTGAAATATTCAAGAAAAATTACGTATCTTTTCCGTAATTCTAGAGTCTAATGCGATTGTCGAAAATTTTACGGAACTGCCACGGGATTTTTCCTGAAAATTCCGTCATTTTTGGTTGAATCGACTGTAAAAAATTATGATACTGTCACGAAAAATTTCCCCGTCGATTCCGTAATCGGTTGCTGTTGTTGTATTTCACGATTGAAATAATTCTGTTGAATTTTTCATGAAATAAATAAATAGAAACCAAAAATAAATCTCATTCTCTTCTGAGTGTTTATACTTTAAATTGAAAAAACATTTATATGGACTGGAATTCTGAAAAGTGTGAGGTATGGTGTTTAGGTTTGATTTTAAGTAGGTAGACAAAGTGGAATGAATAGAGCTCTTTGAGAGTATCCTATTCTAAAAAGGAGAGCCACATATCGTATCGAAAATCTCGAATCGAATCGAAATCTCGCAAAGATGTAGCCAGTATCCTATTGGTCGTTTAAATTTTAGGCGCTAATTTTAAAACATAATGTAAAGATCGTTATGATTCACCGTGACAGAGAGATTCAAGTGTTGATCACTCACTCACTATGATTCAAGTGTTGATGTCAAATGCTTTCGGACGAATCAAAGGTGGATCAAATTGATTTATATGACAGAAACAAAACTCATCCTTCATTTTCCGCGCGCTGCAGCGCGCGTTCGGTCTCGTGTGACTAAAAGGTCGAGGGTGTTGTTTCCCTTTGTAAATCTAGTTAGTTTCTCTAAGGAATCGGTACAGAGTGGATGTGTCTTCGAAGCACAATTATTTGTGTTACGTAATCAAGTAGAGAAATAGTTTCAATTATTTCCAGAATTATTATTCCAAATAACCCATTTCCAATAAAATCACTTTCTAAAACTTCTTTTATTTCAATGGAAGTATTACAATTTTTCAAAAGTGATCCACGTTACAAGTGAGTCCTATATTGCCGAGAAGTATCTTCTAGAATGGTCAGGATAGTTGTGAGGATGCTCTGAGTGTTACAGGCGTGTTACAGGTGTATATTAGTTGTCGAAAATGCTCAACTTCTAAGGGATGTTCTATACTGCACTACCTTTACGCAGTCGCATGCAATTAGTGGGGAAAAATACATTTATGAAGTTTATTCAGGAAATTGTAGATACAGGCTAAGAGCACTTAAGTTTTCCCTTTTTGAAAATATGTAAGAACTAAGGTACTTAGGTTGCTAGGTCATAAAGGTCCTTTGTTAAGAATCAGTACGTCTTCATACTTAGTTGCATTACCATTGATTACATGTATAAAATAGTTGAGTTGAATATTTCTGGCCGCGTGGGGAATACATTGGAGGATTTCTGTAAATGGGAAATGCGGAGATTAGGAGGGTATACAACACATGTAGTAAAATAAGGAAAAAATGTTAAAAAATGGGGTATACGACAAGTTTTCTCTCCCTGCGGTTCAGTAATTTCCCCTGAATTTTTCTGTTGGCGTATGAAATTAAATGAGGAAGAAAAGAGGTGATAAACAGAGCAAGGAGTACATGGTCATGCTCAAAAATATTCAGCGCTGAAATTCAGAAACAGATGCTTCCTCGAGACAAAAATCATCGTCATTAAAGCTGTTCCGCTTCGTTCCATAGTATAACCACAGCCGTCGCATGGAACGTCTGCGAGATAGCTCCACGTGTACATCATATATGCCCACCTCCATGAAGAAAAAGAAGTATTAAAATCATTACCATCGGTTCTAGTCCATGTGTATCACTCAAGAATCCACGAAAATCGTTCCTTTCCGCTCTCAACTCCGAATTTAAGTGGTTTTCACGCTGTTTTCTTTTTCGTAACCACAATATTTCATGCGGAGAACGATATTTACATTCGACACGTCTGAATATTGATTCGTGAATCTCAGCATCGATTAACAATTCTCGGAAGTAAACATTACGTTGTACTCTGTTTATGAGACTTCGAGGAAGGTAAAAGGAAGGGGGAATAGTATTTTGTAATTGGTTTCTGGGAAGACATGAGGTCACATTAAATTTCCGCGTATCATTGATGTTTCCTCAATATTTTTGGATATTCTGCAAACATTTGCATATTTAGTTTATGATTTTGAGTTGTGAATCGTAGGAGCACAACATTTCGTGTGTTATGAGTTCAGTAATATCTGAAGTGACCATTATGCCTAACGTTCTGCTACATAATTTATAAATAAATTGGGAGATTCGTTCTGCACAGGTAGGAAAATATATTGAAAAATAAGAAGAACGTTTTTTAACAATTAGTGGGCACCTACGGAACGATTCATTAATTCCAAATGAGATTCGTTAACTAATAACAAATGGTAAGGTAGGCCAAATTAATACTCGTTATTCGCAATAATTTTTAGCGTATGGATATTTGGTGAAATCAACTGAATCGCGAAAAAAATGAACTGCGGAAGAAGAAAAGACCAATGAAAATTATTCAAGTCAGGGGTTTAATACATTTAAAAATCACAATTTTGGAAGTTCGGATTATTTTTTCTTCGACTTTTCATCCACTTCTCTGAAGGAAACCTCTAGCAAAAATTAATCATCTTGCTGAGGGGAGAAATGTCCATCCTGACAATGGAAACAAGGTACATTCAAGATTGGAGATGGAACCTGGAAGACCCAACGTTGAAGCAATCTTGATTCCATCGTTGGATCCTATATTCATCCAACTTGAGTTGTACATGCTCCTTCGAATCTCAATCCAACCTTAAAACACTCTTGTTCTCCCAAGGTGGAGGGCTCAGGATAGAATGAAACTTGATTTCAAAGTCAGATGTAAATGTTCAGCCTATATAATTTTTAGGTTCATCAATTACGTAGCTCAATGTACCCAATTACATTCCACTGAAATACTTCAAGGAATCATCAATGATAATTAAGGGAGCACGTCTAAATATCCGGTCGAAAATATCCAGTCCAAAATATCCAGTTAAAAATATCCAATTCGAAAATATCCGATTGTAAAAAACCCAATAGCAAATATATCGGCGAACATTGGATCTGTTTGTAGATCCAAGAAGGTGGATTGGAGTTCAAAATAAATTTGTCTAACTTTTGTATTGGATTTGATAGCATTTGGATATTATTGTTTTGGACATTTTTCATTGGAGATTTTTGTTTGGGTATTTTCGACTGGATATTTAGACGTGGAACCATAATTAATTATTGGAGAATTATCGGACAATTCGAAGGGTTGATTGAGAATTTTCTGTGAAGATTCGATCGAGGCTGGAGATTATAGTCTGAACACTTAGAGTCAATTTTGGACGTTCATCCAAGCTTGGTTCGACCTTGGGAATCTAGGCTCGATCCACCTTGGCCAATTCCTAATCAAGCTTGATCCAATCTTCATTTCATCGTCAGTTTCGAGATAGAAATGAGCAAACGATGGTTTATGCTGCGGGTTTATGAAACGCTTCCACGTCTAAATATCCAGTCGAAAATACCCAAACAAAAATCTCCAATGAAAAATGTCCAAAACAATAATATCCAAAACACAAATATCCAAATGCTATCAAATCCAATACAAAAGTTAGACAAATTTATTTTGAACTCCAATCCACCTTCTTGGATCTACAAACAGATCCAATGTTCGCCGATATATTTGCTATTGGGTTTTTTACAATCGGATATTTTCGAATTGAATATTTTTAACTGGATATTTTGGACTGGATATTTTCGACCGGATATTTAGACGTGCTCCCTATGAAACGATAGGGTAATCGTTATCAAAAATTTGTCTTTCTGTGAATTCACATAGAAATTATGACATGTTCAGTAAAAATTCGACGATTTTAGGAAAAAATCGAGGAATTGCGGAAAAAACTCGTAATTGTTATTAAATATTTCTCCGTGGCTCATTTTTCCAATCTCTCGCTCCCTCCCTCTGAACTTAAAGGTACTTTTTTGAGAGAGGCACATAAATTTTTAAAAAACTGTTCAGCAGAAAAATTTTATATTTCACGGAAGAGCATTGTTGTTGTGGCGATTAAATTTATTGGTAAACAACAAAGACACCTAACAAAACATCATAATTTCCGTGATAACAATTTTCCTCTTAAATACCTTCAAAGTCACTAATTTTTTTCCAGCAAAGTTTTAATTTCACCGAATATCTTGCCACCCCATTTTCGAATTTTCCATTTAAACATTTTCAAATTGTCAATCGTTGAAGATATTTTTCTATGAATTTCTGCAATGAATATCATAAATAAAATTCAACAATTGTCATCACTGGTGTTATGTTAAAGATGTCTTTTCGCTGCACTGATGTTTCGTGATCTGATATTAAAATTAAATTCGCGAATAACCTAAAACATTATTTATTTAATCCACCATAATCCACACGGAATAATTGGTAAACAATAACTGGATATAATTTTGTCTTCTCTCAATGTGGATTTGTCGATGCGGTAAACCACAAAGGATTACCCTGTCAAATTATTTGGTTTCATTTGGGTCATGTGAAAGGTAAATAAATGTCAACTGATGTTGGGGGCTTTTTGGAATGCGATTCTGGTGAAATTTTTTCGTTTGAAGCGTCACGAAGCCGCGCGCAAAATTACCAGTGACGTATTGGTGTTTATATTCAGGGTGAAGAGGGAATAAAAAATGATGATGAAGCGTTCAAAGAAAATTGGGACGCGGAGAAGAAAGGAATCGAGACTTTAAAAGAGTTTGTGTTTATGGGATTTGCATATGGGTTTTCAATGACGCAGACGGGGTAATTCCTGGCCGACACCGCATGCCATTCAATATGCATAAGTTTCGGGCGTACTTTGAGTGTGTCACATCGGGGAAATGGAATGACTATAAAATTTTGATGGGAGGGACATGTTTGGAGGATGCAAATCATTTTGGAGAATTGTTTTAAATTGTGGTGGGCATTTTGTTGATGGTAATGGTCACGAATTTCATTCTGGGCAGATATAAAACTCATATGTATCCAGAGAAATAACGTTTAAATCAAATCAAATTAATTGGAAATATCTTCATTTACGAAGACAAGGAGACAGTTAATTGTAAAGGAGATCCGTTAACTATTAACGAAGACTAGAGTTGAATATTCATTAATAGTCGTTAATAGAAAACGAGGGCAATTAAGCTTTATGAAATGAACATTCATTAACTATTTGATGGAAGTAAATACCAGACAGTATTTTTTGACTTAATCAATGTGAGTAAAGTGTTACTTTACACACAGTACATCGAACATTTTTGTTTTCTATTTGTTTAAACAGCTGGAACTCCAGAATTGGGGTATTGACACTATCCTTTACATTTTACATTTTATGTAAAAATTATTTTAGTTTAAAATATTGAGCATTTCAAATTTGTCTGAGGTGGTTTGAAGTTGACTTGGAAAATATGATTATATTTATATGCTCCCATAGACTAAGACAGCAAAACTCAATACGTTTGTAGGTGGAGTTTCCATAAAAAAATCTAAATTGAACATTCTAGTGTTCAAAAACAATTCTTGCGTATCAAAATGATGAAAATATTTAAAAAATGGTAATTTTTCTGGTATGGACACAATTAAATGATAACCGATTTAGTTATTCGTTAAAAAAGGCCAATTGTAATACACCCAATTGTGAAAGATCCAAGTTACAAATTTGTGAAATATAAATTAAAATTAACTGCCCCCTAACAGATTCTTAATTCATTTTACTCTGCAAATTAAGCTAGTATCATATTCTCCATATCTCCAAATTCTAGAAGTTTTTCCTATCTTTCACTTATTTTTACTTATTTCCCCCACCTATTCCATTTTGCAACCATTTTTATTTTATAGCAGGTGTAACATTGTTTATTTTTCGATATTGTCTCCCTTAAATTTGTTGTTTTTAGTCTTCTGTTTCTTGCCCGCTTATTCCTCAACTTTATTCACAATTGAATACTTTTCTTGAAGAGGTCTTTGATTTCGACCTTTCCCATAGCACCTTTTTTGGATTTTCTCATTCAATCGCTGAGCACAAAACTCATTTGAATCGTCTTTATGTGGTTTATAGGATAGTTATCTCTTTCTCAGCGCCGGTAGGCATCAAATAATCTTTATTGGATGTTTTTCGAATTATTAAAGTCATATTAAAATACGTCTCGAGCTGGCAGACCTGTCGACTGTTATCTCTCTGTCTCAGGTTCCTGGGCCAACCTGTACCTTTCCCATAACGCTCACTGCCATTCAAATCACAGGTCTACGCGTGAAAGCGTAATTGCCCCGAAACTCATAATTTTCCGAATGATTTGCGCAAATAACTCTCTACAGTTGGTTTAAAAAAAAAGAAATTTTTATGGGTGACTGAAGGCCATATGATCCTGAAAAATCGTTTTATGTTATATCGAACTATTATTCATCTATGATCTATCCATCAGCATGAATTAAGACCTGAGTCATTCACGAAATATTAGTTGCAATTTTATTTTTTTTCATTTTGATTGATGAAATTAAAGAAATCATTTCATTTGTTTCAAGAAGTGGCTGTTGTATGATATCTTAAGATGACGGTTCCACTAATCAATAATAATATTGGTATGAATAACCATTCAGAACCAAGTTGCTACTTCATTTGTTTAAACAGTTGTGCTTCATGAACTGCGAGAACAATTTTTTACTGATTTCTATTGTTACCACAAACATTTTCCCAATTAACAGTGCGTCAATATATTTATTGAATAAGTGCAGAAAAATGGTAAAATCCGTTTTTTCACGAGTTGAAAATAAATATTCTCACGGTTATGGGAAATACAAAAATATCCAACTTTTTTTATTATTTTTCTCGAGACTGAGACCTAAAAAAAATGTGCACAAATTATCAATTTTCTATTTACGTTTCCCTATTTGACTTCCTCGAAGGAAAACTTTGATAATTTGTTTTAACGAATTTCCGTACGGTAAAAGATCTGAAAAAATGATAAAAAATTGAACAGCACTACAGTGGTTTAAAAAAATAAATAAATAATGATTAGTGGGAACAAAAAATCTGTTATATATAATATATGATAATTATTACTAATTAATCATGAAAAATGTATTATAATTCATGAAACGATTTGTATCACGGTTGACAGTTCCCCACAAAGGTGTGAGAAAAAACCTGAGAAGAAGACGAAATACTACAATTGCAGTAATTTATCCAGAGGCGTTGAAACAGTAACGGCATAGTGCGCACTGCGGATTCCGTAATAAACCGAAAACAATGGGCATGGGTGAGAATTGATACATAACGAAAGGAGCGTTTAGCTCGGGCTAACGGAAAACTATTCAGATTAAATTGAAGTGTTAGAAGGTTCATGAATTCCCATCGTCCTGAACGATCTCAACGCATATTCAGCCCCCGAAATGTTGCGTATTATTCAAATACAGCCTCAAGTACGATAGATTTTGACGGAAACCATTAATCTAATGATCAAATGTATTACCTTCGCCACTCACAGTCAGAACTTTTCTTCTTGCTATTTCTCTAATTGTGTAAGACAAGGTGGAGTCAATTGACTAAACTCCTTCACTGACGCAACACGAATTTGTTTTCCTTATTTATTTTTATCAACTATTGATTATTCCACAATTTTAACAATTGTTTTCTCTAATAATTTTCATAATTTTGTTGCAATAGAAATTGAATTTTGAGGCGCTCTCACAACGCAAGGAAATCAATTGACGATTTTATTTATATGTCATATTAGAGTTTACATTTCAAACTATTTATCAAACATTAATTTATAATTGAACTGAATAGGTCTTTGTACGATTTGTATTTCTTTTTTCTCCACTTGAGATTGAAAAACATTTTTATGGCTGAAAATGATGTGTGATGATGTGTGTGCCCTGTTTTTTTGGATCTTAATAGAGGTGTGTGAGTGGGACCATTGTTAATGTGAGTCATCAGGCCCAGGGTGTTGCGGCCCTTTAGTCTTTTTAGTTAGTTCCTCTAAGGAAACGAACCAGAGCGGTTGTGCCTTTCGAGCGTATAAAATAAAAGGAATAAATAACATTCACACGTTTAGAATCATTATAACTATCCCATTTCTAATATATCAAATTTCCATATCTTTACCAATTATGAAATCCATAGTTCGCTTATCGGTTACTAATGACTAATGACATCATTTTTCTGATGGCAAAATTTCCGCAGCGAAATTCCCAAAAAACATTCTCAAGACTTTTTCCATCGATAATTTTTAAACATTTGTTCATCGATAGTTTATCCTTAGCTCGCTGTATCAGTCAATAACTGGAAAGAATTTCAATTGTAATATAAACGTTTCACATGGCGTCGAAATTCAAAGATAAATAATTCATTAAGAGTGTATTTCTCGTCAGGAGAATTGAAAAATTTGGTTAAACTAAATTCAAAGCGGAGACCAGTGATATAAACATATTTACACCTGCGCTAATGATATTAACAATTATTGGAAGATTAATTATACGCGGAGTGAAATTCTTTATAAAAATTATTTTAGCTTTAAGAGTCATCTTTTGTTCATTTTTATATCACAGAGGCAGTCGTTACTCGAATAAAACAGAAAACTATTTAAGTAATGTCAGGTTATTTCATCATAAAAAATGTGAAAAACTTTATGAAACTAGTTTTGCTTATGTTGGATAAGTTTTTTATTTTCAGTCAATGACAATCAAAATCAAAATGTAAAAAATTCACGATTTTTACATAAGCACGTCCGCTTACTGAACACATGAACAGATGGCCAACGATAGGATGAAAAATGACAAAAACTACGACAATTTTGAGACGCAAAAAGAAATGACCCCCAAGTTGTATCTGTATAGATAATTTGTCAATGAAAAAATATTACCTGACCGCTTTATTGAAAAGAGTAGACGTGACTGGCAATGACGATTCCATCACGGTCATATTTATGTGACCTGACGATTTCTCATTCGTGACGTCGCTAATTTCATATCCGAACAAAAAAAATCGACACCACATCGACTTCACATGGGATTCCCCCTATTTAAATTGTTGTAAACTAAAATTACATTAAGTGATCGCTTAGTTTTTTTTTCTTCGTGATAAGCTCCATTGCGACAAAGCTCACGTGATGTCACGCTAATAGAAATTAAGTTTTTTGGCAAGATAATAATTTTCAGCACTGAAAGCAGATAATTGTTGTCCAAAAATTTCGAAATTGACTGGAATATTCGGAAGTTTCCTGATACTCTCCTGATGCAAATTTTCCTTTTCGCAATCGGGAGTCCTATTTCCCTTCCAGTTTTTGAATCATGAACATCTCAATCTACGGATTTGTGTTCCTCTCAAAAAATGTTTTTCTGTCAGTGCAGTTCCCCGACGAATACATGAGAAGTCAGCGATTATTTGAATAAAAAAAATATTGTAGGTCATATATAATAATTATTATTAAGGACCGATTTGAATTACTTGAAAATCCATACATAACCTCAAACTGTCGTTGCAGGTTGCAACAAAATAATTATTTAATTGCTACCAAATCCAATTACCGCGCTTTGTTTATTGTTTCCGTAGGCTGGTATTTATATTCGATTCAAATAAACCCATTATTTCAACAATTTATTTATCATGGTGATAATCATTTGTGAAATGATTGGTATTATTTTATATTCGTTCGAATATCACATTTAATTTTTGGATTCCCTAGAGTCGCGAATTCTAGGACTCTGACCTCTACAGAGAGATATTTGTGAATATATACTATACACCGAAGTTTTCTTTGTATAGTTAATTAAACGTTTTGGGAAGAATTGGAGTTGACGTGGATAACACTTCAACAACACTTTAAATAAAACTTTGGGGGCTGAAGGAACAAAGTGAGCAATATTCCGAAAATGTTTAGAAGAATATTATAGGTCAATTATACTCGAGATGATGCGACTAAGAATTTTAGGGTTTTCATGAATTTATTGGTGAATTTACTCAAAGTGAAAAAATTAGATTTCTTAGAAAAAAAATTGGAAAAACATTTGATGATTAATTAATTTTCACGTAATTGATACGCAACAGTTATCACGCTTGACAGTTCTTCACAGATATGTAATAAAAAAACATTATTTAACATTGCTGTCCATTTAAAATCGTTGAGCTTAATACAAGAAAACTTTCAAATCAATTGATTAAATAAATTTTCTCTGGCTTTGGAATGAGTCGAAATTTTTTTTTCTCAAAGGGAGATCCTCTTTCCCTTCAGTTTTTCACTCACGACCACCTTAATCTCCAGAAACGCAGTCCCCCCATGACCTCCACTTCAGCAAATCCCAAATTTTCACGTCTCATGAATCCATGAGAAGTCAGCGATTACTCGGTCACGGTGGGTGAAAATAATCGTCGAAAACTAACAGGTTTTCGGAGGGATGCACATTGCCCCGAATGGCAACAAGACGATAAAAAAAAAACGTAGAAAAAAAAATAAAGTCTCACATAAAAGTGCCTCGTGAAGCCCATCATATCCCCCCGACTGTCGGCGTTCGAGCGTTAGTAGTGCAGAGGTGAGCGGCCGGGGTCGTCACTTCCGCTTACCAACTGAACCGCGTTGGTCATTCGATTTAAAAGTTTAATCAGAGGCCTATAAAATTACAGTTCCTGCAGACGGGCTTTCAATACCCAGTGCTAGGCATATTCCGCCGACGAGAGTGTATGCAAAGGGTGTGTACCGTGCAACACTTATTTGTATATTATTAACAATGAAATACATACGCCTCTGCGTACATACAACACTGGGTGAGATTTAATGTGTGACTGGATAGCGAGTGTTAGGAGCGCGAAGGAGTGACAAAAAAATTTCAAAGAATTTATTTGGACTTTGATGGTGACAGGATAATTCATTCTGCCAGGGAGACACCCCCGTGGCCTCCGTTCCATTGACAATCAGACGTTAATTTGTGGTGGTAGTTGAACTGTCAATATTATCCACTCATTTTATTCGTTAAAAAATTATTTTAAAATACTTTAGAAAGTCATTTATTGCTTCCGAGCACGTTTCAATGAATCATTTCAAACAATGAAATTGATGACTTTAAATAATATGTATATATTATTCAATGGAGCCGCATGTGCATAAATTTAGGGCTCATTTGCTTAAGAATTTCGTCAAATTGATTTTATGAATTTCAATACCTGTCGCAATTCTGCTGACGAATTGATCGTGGTGAGGATAGAGAGGTGCGGTACTCACTTGGATATGTGGGACAATCTGTATTTATCTTAGGCTGGTAACCCTGCGCGAACCTGCGACTCAGTCATCACGGGGGGGGATTCCCTGGCGAGTCATTCGGACCGAGCATATTTGCCACGTTTACTCTACTTTACCCGCGTGGGATTAATGAGGTTTTGGCAACGTCGCGCTATCAGGGATTTCATGTAATCTCATATGTTCGATATGAGTAGGATTTTTCATGAATTCTGGAAAGAGAATAATTTAGGAAATTTCTGCAGAAAAATGATCTGGTTCATGGAATGGAATTTTCAATAAAAATGAGACGTCCAAAGGACGAAACCTGATCTAAAGGAGAAGGAGTGAATTATGTACTGGGGAATGCTCAGAAACCAATACGAATGGGTGTAAATTTAGTCAGGATAATATCAAATTATATTAATTTATTCTTTTTGGAATTGGAAGGACGAAGGTTAGTTTTATCATAAAAATTATCCTCCCAAGTCTACTTTGTCCAATGAAACATGACCCTTGTCACTTCATCCCATGTTTTGCTCTCCAGAGGTCTAATTTTTACCTAAAATTTCTTTCCGAACGTAAAAAAAGAAAAATTATTCCTGAAACTTCCTCAATATCGTTCTAGCAAAGTGTACTTCATGTTTATCCCGCAATCGTAGAATAAAAATTAATATATCATAATCAATTTTTATTCTAGAGTAGAGAAACTTTATTCTGACTTATAGGACATTTTACCCCACCAGTCCAGTAATTTATATGTCTATAACGAAGGTTCTGGAACGGCTGGTGAACTTTACTCCATTTTCTCTTTTATCAGGATAAAAACTTCTCTAACATAGAATAAAATTGGACCGTCATATATCAACCTTTATTGCCTGTCTCGATCGAAATGAGGTAACGATGACTCATGTTATACTTTTATAAAACGATAGCGTAATTTTTATCTACAATTTCTTCCTGTTCGTACAAATTTTCAATTTTTTAGAAGAAATGTTAACTTTTACGTATTTCTATGCGCTAAAAACAAGTGAGACAACGTTTGTCCGGCCTCATAACACAATTTTATGAAGAGTTTCTCTTGCGAACTTGGTTCTTCTTCAAGTTATAAGAGCTTCGTCTCAAAATTCATGAGAACTCAATGCAATTGTTTAATCACTTGACACTTCTGGTCCCAAACGATTGATATGTCTCCAGAACCCGGTTCTCTGATCGAAGATCGTGTTGTCTTTCATCGTAAAACATAATCGCACTCTCAGTGGAAAAGTTACCTTCACAATGAAGGAGAAATCGTTTTATTTCAATCGAGAGATCAGCTGGGTATCAACCGAGTCAAGAGAGACCTCTCAGTACGTCCTTTTGTCATCCTAATCCACAATCTCGTCCAGACTATCTCAGACGTGCCACGCGTCGAATCACGACCACCGGGATGCTTCAATGAAAATACCACAAGTGAAGCAAGAAGGAACTATAAGAACACATGAGAACAGAAGTTAAAGTGGTAAAGAGGAGAGAAGCTTGTTTTTATCCCGACCGAGTGAACACTCGATTTTATTGAATGAAAATACCAGAACGTTTTTGCTACCATCAGCATCCACACGAGCCTGTCTTCACCAACATCATGCCTATTATACACTACATCAATGTGTGAATTTCATTGTGTTCAACTGTCAGCCAGATGGAGATTGAAAGCTTTACTTCAGATTTTTCTATCCACATTAACGTTTTTTGGAAATTAATAAACCTCAGTGCGAATTAGAAATATGAAATGTTTTTTATTAAATAAAATCAATAATTGAAGTCGGTTAAAGAATCACTTGGCGACCAAATAATTTATTATTTCATAATAATGTGGTAATTTGATATTGAGCGAAATATTTTCTAGCTCATTTTTTAGTGTTGAGCAATAGAGTAACTTGAATAGAAATAAAAATTGAATTTATTGAATTTAAAAACCCGTCGACACTTTGTAGATAATAAAGAGATAATTACTGTGAATTACTTGATGTTAACCCGTCTTATGACAAATTACGAAACTTGAGTTAGATATTGAACAGTTATAATAAATATCCTTTTCTAGGTCTCTAGATAATTATTTAATTGCAAACTATAAAACTCACCACTAGGTTTGTCATTATATTTTAATTAATTAATTTATTTTAAATAATTGAACAAAAAGAATTTCCCACTGCCTGTAATGGAATTTATAAGGATCCTGAACGTTGTAATTGAAGTTGAATCATTCGAATGATCTAGATGAATTGAAAAATCACAAATAACCGGTCGATGGCAGATGTGAATACGTATTCACTGATTTTTCCATATAATGGGTTTAAGGACAACCGTGAGAATGCAGCTCCGATGACCTTGAATGGTTCATTCATGTCGATCAATTTCTTTTTCTTTTGTTAATGGGGTTGATAAATCAATCGTCTTGCTTCCGCTGAAGTTCGAGGACGATGTCTCCTTCTGGGAAGATGTGGTTGTTTTATTTCGTTATTTTATACTGCAGTTTTTCCTTTCTTTCAAGCATTAGACTGAAATCATTCATTGAAGGCATTGAAAAAAAATTTGATACCTTATAGGGGATTTTTAGCGATAAGTCAGGGGAAGGATGAACTGGAAACTTGGAATTATGAACATAATACTAACAAATTCTGTTGTGGACTAAATAATTATTTTAAAAAAATCTGTGTGTGAGTCGCAAATACCATTTTTTAATGGGAGAAGTGCCCGTTCTACCCCCTCAGCCCATCCAAATTGATCTGAATCATTGGATATGCCTCTTCTCTGTTGGTGTTTAGAGTAAATTGTGATTTATTGGGGAATTTTCTTTAATTAGAAACTTGTTTATTGTTTGCAGGATGTTGGACAATTATGACAGGGCTGAGGTGACAACGCCGCCGGTGAGTTATGGGAGTTCCCCAGGTCTTCTGGCTCTTCATTCCTCCCTGTATGGGACGCCCACCTCTCGGGGTTTCGATATCGATTCGAATATCGATGGAAATGAGAGCGGATTACCTCTGGATGCTCAAATTATTCCGGTGAGTTTGACATCCCGTTATTACTAATTAAGAAATTTTAGGGGATTTTAAAGAATATGGCAATGTCACTTAGTGTTTATGATACGACATTCAAATTTCACGCAGTGAAAAATTTAAACAGAATTACCAGAATAAAATCTGTAAGTTAGGTTTCGCAATTCACGAGCAAAAGAACTTTTAATAAAAAATGTGAGGTAGAACGGAAATGGTATGGAAACGCTATTTAAATTCTACAATTTGTTTCGTAAAATCAATTATCTCACTGATGAATCACCGCGGTGAGAACAACAAGGTCTTCAGTCATTTTTCCTCAACGATTGAGAAATTTTACGGAATGAAATATAGACATATGGTACAAACTCCGTAAAAATGGTTCAACATTTACGGATTTTGGCTTTTGGAAACACAATGAGTCGGCAACTTTTGGGAGATTTTAATTCTTTAGTCAGATTTATGTAACGAGTTCGTACCTTGCTCGGTGATGAGCCTACGAAGTCATTGAATGTTTCACATTT
This sequence comes from Diachasmimorpha longicaudata, assembly GCF_034640455.1. Lineage (NCBI taxonomy): Eukaryota > Metazoa > Arthropoda > Insecta > Hymenoptera > Braconidae > Diachasmimorpha > Diachasmimorpha longicaudata. The sequence goes on along the minus strand of NC_087239.1, from coordinate 793,247 downwards.
TTCTCTTCGATTGCTATAAATTTTTCAATAAAAATGACTCAACCGATTGGTCATTCTGCTATATTAGGACCTTTGGAAAAAAATTACCTATTAATGTTTTAATAATTGTTATTAACGAGTCAGCAAATTTTGCTAAGCGGTTAATAAGTTCAATTCATCGGTTCGGTAATCGTTTCCAAATCGTCAAAAAATTACGCGAACATCAAACGCTTGAACAATTTCTAGCAAATTTTTTTCTTTATGTAATTTTGGAATTTAGACGCATTATTTTCCAACCGAAATTTCAGTCAATAAAATTGGTCCATTGGACGTCACGTCATACAACCCACATGTTTTTCAACAGATAATTTTATGATAATTTCCCCAGATACCTTCCAGCCTTTTGTTAAACTGAAAATCACGATATTTGAAATTTATTCTCTCACAACAACTGAATTTTAATTAAAATATATTTTTATTGATTACGCACTTCTCATTCCTAAATTGTCAGTTTCGTCTCATGGTGATATCCTACCGGCCGATATTTGGAGTACAAAAATACTTCTCTATGCCACCAAGGCACCAAAACTGTCACCATAAAGTTCTTCAAAGAAATTAAGAAAAATAATTCGGAATTCGCACTTCTCTAATTTTCTGAACTGACACCTTTGACTCCTGTTTTCTCCAACAATTTTTTATGCTCTTTCAATATTATAAGCGAATATTTCTCTTCGAAAAAGCAGAGCTCATGGCCCTGAAGGTCGCAATGTTTGCGACATGTTGGCACAACATTGGCGCATTTCTAATATGACACTAAAGGCGACATCCACTGGAAGAATAATATAATTTCCCCAATTAAATATTCTTCTAACAAGAATTTAAAGCGGATTTTGCAATAGAAATTTCAGTCATTTGTTTGTCTACAACAAATATGATTGGTAAAATTATATTTTTCTTTCTTTCTCCATTCGAAAGGGTACTAAACCGATTGTCTCAGTTAAACAACTCTGATCGGCAATAATTCCCACAATAAGAGTAATATTCGGCAATAAAACCGCTTCAAACTTATCGGAATACTCCAATAGCTTCGTTGCCTAGAGATGATTGCGATTTGAAGATTCCTCATGATTCAATTCAATTCAATTTATTTCTTCGATGTTACAAACGCTTTCTTCATTTTCCATCTGCGGCGGCTATTATTTTCTCTCCTCGACTGCATTATTTAGTCTCTGGTCAAATCACATTTATTATGGAATGATTCATCGTGTTGGTGTATTTTAAAATGGGAAAACCTAGCAATTTATCTGAAATCATTCACCTGCCAAAAGTTTTGTCGTTCACTGCATAAAAATTCTAAAAAACTTAATCTCCTATTCCGGAAAATGTATTTTTATCTCGAACTTCCAACAGTTTGGGTTAAACCAATAACTTTTATCAAACTGAACAATACATTTATCATTTTTATAAATCTTTTCTTATGAACCATTGCAACTAGCTCTGATACTCTTTATCATTCCCTGCACATCGCAAAGCGATTTGAAGAAACAATTTATCTACAAAACAATAATACACTAATTTTATAACGTAGCTCCATTTTAAAGGAATAATTTATGGAATACTGAAAGAAATACTGAGAAATCTTCAGAATTACTGATAGAAAATATTCCCTCTGGTTAGATTCCAAGCATGTTGAACAGTCCTGTACAGCAGAGACTGGAAGACATGTCCTGGCTAGCATCAGGTCCATCACTGGACTACCAGCAGAGTCTCTCATCGATTCCTGGTGGGGTGAAGATGTGTCATCCCGGCAACTCGGCACAGCGAAGTCTCAAGGAGCAACGGATCAGGCGGCCCATGAATGCCTTCATGGTGTGGGCAAAGGTTGAGCGAAAGAAATTAGCAGATGAAAATCCTGATCTCCACAATGCTGACCTCAGCAAAATGCTCGGTAAGTTCATAAAAAATACAAATTCCCATAAATTAAAATAGAATTAGAAGAATAATAACATTTTTTCCTGGAGATCCCAATGGCATCAAAAAGAGTTGGGGTCACCAACGAAGACTCTGGAGTTATTAATCACTAAAGTATAAATTTCATTTAACGTCATTCTTGTCAAACTATAAACTATTTAAATAGCATTAAAGATCATTTTGGATTTTACTGTGGTGGTAAAAAAAAAATGGTGTTGCGTCCACAATTTTTGGGGAACATACGAAGGAAAATTCCCGTTTCACGCGAGAAAATTCAAGAGAAAGTGAATTTTTACGAGAAATACGAGAAGAATTATGACACTGACTGATTGGTTTTTCCGGTGTTCCACTAGCGGTCTAAAGTCCGATTGCGTATTAATTAGATTTCGGACTCGCCTTCACTTCCCCTTGAACCACGACCATCAACTCAACGTGATCAGAGGGTCCAAAGTGGCCCTCTTTGGGAAGGTCTCATGAATTTTTGTCAGTCGACGAAACGAAATCAGCAAACGAAGTCAAGTTTCGTTCACGATTTTTAAATTCGTTTGAGATTTTTTGTTGATTGATAAATCATATTTTCTCGTAAGAATGTTCTATTTCCTGAAAACGAATTTTGATTTATGTCCCACCAATTTATGTACGATTTAACGAATCTAGAACGTCAATTTCTTCTTTACATTTATTTTCTTTGAACCATTTTTCCACTTGAATGAGGCGGGGTTTAAGTCTCATAAATAAGTCACGTTTTTGGGCAGAAATTGTGGTTTACGAAAGCGGTAGTTTCTTAATGAATATTCATTATTCATTCGTGAAACGGATTCGTAAACGAAAATAAATTTTGGATAAAAATTAGACCTCTAGATTGCGGAACGTGGGACGAAATGACAATTAACCACTTTTTAGGTCAATTTTTGTTGGAAAAATTAGACTTGGGAAGCTAATTGTTGTGATAAAACTACCCTTCAACCCTCGTCTCACCCCCTGGAGGTCGAATTTATGCCTAAAATTTATTTCCGTGTAGGAACATTCGCTCGTGCTCGTAGCACTCCGAGAAAATTTCGATGTTCTATCAACGAATCGTGTTCCCCCGAATGGAGATTAGGCCCCCCGAGGATTTATTCCGTCGCCTCCTCTGATATATCTCCTTATCAAAGCCTCAGAGCGATGTTTTTCATACCAACGATTCAGTAAAATGTTAATTAGTGTTGTAATATAACGGTTAAGAAAGGAAGCAATTGGTTAAACAACAGTCTGCGCTTATTTTTTATTATTCAACGGAGAAAAATTTCTAAGGAAAAGTGTGGTGCTAACACAGGAAATGAGCCCAAAGAGCTGGTCAGAGAAAAATTCCAGTGCTGACACTGGAAATTTTATTAGTTTAAACGTGAATTTTTCCCCGAATTCTGTGAAAATTCCTCAAAAATCCCCAGAACTTTGACCTTAACAATATTATTAGATTTGGTTATACCCGAAGGATTGTAATATTTTCCAATACCTGTACTACAATTTTTATAGAAAATTTCTCCGTGTGCGGCATGTAATGTTTTTTTACATGTGCACTACACAAATTTGTCGAGTGCTAGACAATTAAATCTGCTCCTCCAGATGACATGGTAATTTCTTCCCGAATTTTTTCAGAAAAAATCTGCAATTTTTTCCTCGTGCAAATATTTCATTAAATACAAAGAGATATAATATATCATCGTATTGTGAATGAGTAAGAAATCGGTATGAATACCGAAGAAAAACTCATTTTATTGTAAAAATTGCAGAACTTTTCTCCGGAAAAGTAATACGAATCGATTTTCCTAAATGAAAAAAACATAAGTACAATTGCGTGTTCACGTCACCATCACAATGAAAAATCTACGGATCCAAGGAAATTCTTTTCATGTATGGGAATAAGAAAGTGCCTTGTATAATGTAGAACCGACTATCACACCTCCTTCGTGCATTATTAAATTAATTGTCTGACGTACAAGCGGAAATGTTGAATCTATCTTGGATTTATATACATATGGAGAAAGGAAGACTTCAGATAGCGGGAGATGGGCTATAGCTTTTAAGGAGACGCTTTCCACAGGTTATCGGATGTAATAGCAAGTAAATGACTGGGTAAACCGTAATTGCGACGATAGACTCAAGTGAAAGATGCTAATAATCGAAAATCCGATGATTCGACTAAATAAACAAATTTCTGTCGAGGCTTTGGGTAGCCCATTTCACATTCTGTTATTACGCGTACGTTATATTTTGTCATAAAGTAGAATATTAAATTAGTTGTCTTGAAAATATCTGTGAAACATTCCAAAATATTTATTTTAACAGATAAATTATTAAATTTGATTATTTTTTTCATCCCAATTTCAACCAATCAAATGGTGGCATTTCCCGTCACGTGGTACAAGTAAGAGAGTTTTACTTCGGATATTTTTCGGATATTTCCCTGTTTGTTGCTAAGCAATGAAAATATCCGATAAACAATTTGTACGCGTTTCAAACCCCAAAACTGTCATTACAAAAAATCACGTTCTAAGACTTTACCTCGACATGAGCAGATTTGGACGGGAATCCTTGGAGATTATTGATCAAAAAATTTTTAAAAATGTTCCTAATAATACAGTGAAGACAAAAGCCACAATTTGGAAATAATTCTCTGCATTTTGTGCAGACAAAAAATATACGCTGGAGAAGCCACGACTACGAGTGAACAACCATACTATATAACGTGAAATGCCACACATTTAATTGTTTGAAATTGGAATGAAAAAAATAATCCAGCCAAATACCCCTCGACCTTCAAAATTAATCGGATATTTTTGAAGGTCTTGGGGTATTACTACTGAGTATTTATCGTTCCTATGAACAGAGAAAAATTGTAGGATTTTTCTCAAAAAGGCTGGCTCCACACATCTGAGGGCTGTTTTGCGAATGCAAAAAGGGCAGAAGTTACTTTTTGTTGATCTGTCAGTGTCAACTCATTAAAATATTCAATCTATTCAAAATTTAAATTAATTGCTGGGTGTCGATAAATATTCAAGTGAATAAAACTTCAATTCACCTGAATTTGATTCTCAAAGATTGATTTTCAAAAATAATACTGCTCCTAAATGGTAAAATCAATAATTAGTAAAATAATAATTAACTGAGATCTTTTCGTAAAATAATCGTTCAAATTCTTCACGAAATTGACTCAACAAAAAATTCGAATTGAAATGAAAAATGAGGATAAGTGTTCTAAAATAAATCTGAAGTCAACCCATGCACTCAATCATAAAATAATCACAGCATTTTTTAATTATTCTGAAATGATAATAACCACAAAACATCTTATTAATCGTAAATTTTCTGAGTGCATTTAACAGTCAGTTCCGGAATATCATGGGTATGGTACTCTATGAACAAATTTTGGCTAGAAAAATTAAAAATTACCGAAGGAATAAATGATATTTTATAATTAAGTTCAATTATTTATTTTAATTTTTAACGAGTCTCAGGAGGAATTGCAACTGGCTATCACCTGAAATTCTTCAACCATCATTTCAATTCTCCCTTGGGAATTGGCAAAAATAAGATAATGTCAAGTAAATATATAAATAAAGGATTATTCGACCCAAAAACGATTCTTCTAATGACTTTGTCCAATGACCATTTTAAACAAAAAAAAAAATGTTTTAATTTATTAAGAACAGTACATTCGCTCTATTATCGGTCCAAATGAACCTAAATCAAAACCATATATTAATTAAACATTTGTTCAAAGCGTTGATCATCGATGCAAAGTTTGGGAATTTTTATTATAATTGAACTTTATGTCACTCGGTCTGTTCTAACCTCGTACTTTAACTGTCTTAAGCCGATAGTTCGATACTTATCGTATTGGGCCACAGTTATCATCTTGGAACTATTAAAGTACTTGGTTATTGGAACCTTGTGACATAAAGCAGTGTGTGTCACATGTCCTCAAAAGCCTTTTTTGAAAATATTCACATATAATACCACAAGTGCTTCAAAATTATCGAATATTTCCCGATAGATTCGTTGCAAACAAATGAAGGAGTCAAGTTTTTCAGGCTAAAAAATCACGAGTGCGAAGCACGAGGGTTTTTCTGTCAAACTTATCCCGATTCTACGTCTCCTCCAACCGGAAAACCCTCCCAATGTTTCTCCGGTGGTTCTTAACCATTTCCCATTTACTTTTCCAGCAATGGCAACACTAACATTGCTTCTATCCGTTCGGCACTGCCACCACCGTTTAGCATATAAGCCTTATACTCTCAAATGATTAGTTAGTTAACATTCGAACCAGCCTCTGATTAGTTACATCTAGTAGAAACTCTGTTTTCTAAAAACACTTTTTTCTGAATAAATGGAAATTTGTGAAAATCAGTGAAGTGTCTACACCCGACATATCCAAGTCGTCCAGTATTCATCCATCACATCCTTACTCATTCCAACCCATTCAGAAAACCTGAATTAGCTACACAAAAAATGAAATAATTCAGATAAATAATAATTTCCCTATTCAGTACCTCAGAAAGTACATACAAATTGTTTGTCAATATTTAGACGAATGTAAGTTAAGAATTTAGCATTAGATCGACAGTGTAAATAAATCTTATGTACAGTTTTCAGTACTTTAAATAATAACAAAAAAACCCATCATAAAAATTCATTTCTGCGTACTGATCTTCACTTTTTTTCAGCCGGGGATTGGCACTGGCCCTTCATCAAACTGATAAACATAAAAGACACTATAAAAAACATCGTTCACGACTAGAGCCCTAGGGATTTTTACTCTCGTGGCATGTCGGTCCTGGCTCTGGCCTCGGAAGACAATCCCACGTGTTAAAAATCCCTAGGCACTTGTCCTGAAATATTCTATTTACTCTCTACGACATTGGATATGAAAAGTTGACTTATGATACCCTTTTATAGAACGCTAGGATAATTTTTATGAAAAATGACTCTCTTAAAAATTGACTCCACGATTACCTGACTTATTCAATAATTTTTCTCCGCGTCCAATTATTTTGCTATCCATATTATTATTCTGCTGTAATAGGGAGAGATAACCTGGGAAATAACTCTAGAATAGCACTTTATCTTGAACCGACACACAGTGTTTGAATTTATCGATTCAACATTAGGCGATCGGCTCGATGCTATTGGCATGACGCGGCGGCGATTGCTATTCACCTCATGTACACAACCGCCTCCACTTTCTTCCTCTCTTTCCCTCTATCACTCTTCCTCTGGCTGTTTTTCGGTTTCTCTTTTCTTTTCTTTATCCAGACATCCTACATATTCATGCGCGTGCCGTGTGTTTGTCGGTCTGCATGCTAGAGTCTCTCGCCACGCGTCTCACAACTTTTTGCCAATTATTTTTTCCGTTTAATTAGGTGTCAATTAATTTTTTTCTGGTGTTACATTGGTTTGATCACGCCATGGCGAATGGTGAAAAAAGTTTTCAAAGTGATTGTTGTTCGGTTAAGGGGTAATTTGTCATTGTGGCTGTTATGATTGTTAAGGGTGCGATTATTATTAATTGTCTGTTGGAATTGCATTCAACACATTCAGAATTTCCTGGGTTTCTAATAATTTTGAAGGAAAAATGAAGCGGTAATTTAAAGTTCTACGTGGGGTGTCGAAATTTTAAACTTTTACTGCCAAATTCTCCTGCAATTTCGGAGGAACTGCGATAAGATAATGTTTGGAATTTGTCTCTGATTATTTAGATATTAATTTTTAACAGTTTTGTGAATTTTGGTTTGTAGAGATGCGGTTTTTACTAGTTGCTATAAAAACGTTTTGTCATCTTTTTCCGATTTTCTAGTAACAATTACTTAAACATGAATTACTGCCGATCAGTGAAGATACCATTTTCTTAAATATGAACTGAAACCTTTCAACCCAGAGACTGTTTTACCTACGAGAAATTCGAAAATTACTGGGACTAACTTTAGATATTTTACCCAAAGTTTTATGAAAACTCTTGAAAACTTTCTTTTATGAGCTTCCGTGAATCCTCATCAGTAATAAACTTAATAGATATTATACTTTTCAAAAATATGACTTTTAGTTTACAGAAGTTAGAAAACAAATAAAGGTAAATATTCACGATATTCCCCGAATTTCCCAACCCTCCTTTTGAATTAAAATTGCTCATCTCCTTCGGTTGTAGAAAGATTTTTTGGAACACAAATCCACTCAAATTGCTTTTTTTATAATATTTTTAAATATTGAGAGTACTATCCTCACTCCTTATCGCTCCCACCTCTCAAAATTTTCAATATCAAGTCATTTATCGAGAGAAGATTTTAGTAGCCAAAAACCTGGTACGACCTGACATCGACTCGATTTATCACTTTTTCTAAGAAGACATTACGATTATCACAATCACCTTCTCACATACTTGGAAATCCCTAACAAAAAAGGACCTCAGCGAAATCCTATTGCTCCTATCGCTATTAATTTTTATTCAATTTTCACAGAAATGTTGGGGAAACAATCACGCGTTCCTCAACTAAATAAAATTTTCAGTCTCGATATTATAATTTTCCGCCGACCATCATTTTAAGTTTCTTTTCCTGTCCCAGTGTTACGATTTGCCTCAAAAAAAATTGTTGTCGTATATCGTTTTTTCACGTACAGGAAGAGGTACATTTTTTGAGCATCGTAAAATAAAATCGCCTAATTGTCGTCCGTCTCCTGGAATCGAAGGTCTCGATCCACGTTAGACCAATCGAGGCTCAAATTCTGAAGACGCTGAGTCGTATATCCGGTGAGACACGTGCCCGCGCATCTTTATTAATCACTCGTCGACCGTTACCCCCAGGGTCCTCCGATATCCGTCGGTCTTGCGGCGACATTATAAAATTGGCGAATGTGGAATCTAATAAGTTGTTTCATTATTCCGGGCACATAATTTTTTCCTGCAATTCACAATTAGCCTGGAAGGAGAATCCCGAGTATTATCGAATGACCAGACCTGACTCGGTCTTCGTAGAATTGCACAATAATTTTTTCAGAAATTTTGATTTTAATTTTATGCTGCATCACGTGGAAAAATATCAACAATGTCCAAATGAAGTTTTTGTTAGAGTCGACTTGTAGTAAAATTCTATTATAAAATAATTCTATTATCGTCACGCTATATCAATTTGTTTATTCATTTTTTCTAAGACTCCAGGGAACAGTCAAATCAAAAGTGGAAAATAAAAAGAAACTTTTTAAAATTTCGAATAACAAATTTTGAATTTTCCTTTTCGTTCTGTTAGTGAAAAATCCTTCCTTGTAGACAGACCGAATTTTTTCCCTTAGATTTTTCGAAAAATGTACGACCACACGGGGATTAAATTACCTCAGACTGTTAGTAATTCATTAGTTTATTGCCTTTAGTCATTTTCAGTGGTACTAAAATACCCAGCCAGTTGAAAATTAGGAATGGAAATAGAAAATTAAAACAGGAAACTAACAAATAACGAATTTATAAAATTTGTAAAGTTGGAAAATTTTCGATCTCTTCGAATAAAATTATTTTCAATTGACATCGGCCTCTATCAGATTAATTTTTCCGAAATTTCAATAGAAAGTCTTCAATCGTCTGGAAATAATTGCACTGCAATTGTGACTCTCTCATTTTTAATATTCTCGGTTTTATGGAAACTTCACAAATTACAACTCAAAAGTTTTGACAACACAATTACCATTGTAATTTTTATAAATTATATCGGAGAAATTTTCACTACATTATTTTCTCGAGGAATAACTCATAAATTACAATATAAATTTTTTAACAACACAATTACCTTTCTAATTCTTATAAATTATATCGAAGAAATTTTCATTTTATTATTTTCTCGATGTGACAATTACGTTGGTATCGAAAAGTAATAATATTTGAAAACCTAATCTTCTATTATATTTGTTAATTCCATCTTACTGCAGTTTCCTTACTTTCTTACTTTAGCCTCCGGCAAATCGCTGTGATGGAATCGATCGCTCATTAAAGATAACAATGATAATTCCCTGATGTGAGTGTCAGTTTGACATGATTTCCATTCTAATTAATTCAGTCTTTCAATAACGAAATTACCACTACTTGGAGGACAGATCATTTAATTTTAAAAAAGTGAGTAACGTCATTATAAAATTTAGTGTTCAATTGACAGCGTCAGACTTTGCTTTATTATTCAATCGGATCATGAACGTATAGTCTATTGAGTCGGCATTATCGTCACCCACAGAAGAAATTATGACGATTGTGTCATTAATTTATGCATTAACACAAGGTTCAATTGTCATTTCAGAAGAGAAGTATTGTTCTTGCTTCCGAATGGAAGCATTATAATAATTGAAATTTATGTTATTGATTTTTTGTGTGAACTAACTGTGTGGCAATTTCCCTTCAATTCTTCCTGAATGACTCAATAGAATTGAATCATTCCTTTTTTTCATTTCTAAATATTGGATTTTTTTCTTTTAATTTTTGTACTGAATTGCCCAGCGAAAACTCGACAAAATATTCTCAATTCAGTGGAGAATGGCTTGAACATTTGTCTCGATGTTCATCTGAGGAAGTTCAGAGACGGCGATGACAGCAATAATAATTGCTTTGATTTATTTGAAAAGGTGTAGAAAATTCATTTTTCAAATAATTATTCAAGCAGTAGGATAAAAAATTCCATAGTACATAGATTTGAAGGTCACAACATTGGAGTTGGATAATCATCAATAAAGTTCTCAATGACGCCCTCCAGACTACATGATTCACTTATTCATCTATTCATCCACTATCAACTTTTATTCCTGAATATCGGCAAACTAACATTAATTCACGAGCGAGTTTTACGTCTCGTAAGATTGAAAATAGTGATAGGTGCCTATAAAATCCACTGTTTATTAACTAAATGATGAACGATAGAGGAATATACAAGTGTAAATATGTTGTAATAAATACGAACGCATGAAAAAAACTAAATGGCCTTTACTTGAGATATTCTGAAGTGAAAACCGATTTTTTCAACAAAATTTCAGGAATTTAGAAAAAAATTATGTGAAAGTCGGTCAATTTTTTTATGAGCCCAATAAAAAATTCAGCATTATCTCTGCATTTTTCATTCTGATATCTGTAAATTGGGCTTCCGAAATATTCCATATCTTCTTTTTCTGTACGACTATGGAATAACAATAATCATTCTCAATTGATTATATTATTTTAAGGCATGAAAACGTTTTGCACTTAAACGCTGCAATTTTTCTTATATCACTCAAAAATAAGAAGGCAGTTTTAAAAAATTTAAGTCGAAAGTTTTTCATGAGAAATTTTTTCAACAAAATAGTTCTACAAAAAAATGCAAGTCTATTTTTCAATGTGCACATGCATTGAAAAAAAAGCATGAATGCGATGCCGAATTGTCGAATAAAATTAATCTTTATAGATTTATTGGATTCGGCTTCAACATAAGTCCAATAAAATGAGATGTCGTGTTTCAAAATTGCAAAAATCTACTGGAAAGTTCAATAGGAATGCAATAGAATAACACAGACATTCTATAATCTATAACTGTCTAAAAAATGGAACATTTTGTAAAATCTTTAACGAAGAATGTATCGTAACAATAGATGAATTCCCTCCAAAATATAATCTCAATCTAGAAATGACCTTAACCTATTAGGAAGACCAACAAAATTCTCAAATTCTAATAGCATTCGATTCTCACATAAATTTAGAAATATTTAGATCGATGTACATGTATTTTTGTAGTTCTACAAACCTATAGGTTCCAGTAAATATTAAATGAAAAAATAGAGGAAAACAAGTGCACTAAAGTGCTGTCAAACCGCCGAGATTACAACAAATTTTTTTAATAATATAGTCTCTTGTAAAGAATTTTATTGTACCCAATTAATTATTCATTGTTCTTAATTACGTAAATTTATAAACTTTCTGTAATTATTTCTCAAAAATATAACCACCAATCCATTGAATTCTCTTCAGCTGTATCCAATGCCGCAGTTTTTACGCTCCATTTTAACACGTGAAATGTTGCTAAAATTCAAAAATTTCAATCTCACCCAATGAACGACCATTTTTTAGCTCCTTTTTTTAAACCACTCCATAAAAATTTAACCAAAACCTGTTAAGTAAATACTTTTGTTTTATTTAAACATTTCAAACCATCTAGCATACACTATTATGAGATATAAAGTGACACAAGTATCACAATATTATCCTACATATATATACATTGCCATTAATTTCCTTCAAAAACAGACTAATGGTCATTATTACTCAAGTGTTGAGTGTCTCGAGGAGCACTCTAACATCAACTAGCGGACATATTTTTTCCACCCCAAGAACGCGTATTAATTCCCCTCATTCAACGTCATGTAAAGAACACGCCATAGTAAATGAAGCAAATACTTGACGCGACAACAACTTCAATACGAGCGACCAAGTTTTTACCTGAAATTTTTTCCCACGTGATGACAGAGCTCTCCTTCGTACCTAAGAATACAACAAACGAAGCAGCAATCTCCAAGTGATTTTACTCCCCGATTACATCAGCGTCCGAGTGAATAATTCTTTTCCCCCCACGTATCCTCCCCATGATCAAGATAAATCTCCCCAACCCTTGGCGCAAAGCCATCCTAGATAATGTCACTCTTATCGATTCCACCGTACTAATACCAAAGTACCTAGCTCTCCGCCCCGAGGATGCGCCAATGTACAATGCTGTAACCTGTAACGAAGAGCAAGACCGAAGACAAGATCGGTTCACAATAATTGTGCATTAGATGCAAAACGAGTGCATAAGCGGAGGGTGGAGTCATTGTAAGGGGTGAGGGGTGAGGGAGTTGGGAAGGTGGCCGTTGTGGCAACTTGGTGAACAGCAATGGATAAAAGAATATGTGAAATAAAAAGAGCGAGCGAGGGAGATGAATAAAAAAGTTAAAGAAAAGAGTAACAACAGAGTCAGAGGACGAGGCTGAAGCCAATAATAAGCCCATAAGCGTGCGTCTCTGCATAGAATGCCAGGTAATGAGGTGGAGTCTGGCTGGGGCCGCACCCTTATACCTTTACCCAGCCGTCTCTCAAGGGGACCCAGCCTAGCTACATCAGGACGTACGCTCGATTGCGAAAATCTTAACGTTTATTTAGAGTCAACGTGGAAATTTCAAATTATTGTTGTTGCCAACCGGGAAAATAAATGGGGATGATGCGCGTGCGCCTACGGCACCTTCGGCCCAGTGGTCAGCGAATTCCATGGGATTATTTCAAGCGAGAATATTAGCACCAGTTTTATTGAATTCTCCGGAGGATTGCGTGGGGATATTCACGCGCAATTACGGATTTCGAAGGGGGAGAGAATCGTTCTGAAAATGGATTTCACGAGTGGAAAAATCTGCTGCCGAGTGCGTTAATGGTTTTTTTTGTACCGGAGGGTTAGAATATTTTTTTAGTTCGAATAGGAATAATTTGATGATTTGTTATGACATATGAGGTCGGGTATGACACCAGTACTTCTTTGTTTTCAGGACAAAAGCATTTCTCCGCGGTTGAATCAGCTGAATCAATTAATAATGTGAGCTCCAATGATGGTTTCTTGTACAGAAAGATTTATAATTCGAAGAATATTTTTGAAATGTTTAATTTGATTGGATATGTATATTATATGCTTTTAAATCACATGATATGTGAAATAATATTGTGTAGACATAGTCCAGGGTATAAGAAAACTGAATTTGCATGTAATGTTTAAGATTTTTGAGAATGGATAAAATTGTTTTGTATAAAGCTATCTTCAAACTTATAAAATAGGAAATAATAATTTTTATTAAGAAAAGTTAATGAAGTGTCAAAAGCGACGTTAGCAAAACGACGTGACAGTTGATCTAAAAAATATTCTTCTATCTCTCTAGATGAGGTTCGTACGACCTTCTTTCACATATGGCATACGATAGGTATTAAATTGTATTACATCTACATAAATATCTCTTTAATACAATTTTGTTTACGTGTTAATGTTAAGCTTGAAGGTCCTGCGTTGAGAATATTCATTTCCGAACCTCCTAAAAGTCACATGAGTCTTTCATAATTTTAAACATTTTAATCAAATTTGTTTAAAGCTGAAGAAATATGAAATTCAACGAGATTCTTCGCTGGGTTTTTCAGTATTTTTTCTACAATAATTCATATGAAACAAGTCTCACCAATTTTTCCATGAAATAATCAGCTTTCAGTCAAGAAATACCTAGAAAAAAAAACAACTCATATTTCCGACTTTGTTCTCCATTTTTCGGTGAAAAACAGGTTAACAGGGCATCTTATTTTAATTGAAATTGAATAATAAATTTCCACTTATTTAAATTTCCCCTGAAACATCAATATATAAGACTAAATGGTCTGAATTCACCTCGTTTCTGTCCGATTCCTAAAAATCATTCAACTAACATTTACCTCCGAAAATTTAAACATTAATTAATAACACAATGATAAAGTACGACCTAAAAAGCGTAATACAAACAAAACAAAAAAGCAACAAACAAACACTTCAACTCCTTATATTCTGTGGGAAATATCTCAATAACAGACATCGCAGAGGAAATTGACCTTTAATTTTTCTCCATCGAATACTTTTATTCAAGCATCAACATTAAAAATTTCCTAAAGAACCCAACACGAATTCGCTCGGTGTTTCGTGTCTTCAAAGGCTGAAAAAAATTAGTGAAAATTTTTGACGAGTCCAAGCGCAGAATTTCAATCGCCAAAATATGACTCCACATCGTAAAACTGTCCCACCCGGTCATCACCAACAACCGAATATGAAGAATGAGGTGAGGATAGCAATATTACATTTTCACGGTTCATGAATTGAGGTTTTTAAATGCGAAACGAAACAGAAGCCAGGAGATTATGTCTTGGTTGTCAAAGTTTGAGTGGCTCCACGTGGGGTCAAAAATAAAAAGGCAAAATCACAGGGAGAAGATGTGTGTCGGGTTGTATTATGCCTTGTGCCTGGGTTCACCTCGGCCTAGGGACCGAGATGAGATACATCACGGCACGGGAGACGTATTATTAATGGTGACAGTGGGCGACTTCGCCTGGGCGGGGTGAACCAGAGAGAATGAGAGAGAGAGAGAGAGAGAGCCTCTCTTCTTTATTTATTCCACTCTGTGCTGCTTTAACATTCACGCGATTATCTTTCCTGCAACTCCCTTATACCATAATGCCGAGGTTGTTAATAGGAAAAATTAATAACTGCTATGATTTTTTTTAATGATTTTTTTCTCTCAGCACAATCCTGATAAATAGAAAGGAGAATTTCTTTAAAAATCACGGGATTTTATCAGTAAAGTTCATTGGATATATTTATTTTAGTTCGGAGGAGAAGTGGTAAAGTTTATGGTTGTATTGCCAAACTGCAAATGTGGTATTGGAGAGGATATCATAGACAACGTCCTCTGGACAATGACTTTAGACAAATTACGTATCAGAAACTCATTAAGAATAGAATTTTCCTACCATAGGAAACGCGGGAGTTTCTAATCAGACGAGATGACACCCTTTTGTTGATATTCTATGAATTTTTCCACGAATGTTCCTTAAAAATATGAAACTGATCAATGACTGTTAACTCAGATTCAATGTTATGATGAGGAATAATGTACACTAAGGATGGAAGATGAAATATGTAGGCAAATTGAATTATATTTGTTGAACACAACAAAAACGCTAGAATAAAAAGAAAAAAAGTGATAAATTTTCCGTCGGTTTTTTTTTAAGTGTGGAAACTCCTGAGTTGGATTATTTATACTATTTTCATTTTAAAATTGATGTACATCATTTCAATTTAAAATATTAAGTATTTCAAATGTTTTAATTACAATCTTTTAGATATTTACAAATCTCTTTGATGTACTTCTGGTCTGTAGCATCTGCAAATTTTTTCGTAGTTCATAGTTTGGAGGAGTTAGAGTTGGTTAAAGCAGCTATTAATTTTGGAGTCGAAATCTAGAATTTCGGCCCCATAAGTACAACTAAAATGGCTAATTATTCCAAATATTCCCAAAGAGGCGTTGAGATGGTAATGATTAGCTTTGACTCCATTGACAATGACAATAGCCTCTCCCTTCAGTTTACACCGACCTTTCAGTCGGTTTGTCAGAAATATTTTGGAAACTCAAGGGAATAACGAAATTTTTACAATATTTTTTGTAACTGGCGATGACTCTAGAAAAAATATTTCTTCGAAACGAAACCCAATTTCCGGAACATTCTGGTCGACTAGCTCGGCCTACTTTGAAAATCTTTGTGACCCGTCGGGTCAGCAGTCAAAAGTCACCCAGATAACCCAGAATCAGTCTACGGTTCGCAAGTCACCTGGCAAGTGTTGTTAACGTTCAACTAAATGCGTCAGATTATCACTTTTTTCTTTGAATTTTATTTTAAGCTTTCTAGCCTATTGCTTCATTCCACTAGATACAAAAATATGATTTAAAAAATGATTGAAAACATTATTATGTGGATGTAGTGTATATATTTACCTGGAGTTCTTTCTTATCCAACATTGGGATTTATGTTCTATTTTAGGTATTCAGTTTTGAGAAGTTCAGGAAGGAATCTACGAGTAGGAGAATTTTTTGAATCAGGTCTTTTACAATCTGACATATTTCCTAGGGAGGAGCCAGTTTTTTTGCTACTTCGACTCAATTCCCTTCAAAGTTCAAAGACCTTCCTTATGCCAGAAGATTAATTATTCATAGTTTGTTCAGAACATCATTTTATTTTTATTTTTTTGTTGTTTAAAGTGCTAGAACCGAAGAATTCAATTATTTACACTATTTTCATTTTGCATCTTGTGTACATTATTTCAGTTTAAAATATCAGGGCATGGTATACATTTAGTTTGCACTCTTTAAGGTAATTACATATGTGTTCTATTTTGTGATTCTGCACCACATGGACATTTGGGATCATTAATGATGTCTATTCTACCCAAGAAGATTACAATCATTTTAATTGTTGAACAAAAATCAGTTTAGTGAAGATCCGGAATGAGAAAATTCAATAAGATATTTTGGAATTATTAAGTAAATGGAAGGGTTTATTTGAGGAAAAGGGTGGGTTCACTCACCACAAATTAATGGTGTTTGCAAATCAATATCAAGAATTTTTTTAACCATTTGTTTTTACACTTTCCTATAATTCATCCTTTCAATGCGTGGTTACGAACACAACCTTTCAAGGTTATGATTTTCGGAATTCATATCCCGCGAACATTCCGAGGTCCACCCCAACGCCCCCCGCAGGTCCCAGGGAGGAGTGTTTTTCATGCTAATTCCCATTCATGCCCCCAACCAGGACAGGGTTAGCCAGAGAAGATTACTGGGTCCCTGCCCCATGACCCCGGTTTCCGACAACGAGAGTTGGTTCGTCCCGTTCATGCTCTCACTCTTCGTCGAAGTCGCCATTTCCGATGGCCGCGTAACCACTTACACACTTCAATCACATGCATTCTACAAAATCCCGTGAACGCGGCGAATGACTCCCTAGACGACACAACAACCGGTGCCGCCTGAGGCCACTGAAGATTCCTGATTATTTCCACAATGCACTCCCACTGTGGTACATGTTACAATTCACCCTAAAATGGGGAGCTCGCGAAATAATATGGCGACAAAAATGTCATCCCCTGATTTCCCTGATTTTTGAAGATATTTTCTAATTTTCTGATTTTCAGAAATATTTTATAATTTTTTGATTTGAAGACATATTTTCAAATTCGCAGGTTTTCCGAGATATTTTCTAATTTTCAGAGTTTTAGAAATATTTTCCAATTTCCTGATTTTCAGAGGTATTTTCTGATTTCCTATTTTTCAGAGAGATTTTCACATTTTCCTGATTTTTAGAGATATTTTCCAATTTCCCTGATTTTTGGAGATATTTTCTCAAAACCTGCCAAAAGAGGGGAAAAGGGAAAAGGGGGAGAATTGGAACCGGCACTTTCTATCAATTATCTTCTTTCTATCACTCTAAGTCCTCCAACATTTTTAAGCACCAAATACCGAAAGTCCAACTGACAAGAAACCCGGACGGGTCACTGTCGCCACTACAGAATCCTCTCCGACATGTGGACCTGGACCTGAGGGACTTGACCCACTTCAATGAAGCGGAGACCCTTAATAAGTCCGACTTTTCCTTCTTACCCTAAAACAGGGACCAGTCCACAGGAATGAAAACTGGATTTCCCTCTATTAAGGGCCGTCGATCATCGGCTAAAACCAGTAAAACCAAGACAGATAGTAGGGATGACAATAAAAAAGCAAAATGAACTCAATCAGAGAATCCACTGAGGAAAACATCAAATTCAATAGCCAGTAAATTATTCACCATCAACAATGATGAGGGATTTATTGCCTCCAGGCGTGCGAACAGGAAAATCAACTCGAATCTTAAGGGACCATTTCGCTATACCGTCCCACTTTGCCTCCCCCAAATTAACTTGACTAGTATTACTAGTCAACTACTGAATTTATAATAAACAATGTTTTTGCTGTAGTTTTCTATTTAAATTAAAGTATATTCCGAGCAGACAAGTTTTTCCTGCGATTATTTATAACATTCCTTGGCTGTTGAAAAACTTTAACTCTATTACAGACTTTAGGAGTTGATAAATAACAAAATGATGGCTTTTAGCATGCGAGGTATAGACCAATCGGGTTTATGGGCCCCTGGGAACGATGGAAAAATCGAGGGCAAGGCCCCGAACTCGATTTTTCTTTATTCCACGAGAAAACTGTTCCTACGACGGTTTCGGCTAAAAAATCCGGGGTAAATTGATAAGTTTCCATGTGGAGTCAATTTTTTGTTGCTTCGATGTTCCGAGAATTTTTGAAATTTTATTGAATTCCCAATTTTCCAGTAACAGAAAGATAAAAACTTTATAATTCAGATTAATGGGAGAGTAAAAATGAATGTTCATAGCTGAATTACATTGAATTTCTAGGGAAGTACAGAACAATTTTTAGAAGTTCAGGTTAACGAAATTCCTGCAAAATTCTGAGACATCTGGAATTCAAAGTAAACTGCCTTTTCCGAATTTTCATGATTTTTCATTAATTTTGCCGGAATAATTGATCTGAATTTGACCATTTTCAAGAATATTGCCATGAAATTATCCATTTTCAGAGATGAAAATTCCTTGAAATTCTTGAATTCCTTGAAATTCCAGTGGGAATGTTACTTCTTAAAAATGCCCGAGAACATTACCAGAACTTTTCGTGTACGATTTTTCAGTTATTTTTATTCTATTTAGTACGTGACATGGTTTTACACTCGACGAAGAGAAATATTCAGTAAAAATGACGTAGAAATTCCGTAATTCCCAAGCGAGAATGAAGATCTGATAAAAATTGCGGAAGATCCTGTAAAAAATACGAAACGCTCAGTAAATAATACGCTGCGAGTTACGTAATTTTTACGGACCGTTCAGTATTTTTCATCTGTCCCTTCGTAATTTTTATCGGATGTTTGTCGTCACTCGCAAATTACGGGACTTTCACGTAATTTTTACTTAATTATTTCTCTCTGTGTAGGATGAAATTGAAATGAAACTCCTGGAAATTTCTCTGGGGATCATAAGTTACGGAGCTCTCAAGAAACTAGTTATCCTGCCCCACCTCTTCTCGCTTACCTCACCAGCAAAAAAATATATCATGCAGTAATTTTTCTTCGACGGATTTTTTATTCTTGATCTCCATTGAAAGAGAGATAGATAGCGTGGATCCAATCGACCTGTAAATCACGCAGGCATATCTCGAAGGTATCGGCAATGTCTTGGCACGCGGGATTCCACGTACGCGCAAAAGGCCGAGAGCTCGCGCGCCACCGCTGGAATCCAGAAAACGTCCCCGGGTGAATTCTCAAAATGTCATGATCCTGTATCCTTCATTGTCGTAAAACCGCTTGCATTCTTCCACTAGAACTTTTTGATTCTTCCACGAGGGTCGTTCGCCTAATTAATTACTAATTCAATTGATTATTAGTACAAATTTTTTAGCTTAAAAAAATGTCAAATTTTGAAAAATCGACGAATAAGAAAGGGTTTTCAGTCAAGGTCATATGGAGAATGTACGCAATATTACAAAATATCTCGGTCTGATCTGAACCACATTTATAACTACATATATATATTGTATTGAGGATGAAAAGACAATTAGTGAGTTACCTAAGAGATTTTTGGGCCTCATTAAGGACCTCCATTTCACATGACCCTGAAGCATCTCATAGGATATGGAATCCCCCGTCGTGAGCCTTCAGAAATAATAAAATAAACCTCACAAGCACAGATGAAAATGACAATTGATATCGTCTCCAGAAACAGAAATTTGTTGGCGGAATTGCAAAAAAATCCATTGGTTTTTTTTTTCAAAATTTGAATGGAAAGAAAATCCAAAGAAGGAATGCTGTATTTCAACCTCTTGGCATAAAACCGTAAAAACATAGGGTTCTTCGTAACAATTGTTTTTCATTCTGAAAATGATTTTTTACAAAGGGTAGTGTACCCCTCTCTGCCCAAATTTCAGTTTTTGAGAACGATTTCAGCTGTCATTCCCATCATTGCTTAAGAGATTCATTTTATACTGCAAAATCTTTACGCAAAGAGTCTCCTTCCATTTTTGATTCTCAAATCACCCTAATAAGCTCTCAGCCCCAAAGGGTATTTTCACCCCCTC
This sequence comes from Diachasmimorpha longicaudata, assembly GCF_034640455.1. NCBI lineage: Eukaryota > Metazoa > Arthropoda > Insecta > Hymenoptera > Braconidae > Diachasmimorpha > Diachasmimorpha longicaudata. The sequence continues at coordinate 772,553 of NC_087239.1, read as the reverse complement.
CCTAATATTTAGTTTCCTATAACAAATGAGTTTTATAAAAATCCGTACAAAATATAAATCCTTGGAAGAGATATATTTTGTTGTGAATTTCACCCCTCCTCCCCCTTCATTATTGTCTTCATGACGTCAAAATTGAGTCAGACATTAATGCGACGTACAGCATAAATTATCTACATGAACACGTAATTTACGTTGAACGTCACGTTCAGACATCTAAATCAAGAAATCATAAAGCTTGAATTTGGAAGGAAAATTATGAAATGTCATGTTCCACTAGAAGTTCAATAAAATCCCCACTTTTCGATCACCAATAATTCTAGAGTCGTCCACATTACTTGAAATTCCAATGAAAAGATTTACATTCAGAATTGAATTATGAGGAACTTTCAACCAATTGGAAATTCAAGAATACGGTAGAGTCTCATTATAATCGCTCACCTCAGTTTTATTTCCCCTTGATCGCTTTTTCGTACGTGTCAAGACTTCCTCCACTTCCGAAGAACAACGAACAAATTGATGTTTTCTCTATTGTCACATCGTCAGAGTGATCAGATCACCCTCCCCTCCTTCTGATACAGATAAAACTTGAGAGATATTGTTTCTAAACTCTAGAAAAAATTTTTTAGGGTCAATCTTTTTTTTTTCTAGCCCTAAATAGGAAATTCAGTAATTTTGATATTTTTTTCTGGTCATAAATGCAAAATTTACCAATTTTGGTAGAAATTACCCTCACGTCTACTATTATCACTTGCACTGAGAGAATAATATAATTGTGCCAATTAAATATTCTTCTGATAACAATTTAAAGTTGATTTTCCAATGAAAATTTCGGACATTTGTTTGTCTAAAGCAAATACCATTGGCAAAATTATATATTTCTCTCAGTGTGAGATAAAATAAACAAGAATAACCTGGGCTATTATTTCTCTCTAGGATTACTTCAACTTTTCACTGATTTTTCCTCAACTTTTTTCCACACGTCCTTGCGTATATGCCGAATTCTTCACGGAAAATGTCAGACAACCGAACCCCGAGATAAAGGAGGTGAACTGAGTCCCTGGAAATTCTCTCCACGGTGAAAGATTTCTCTCAATTTAACCTTCGACTCACCGAACTAGGGGTAAAAGTCATTCGCGTGCAGACTCACTTGAACTATCCGCCGCTTGTAAACGCCTCGGTAGCACCTGACATTTTAGAGAAAAAACGTGACATCTTACATTGCATTGATTCATGGCAACTCGTTCTTCATTCCTGCAAACATAAACACTTTAATCTTGGAAAACACTTGGGAACATATTATCTCTCGAGAGTATAAATTAACGAAAATCCATCGTTAATGTGGACTTCAGGTTTTGATGAGTTGCAGACAATTTTCATCACTTGAAGCGAGGAATTTTGCAATTTTAGATGATTATGTAAGGAAGCTTTTTCTCATTGAATGCACCTACGCAATGTCTATTATCGAAAGTGTTCCTGGATTTATTTACATGCCAGTAGCATAGTTATGGTAATCTTCATGGCAAATGCAGGACCTTTCGTGCTGAGCAAATCTTGAAAAAATAATGTAAGACGTGACGTATTATTGGAGTTCTCTATCTCCTAGCTTTTAAAGGTGTAAGTGATAAAATAGAAAAAGATATCGATAAATTAATTTGTCTAATGTAAAAAGTTATACATTTACTTGGCAGGAATACTTAATTTTCAAAAATTTTATTCATTGGATTAAGTCATTCTCAGGGGAGTTTGATTAGCGTTGGTTGCTCTTAAAGATGTCTATATTGCACCCAACTTTAAATTAATTATGTTAATGATTTTGTCTTGTTATCATAAATGTCTGATTTTCTAGATGAAAGAATTCCAATAAATTTTTTAATGTTCATAATTTTTGAAGGAGTTTTCTGCTTAGAAATAATCATTACTAATAATTGGTGACATATTTTTAAAAATCAAGGGCATATTCTTGAAAATTAAAATTATTTCTCTAACCACTAGAGCTTAATGTTCCGCGGTGATTATAATTATAATTGTTTAATTCAGAAATTTGAATAACTCTCTTATAATTTCTATTCTGCCACTGGAAGGAATATCCCTAATGTTACGAAATCAAAATTTTACTTTATAATGTCGAGTATAATAGAATTTTAAAATTATATTATACTAGACATTAAAAAGTAAAATCTTAGTAGACATGTACTAGACATGAATAATGAATTGTTTAGAAAATTATACTATTTTTTTATACAATCGATGCAAATAAAATATTTTCTATAAAGTCCTCAGTTCGAATTTTTCAAGCTTCTTTAAACAAAAAAGAAAAATAAAACCACGAAAACAAATTATATCCTGAAAATCTAATAAAAAATTTGTCAATAAACAAAGTTATCAACAACAGTGTCACAAAAACCATTCGCGGAGGTACTTTATGTTTTACATCACAAAATACCACAGTACCTTCAATTCACATAGAGGAATTTTCTATAAAAACTCTAATAGTGGAACTGGAAAGAATTTCACTCCCTCAGTTATAAAAAAATCTATTGCTATCAGGGTAAAATATCCTCAATATTGAAATTTCGCCCTAAAATCAAATATCCTATTCTCCCTGTAAATAAAATTTCTAGCCATCGCTCTGATCCTCTTTTTCCCTCCTAACACGAGAATTTTTCTTAGTAATTCTTCTGAACCGTCAATAAACCAATAAATCATAACAAATGTTCAAAAATCAGCCACATAAAGATCTAAACTGCTAAAAATGTGAGCTCATTTCTCCATTCTCTGCTTTAAAAAAATGTTTCCTGCCTAGGTCACGACACTAGTGCGTAATTTTCCACTGCGGCCACGACCTCTGCTCCCTTTAACGCTCCGAAAAGCACAAAAATTGTCACGTAACGGTGATACATACAGTACTATACAAGAGCCAGCAAGATAAACAGAGGAGGCATCTACGAGTGAAATTGACAGGGAGAGAAAAGCGAAGGAGCGTGGTTCCTTGAACATTAGAATACCTAACGAGGACATCACGGTGGGACGTAGGTGCGCGGGTGTGACGATGAATCAGTCCGTGTATGTTTCAGCTATAGTCTAGCGGGCCTTGTAATACACACGCTTTTCGCCCACAACCCTCCCTCCCCCATCCGATTTCACTGTCATGAAATTATTGATAAAGCTGACAAAAATCTGATAAAAGAGCCAGAAGATTAACCCTCTGAAAAATTGAATCAGGAAATGACAGTAATCACTGGTCAATTTTTATTACAACTTGACTCGTCTTTTATGGCTCATTCATTCTGTCTCTGCGTATTACTTGTTCCTTTTTTTTTTTTTTTTACGGACGTCTTTTTATTTTCACGGAGAATGAGAGAGATCCGCAGGGCTCCTCTGGAGCATCTTCCCGAGTGAGGCTGAAATACACAAAATGAAATATGAAATAATGGCTCGTGGCCGTTGGTACTGGACTTGAAGGCACACGCTGCGGCGCACCCATATCTACGCCCCCATGCGCCCATGTGAGAGGGCCTATATCTATGGCACAACGGTTCAGATACATTATGTACATATAAATATATAATGTAGCATTCTACCCAACATCTTGAAGGTTTCTAACAATTTTATTCACTTGGGACGAGGTTTTTTCAATTGAAAGGTTAATTTTTGTTGTTTCATGCTGAGCACTTGTCAATGATCATGAGAAATTGATGGGGGAGAAGAAGAAAATTATTATTATTATTGTTTATATGCTGGGGTTTGGGGAGAGTGAAGAGATGATTGATCGGAATTTAAGTTTTTTTAAAAATTATTTTGAATATTCCAAGCTTTTGTAGAAATATTTATATTTTTCTTTCAAATAATTGTAATCACTGGAAATGAGCAATTGGATCTTATAAATTTATATATATATATAGCGTAGATTACAGTCGAAATTTTCATCTTCAACTCCACAAGAACAATTAAAATCTTGGATTACTTCAATGAACGACATCAAATTAGATTATTAGATCTTTTATGCTCTACAAAATAAGAGAAAAATACACGAATGAAGGCAGTGAAAAAAATATTGGGAGCCAATTAAACACTCATCAAAATATTTTGGGTTCATCGAGACGAATGAATTTCCATAAAACTGTTATCAACTATCTCGTTATAAAGATATTTCAACATCTAGCTAAAGCTGGAAAACCTATTAATTCACTGACGTTCTACAACTTCACTTCGGTTTTAATACTTATGAATTATGAATATGGTCATGGATCTATGGCGTAGATTCCGAAACAGCATGTACATATGACTACATAATATAGCGTTATTTACAACATCTTGAAGGTTTCCGACGATTTTATTCCCTTGAAAGATGACTTGTTTCATCTGTGAAAGTTATATTTTCGCTGTTTCATGCTGGGCACTTGTCAAGGAATCATGGTAAATTGTAAATTTGAATTAAAATGTTGACTTTCTGTGTAATTTAAGAAAATCAATTGCTAAGTTAAAATGGAAGTAAATCAATTGAATTCTATTCATTGATCTCCGTCCACGAAATAACTGATTTGAAGAGAAAATGGGGGAATACTAGCTGCGCAATTCAATAAATTTTTGAAAAACGTGTCAAGGTTTTCTCTATAATCACTCGTCATCAGAAAAATGTCTGTTATCAATGACTGCATCTGTTCTCTAGACATTTTTTCTAAACATTCAATTCTTACTAAAACTAAATGTCGATATTGTAATCCCCGGAGTAAAAATTGTAATATACCGAGGAGAAATAATTTGAAAAAATTTTAATGTTTATGGTATTATCATTGTGAAAATCAATCTCTTGAATTACACAGACCTCAAAGTATTAAAAACGAAAGTAGAATTTAAAAAATTAAAATTCGAAGTACTTGTTATTGAAAGCAATCTGTTGATTCCATAATATTCCACATAAAAAATCAATAAAATTCTATTTTTTGAATCTAAACTTCTTATCGTATTTCTAAAATGCGGATTTTAATAAAATATCGTTTATAAACGCATCATTTAATTTTCTTGACATAAACAACTAAAATGCAGCTTAATAAAAGATGAAATTCTATAGCTTTCTCGTATAAAGAAGTTCCTATAGGACATGATACACAATAAAAATATGTAATAATGCACTGCGATTCTGCTATAGAATCCCTCAAAAGCAAATAGAATCATCAATAGAATTTTCATTTCTAAGTCTCCATAAATATAATCGTCATAACATTTATGCAATTCAGGGAAAAAATGGAGAGGTCTGACTCCGCAGGACCGTCGCCCCTACGTCGAAGAAGCTGAGAGACTTCGAGTAATTCACATGCAGGAGCATCCAAACTACAAATACCGACCGCGTCGTAGAAAACACGCGAAAAGAGCACCAGGTGCACCAGCATCACCGCCATCATCTGCCAATACCCCGGGAACTAGGTCGACACCAGTTGGAGGTACATCGGTGCATCACTCAATGTAAGTTGTCCGGCAAAATGCCATCAGGAAAGAAAAAAAATTTACATCGAATGACCCTCGCATTAGCATAATGAATATCAATCACCACGTAGATAACGAAGGGAAAATAATCTTTTTATTCAGTTTTTTTTCTTCATGCATATTTAAGGACAAAGATGGACGGATACCAGGGGATTCCCCAGTTACCCTGGGGCGGACACTCGCCAATTTCCTCGTTGTATCATCAGCAAGGTCAACACGGCATGCAGGACTATAAATCGGAGAATAATTCATTGTACGGAAGCCCGTATACACCGATCATACATACTCCTGATGCATCACCCATTGCTAGTCCCGAACCTGATGGTAATTCCATTTATTCTCATTTTTTATTATAAGCGATAGGCAATATGCAAGACGTGCACCAGGAAAATAATCGAGCATTGAGTTGATATAGAAGGAAATCTATGTGAACTCAATGTGATCAGAACGCATCATTATCGATTGTATTACCGATTCTTTCTTCTGTTATGAACAACAACAGAAGATTTTTCAATTTTTTCACATTTTTCTACGCATCCTGAACGCAATCAGATTTTTTTATTAATATCAGCTTTAACTTCCCTAATGTTCTAACAAATAAACTGAGTGCGTATTTTTTTTGCTTTGCCCTTTTGCCAATTTTTTAATTAGGCATTAGAATATTGTTTACGAGGTCTATTAACGATAGATTGGGTACAGTATAGCGGTCTGGACTGTATTTATCATATTTTTTATCCATATTCTTTAAAAAACTTATCAATAAGTTGATATTCGTAATATAATAGTTGCTATTCTACGAGGTAGTTTCCGATATTTCGTTATTTTAGGTGCCATCTTTTCCACTGATTCTCAAAGCGTCTTTCTGATATTCGAAATTCCGTAGAAAATCACTTGTGATTTCAATGCTGAAGTTTTTTATGATTGCGAACTCATAGTTCAGACTTTCGAAAATTTCCTTGGCAAAATTGCGTTTTAGGTTTTTCCAGTATTGGAAAAATGAACCAAATTGGAAATTGAAAATGAAATGACTGTAATTTCAAACTACAATTTTATCCATCTCCGAATTAAATATTCAATAAGATCTAAGAAATTCACTTGCTCTATTCTGCTGCGTTCTACGTCTCAACTACTGAATTCATCGTCGTCCATAAATGTTAATTAATTAAGATGAGAATCGCTACCTAATGACGAAATAATTTATTCCAAAGGGGAAACAAATTTTTTAATGTATCAAAAGTGACGAAGAGTTTGATTATTTATTCTGAAAAAGAGTAAAAATTTTCGAAACTTTATGCAAATACAGGATAATTTCTCACATTCTAACAAGGCTCATAAAAATAATGGAGATATGTTGAAATGCAACAGCTCCTCATACAGATTTAATTACCCCCGTTAATTAACTCATTAAACCATAAAATAACCGTTGAATTGTATGACTCCAGGGGACGGGACGCACCTTCCATCCTCACAGAATCCGGACCCGGAGAGGGAACTTATGGAGGGTACTAAACACAATGAGATGGTTGAACAGAGCAAACGCTACACCTACATGAACACCGACAGTCAGTTGCATACTGGACATGCCGGAGGCACTACCATATCATCCTGTCAGAATACTCATGGATACACCGACACTCTGACCTATAAGAAATCCGTGAGTCATTCACTCAATTTATGTCAGAATATTTTACCCACAATTGAATTTTCTCCCAATCATGTTCAAACGTTCCTCCTCTTTCTCATTCATTATTTTTAACGTAAAATCCCTGAAATTAAATTACTGTTTTATAATTGGATAAGTTGTTGGGCTTTCAAAAGATTAAACTGTGAATATCATCCCATGCAGGAGAAATTAAGACACATTTAAGACAGGAAATTTGTTGACGTTCCACATCTTGTGACGTCGCAGAATAGTCTTGAATAGGATTTTGGATTAGGTAGGACGGGAACCAGGATTATTATCGATATTGTTTTAAAAGACAATTAAAATTTTTTACAATTGTTCACTCGATGACATGTGCACAAAAAGAAATTTTTCTAAAAAATTCGAGTGGTGGCACTGGACAAAATTTAAACCACTGGTGATGAGAAATTTTAGTTCTTTTAACGTAACAAAATTAGGGATGGGGAGGGGGGGAGTTGACAATTTTCTTTCTGGTCGTCACATTACTAAACTTACGATAGTTCACAAATATTAATGTTATTTTTTTTTAATTAACGATAACTATGGGAGCAAAACAATCAAATAAATAATTCCAGAAAATTTTCATTGATATTCTAGACTATCTCGTTACGGAAATCACAGTTAATTTTAAACTGTTCCACTTCTTATTAATTTTTAATGTAAAGCAGCTAAAATTAAATTCCTCATTTCGTATTAGGTAAGTTATTTGAACTTCGAGAGACAGACGACGAGCATAGCTGCTGTTGGAATTGCCAATGGCATGATGGTATCCTGTAACAAACTGAGGTCTGGCTTTGACAATGTTGGCTCGGTCACTGGAACATTTTATCCACCAGTTGCTTCGCCACACGATCAAACGCTCCATTACAGTAGCCCACAACCACCCAAGGGAGGTAGCTACTCGATGCAGGCTAATGTTGAGAGCAATTATAATCATCAAATTAATTGTGGAAGTAGACAGCAGAGTGTGGGTTTGAGGAATACGAACGATCAATGTTCAAGTAAGTTCTCCATTATTGGCTATTGGCTAAAAATATTTTTGATAAATTATAAGAAATGTTGAATGTTTTGTTTGTCGAAATTATAAAGCATTTAAACAATACAGAAAATTGAATTCACTCTCGTAATATATCCATTCAGCATACAAATGCTTTCAATTATTTGTAACTTATGAATTGCTCATTAGTTATTAGAAATTAAAAAATTTCATATGAATACTAACATTAATACACATACGAATGATAATTGTGTTTTTTTTTTCAACGTCAAAAAACATTAAATTAAACTAAAAAAATCTTACGCAAAAAATCAATTATTTGTCCACTGAACTTGACTGCTTCGCGCACATATTTCCTGAATTACGCTTTCAATTGCGCTTAGAAATGAATACGATAGGTAACCATATTCAAAATATTATCATGATTCCTTACCTGACAGCTCCAATAATATATAAAAATTCTCGGCATAGTTTAGTAATAATAATGGTAAATATCTATAACAAACTTTTTTCCTCCGTTATTTTTATGCTTACAAAGAAGCTATACCCCTGATCATACCTTAAAGAACATAAATAATGCATATCTTTCATGTATACCTACTACACAGTCATCAAACAAAACGTTAAGCTGACTACATTCGCTTTAAAAAACGTTGCATTAATTCACATGAATTTTTTATTAAAGGTATGAAAAAGAGATAACTGATGATCGCTATGAAATCATAATTTAAAAATTGAAAATCAAGTAGCCGTTTGATCACATAAAATTCTTTGATAAGCAAGTAATCAATTCATTTTGAAAAACCCTAGAATATTAATTAATTTGTTTTTAATGTATGGAGTCTATATGCATATACATATAATTGCAAACACCATTTCAAAATCACATAGTTAGATATTTTAGTTAAAACACAAATGACCTAAAAAACATTGAATTTCTCAATTTTTTTAGCTGTATCTCATCGTTATCAACTGCATCATCAAGAGTATCAACCAGAGCCCCAATCAAATCAACAACAACACGTGCTCAGTCATCTAGATCCCACAATGACCGATGAAGAACAAGAACAGTCCCTACAGTTCGAGAAATATTATAAATACACACATCCAACGAGTATCGCCCACACAACCATGACAACTCAGAGTCTCCTGGACAGCAATCACAATTACGCCAGTGATTTGCGTTATTACACACCTCAGCAAAGCCAGATGGATCTCTCCAATAGTCAGTGTATCGTCGATGATCAGCAGAGCAAGGATAATCAGTGTTCATCCAACAGTGGGCACTCGATTGATCAGTATCACCAAGGTATCGACATTGTCAAGTATCAGGAGCAGCAGCAGGCGCATCAACAGCCACCGCACCCCAGCCAGCCACAGGGGATCGATCAGGTGTCGAAGAGCGATGATGACTTCAGTGTCATTCTTGCTGATGTCAGAAAGACCTGCTACAGCAGTTAGTGATACCAGGATAGGAGTCTCAGCGAAATACTAAGGTGAGAGTGGAAGTCACAATCGAGCGGAAATGACTCGAAATTCTTCAAGGCTTCTCCGCGCGTCTTATCGCCACATCTACTCCAAGACGAATTTTGCTTCCAGGAAACGTGAGTTTCCTTTCTCACACACTGTTCCAAGTCTTTGATTAAGGGGGAAGGTACGAAAAACTTTCGTAGAAAAATCTGGCGAATTGGTTACGAAATGTTATTGAGTTTTCTTTTTTTTAGGATTGAAACAATCAATTTTCGAAAATTGAGGAATGTAGTCAGTAACGGTTGACAACACCTCATTACATTCGATTTTTACTTCACTTTCGATTCATTTGGAGGGGATTTTATGGGAAATTCTGTCTTCTATTTGCATTTTTATTCGATAGCACTCCATTTTTTCTCATAACTTTTTCTATGGACATGATATTCTACGTTGGGAAGAAATAAAAATTATAAGAAGAACTTGAACAATGTGAATCAAAATATTGTTACACAAACTGTGCCCATAGAAAAGTTTCAGAGAAAAATAAAGTTATACAAAAGATATTCCATTTTTTGGGAAAAAGGCGCAGTAAAACTGAAGCGCAAAATTCTTTAGAAGTTTCTACGAAATTGTTTCGCAGCAAATTATTCCGATGCACAAATCGATGTGTTCTAATGAGGAGTGCCTACGTCATTTAATATTCATAAGCGAAATATGTGCTTCACTGCCTGAGAATTACCATCTTGCTTGTTCTCAAAAATTTCAAAATTGACAATTCGAAATTGTAAAGAATAAGGAAATTAGAAACTTCTGATTGATTATTCCAGGAAAATGCATACGAATCGAGAAAATTCAGGTGAATAGATTTTTGAATTTGCAGTTTATAGAAAATTTTGTGTAAATATTTTGGCAGTGATGTTACTTTTCCAACACAACGTCATGATAAACAATTATTTCCACTGCAAAATATTGTGAGAATAGATGTTCAATGCTAGTTTATTCAGTAGTCCCTCTTGAAGTGCATTTTCCCCATTAGTCCACGTCGATATGTTATCTTCGTTTTGCATTATAGAAAGGTCTAGGAAAATTATGTACTTTTGATCTCGTAGTTGATGATTGTTAACTTCCATTCCATGACTTGTGGATAAAGACAGTGAAATTAATAATTCCAACCAATTGGTAGTACTTAATTAAAAGTGTTGTATCTTGAATTAGAATTGTATATTTTTGTTTTATTTGAGATAAAACATCGTCGATTTTATTTCAGAATGACGAGTTATTTATTTTTTGAGTTAATCAGTGATGTGATGTGAGTTTATCCGATTGAAAATTGTCATTCTCTAGGCACATCGTACTATTTATTTTTTATAACTATTTTCGACTGTGAAAATTGTCCAGCCAATTTTGTTTTTCCATATAGGAGTTAGCGGATAGATGATTTTTCCGGATTTTTAGGTATGAAATCGCGTAGACTAGATTTTTTATGATTATTGTGGTAATTAAATTTTGTTTGTAGAATTGTTTCTGTAAATAAAAGATTCCTTTGGTAAATGAGTGCTTGCTGTTTAGTCGACGAGACGATTTGTTAAACGATATTTAGATAATTTGATGCGTCTATCAGAATGATTATTCTTTATCTTGCGTTTAATCATGATTGTTAAGGATTATTTCATTAGGTAGAGATAGGAATTTCGAGACAATCTCTTGTTGACGCATTTAAACGGGACATGTAGGCAATTATTAGGTACTTTTACACAATGAATAATCACAGGCATATATAGTTTCTACAGTGTAATTACAACAAAAAATAATGTAATAAATAAACTTGATATTTTCACGAAAAAGAAACTCAGGTGATTGGTGTCAATGGTTTTTTGTCTTTATTAAATATTTATAAAAATATGTATATGGTTTAATTAGGTGTGTAAAGCAAAAAGGTCTTAGGTGGTATATTACAGCAATTGATTTTTGTTCATTATGTGGTGGTGACGAATTGCTCGATTTTTCACAATTTCGGAGGCTATTACCCCAGTAATTATTACTATTCTTTCAGTGTTTGAACAATTTTTTCTTATATTCATCATGAGCAGGCTAAATTTCATTTCGTTCTCAATGAATTTCGTGGTTGTTCAACAATTACATTATTTTTTCTCAACTTTGCAATATAATCAATGTTAAAATTCATTCAGGGGTAACAAAATGAAAAATTCTATTAATGGAATTCAATTTTATGAAATACAGTGGTTTAAAAGGTCAACTTTAACCAGGAGAACGTAATGCGTATGGTATCGGTCGCACATCAAGAATAGAATTTTTCGTTCTATATGAAAATGTCGTTCAATAATCCTATCTGAGATTTCCGTAGAATATAAATTTGGAAAATTGAGAAATATCAGATACGAACAGTATTTTGTATTGATTAGACTGTAATTCTTTTCACTGCATGTCTTTGTTGAAATTAGTTGACAATCATATCATTTTCTTCGACTTCTTTTGCCATAAATGAAGCTTATCAAAAGTTAGAACTAATAAAAATGGAAAAATTAATGTTTCTGCAATGTTTGGTTCGACGATGTTCGTTGACATTCGTTACAAACGGACTCAGTTTCGTTTCATTTTTCTCAATGAATTCAGTAGTTTTCCAAAAAGCACAGGATTTTTTTTAGCGGTTCAATACCTTTCATATTGGAATTCATTCTGGGGTTACAAAATGAAAAAACTCAATTACAAATGGTCCTAAAAATTACGTCTAAATAAAAGAAACGTACGTATGATTTGTGTCGAGTCCTAAATTTAAAATTGTTTAGCTACCTACGTTCTCTCAATAATTAAAATTGGAAAGATTTCAGTCGAATGTTTCATATTTGTTGGTTCCGTCTTCATATCATTCACATCGTTTTTCCTTGTTACAGTTGAATAGTAAGAAAAAATTGATACCAAGAATTAAAAGTTAATTTATCACAGGTTAAAAATGACAAGAAAAAAAAGATGAAAATTACCCACTTTTTATTTAAATAATTGTCTTTTGTTTTCGTCATGAGCAGAGTCAATTTCATTTTTTTCATCTCATGAAATTCACTGGTTTGTCGTTGAATGATAACAACTAAAAAATATCAGGTGCAAATACCAGATATTGATTCCTTCAAATATTATTTTATACCGTTTTCTCGAATGGATTAGCGAACAATCAAATGATTATAATTCCCTTTCTCCTTCATAATTAAATATTGGTTCGTTCTGAGCAGTCAAATATGGACTTTAATTCTGACAGACAACAAATAACAAAAGTGAGGAAGTGAATATTTATATTAGTTACCTAAAAGACCAGACGTTAAAGTTGTCAGCTGCTCTCTCTCTCTATTTCATTTTTCCCTTCCGGAAATTAAAATATCTTCTGTTTGACGGAATTAAAATGTTTTTCAATAAAAAAACTGTAAAAGTATAATTTACCTTTTTCACAATCTAAAATTGATGGAATTTTAATGAAATAGATGAAAATGGATTCCTGTAATTGGTTTCTGAATAATAGAAAAAAATGCAATTAAAAATTAATTGCACGGTTGGCAAACATTTGAAAAAAGTGATATCTCTCGATAAAAACACTGAGTGAAGTATATGGATTAAAATTTGACTTTAAATGACGAGAGAGATGCATTACTATAAATAGACATCATCGGGACATATTGGTAGTGCAATTAAATTCCCCCTTGTTCATTTCTAATTTCCACGTATATCGCACGTAAATCTACATCAATTAAATGTATAAAATAATAACAAATTCTTCGATTTCTTCAACATAAAGTGATTCCCCAAAATTTGACATTGATTTTTATCACCTCAGTGATGAATGTACAAATGTAATAAATTAAATAATTTCGATTGGAAAGAGCCGATGGCTACTGGGATAAAGTGATCCTTGCAATTTACAATGTAATTACACTTATTTACAATTTCTATTTACAGTCACACATACTTTAATTTTGTCGGATCTCCTGAATATTTTTAAATTTGTTCATTCACCGGTTTATCCATATTTTCGGACGAATAATATCGAGTTTTTATAGCATTATTGTCAACGAAACGATTTCCCATTTTGAATTTTCAAATTTGATTGTGTACTGTGTTCCATCTAACTCTAATTGTGGTAAATTTACATATCAAATGGACAGATTTAACAGTCTTTCATGAATGGTTTTCTAATCAAAGGACAGAGAAAAAACAATTATTACATTTATATAAATTGAATTGAAATAAATGCGAGATAAATCGCATTATACTTTCTTCGCTGTTCACCGAGTAGCTGAACATTCATTATTATGAGCCTAAATTCGGTGGAAATTTTGGAATTGACAGACATCTGGTGTATCACATCTCCAATAAAGAGCATTGGAGATTGAAAGGGACAATCCGGATCATTTCGTGGTCGGAGATCTATATCTCATCAACCAATTGACAAATTCAATTGAAACAATTAACAATAATACGAGTTAAAGCTAAAAATCGAGTGTAAAAATCTTGATATGCCTAATCGATTGAACAAAACACGATTTTTGAGATATGAAAATGATTGCAAATATATCACCAATTTGTTTTTTTTTATGGCGGGCGTTGCGTACAAATGTATATCCGCGTAAGAGAGCATTTTGTTGCTATTTATCTCTAACGCGAACGTAAATGTCATTCATCCCACATGCAGTTTTGTTTCATTTTTGAGTAGTAAGAAAATATGAAATATTTTTTACAGGTCTTTATACCACACCTGTAGGTTGCTGGTAACTTTTTTCCATCACTTTTACCTTTGCAGAATTTCAAACCACATGGGTACCAGCCAATGCACAACTCTAGGGAGCACGAACACGAGACCCATAAATTCGATGTGTCAGCACATTTCGTTACTGCTGGTGATCTCGTTGTATTTGTTCCTTGGGATGGGGCTGGTGATAACGTGAAATTTCGTACTGCTGCCATTAGCAGCGATTCAGATGTACCTGGGGGCAGATGGAGATTCAAATAATAACATTAAAGAAACTTAATGACTCTGCAGCTCATCATAATTATGATTTCGGAACGACAAGAGAGACCATTTGCCGAACCGTCATTACATTTTGGAAGCAAATTGATTGTAGCTTTCTCATCTGACATCAGGTAATGATAGAAAAATTGAATATGACATTGTCTTAAGAAGTTTGTGATTGCTTTAAGGTTCTTAGCTTACGGGGACGTTGATTGGGTTTGCAATGATTTATTGATTTGATTGATTCCGTTTAAAAGAACTTTTTTATCTGAAGTTACCGGCGCATTGCCGTTTGTCGGAGCAACCGAAGATCGTCTTAAACATTGATTTAGATTTTCAATGTTGCAGATGTTTTTCCAATTTTTACGGAAAAGGGAAGGTACAGCAATCACCCCAAGAAATAAAAATAAAAAATAAAAATCAACAATTCAGTTTTCACCCGATCGTCCCATTTAAGGTCGTCAGAAACTTTGTGGGCCATTTTCAACACGACATCTGGATAAGTGTGTATGTCTTACTACGTACGTATGCAACGAAATGGAACCATGTTCATCTATTCCCGTAGTTCTCCAGGTTTAAAAAATACGAGAAAGAAATTTGGTTGACGATTTATCAATGAAATCTTCATATACCGTAGCCCTGATTAGATCTCAGATGAAAACGGCCGTGAGGTTCTCCAGTTTTTCAAAAAAGGCAGTAAAGAAAAAAATATCGTATCTGTTTCTTGGAGACGAATGGCGTAATGGAAATCATCCATGACGCAATGAATGCATCTTCATAATACTAATTCCTGATTAGTTTCTGGATAAAATCGCTCCAGCGCTGCTTTAGGATCTCCAGAAAAATATAGCAAAAATAATATCAACAAGAAATTCACTCGGCGATTTCTCGTAGACCGAGGACGCGATCGAGGTCATCCATGACGCAATGGAAGGGCATTCATGTAGCGTAGCCCTGATTAAATTCAGATGAAATCGGTCTGGCCTCATTCTTATCATATTTGTATTCATCCCCATTGACACGGATATGTTCGAACCGATGTGATTCTTTACGGCTCGAGATAATGATAACAAATAAATGTAAATCGAAGGGAAAAAAATGTGAGATTTTTGTAATGAATAAGTTCTATTGAATTCGATTGTTGAATAAACAAATCAGGCATAGTCGATCCCCTTTAAAAATTCACAGCCCAACATAACTATGAATGAATTAAAAATTATATTTACCTGGTCTCTGAATCCATTGCTTCAGATCCTCTCTCCTCGTATACGTGGAGTCAGCTGCTTCAGTACACAGCGTGGCAATATGTTTAGAGATGATTTTGGATTTGGAAACGTCTAAAAATAAGTCCATAGTGTAATTTGTATACCCTCTGTCCTCATCAGCAACCCTGATTGTGCCTGGATTTTTTTGTCTCAATTTGGCCATTGCATCGGACGATATAAAATCCATTTTATAAAAATGATTCACAAAACACATGACTTGGTACTGATTCTGTCCTCGTTCCTCCTCACCCAGGACTAGAGCTTTCATCACCTGAACTTCCTGCAATTTATTTCACCATTATCATTATTATTAGGAAAACATCGACATCGCAATATATTTCCATGAATATTTGGGCTGTAAGTACATATTCTGCAATTAATTGACTTTCACAGTCTTTAATTTTCATTAGGAATGGCAGAGAGTGGCTTGAAACATAAAATAAGAAGTTTGGAAATCACATCTCTATGTCAACACCACTGCCAGTGGCTAAAAGTCAAATTTTGGGAAATTCAGTCAACAGTGAATTAAAATCATTTCTAAAATTCTGAAGTTTTTCCTTTAATTTTTTTTTTAATACCTAAAAGCGGTTAAGCGGGATTTAAGGTCAATTTGAGAATGAATTTTTGTGGTTCCTGGTGGGTTAGTCGATAAGTAGGAGACCCGGGTTTGACTCCCGGCTGATTTACCGCGGAATCAATTTCTTTCCTAGATTCTAAGGTACCTCCTATACGAACTCTTCACAGAAAATTATTCAGGTTATAGGCTCTATTCGCAACTATTCCTCAAAGTCCTAATTCTATGAAGAGTTTTCCTCTCATCTACCACGACGTTTTATTTTCCCGACAATTTCTAGAGTAATATTCGCCGCTTAGTCATTTCTTTGTCACTACAGCTACATAGAATAGTGTTGTGCAGGCATTCAAATAGTTTTCTGATTTACATAAAGCATTATATTCGTTAGTGGGACCAAAAAAATACCATTCATTTTGCCTTTTACTTCAACTAACTTTATTAAATGAAAGTCCCGTCTTTCTTGGATGATGTTCACCTGAAGACTGAAATTTTGGTCATTCGGCCATTTCTTCATTGCGTCGACTAACAAGACCCGTGTAAACACTGGCTCTGTCAGTGTAAAATAAACAACCTGTACTTATAAACTAAATGAACTGAAGAGAAATGACCTTTTGCCTTCTCCTTTGTGATACTATTGAAATGTTCTTAATGGGAATTGGTTCCTATGCGTCACAGTTATCGTTTTTCATGCATTGCAATGAATTGACTGATCGAAACAATTTGTATAAGAATTAAATTTTACAATTTAAATAGCTGGGATCCTATAGTAAATTCAGAGCAATTTAATTTTCGAGATTACTGGAGGCACAATATAATTTCCGAGAGATTTTTTTCTCCGATTTCTGATTATAGTTCTCTTTAAGATCTTCATTTGCATTTTGTCTTTTTATCACAATTGATACTTGTTTTACTCACATTTCTGAAGTCCATTAATTGTGTCACGAGTGTTCCATCAGATCTTTGAAACTCCAGGGTAATCATGTCTTCAGTGACATTTGAAGTGATTGTTTCAAGAAATATATCACCACCCTTTAATTGAAAGTGAAAAAAAAAATTAATTCCATTTATATTCAACATTGCATACGTAGATAGTTCATAGAAAACCCATTAGCAAATTCTACTGGATGTCTGTTAGTTATTGTCTATTGCATTGAAAAATTTAATTAAAAATGTTCCATGAGAAATAATGAAAAGAAATAAAGTCCCCTGGAAAATATTCGCCTGCAATATCTTCTACAGAAATTTGTCGACTAAGATTTGCCCAGTTTTTGTTTGGGGAAACCTTGAACAAAACAAAAAATAGAAGATTCATTTGGAGCAATGTCTGCAAATTATATCTTAATAGAAACAGTTGCGTAAAAATAAAAATTCTACGCAGATTTTTACCATAACATATTTGTTAGAAAATGTGCATCAAAGCGATAGAATTCAATGAAATTTCCGAAAAAGACCGGAAAAATTTTGAAAACTAATCGACCAGCATTTTCACAGAATTAGCTAGATCAATTAAAATACATATTAATTGATTAGAAGCCTGAGAAAGTTGAAAAAGTCCCCAATAATCGGATGACAAACGAATAGTATTGTTTTTTGACAGTTCATTGAGGTTATGTACACTCAAGTGTGATTGCAATAAAAGAACATTTAGGACATTTGTATTAGGGTAAAGAATAATATGAATGTAAACTCACTTGATTTTTGACATTTATCAATAAATGAGTCGTGCAAACCCCCCCAATATACAACCAAGCAATACAAATTCCAAAAACTTCGTTGATCTTCATTGTTGCATGTTATCTCGTCGATTGTTTTACTTAATTAGATTTAAAAATTGAGGTCAGAGTAGCTCGAGAAGTAGTGAAAACACTGGGTGAGTTGACCAATAATCACATAAAAAATTACATTTGTATTTACAGGAGAATTTATCACTACTTGAAAGAATAACGGGTTCATAGAATTTGGAATGGAATGGAGATGTGTAGTTGTTACTAAGAACTCCCTAGATGCAGTCGAAGGACGATGGCGGTAATTTTAAAATTAACGATGACTTTAGAATAGGAATGTTGCAAAAATTGTCAATTGAATTTTTGGAAAGTCTTGAAATAACCTTACGAAAAAGGACATTTCTGAATTTGAACTTGTTTTCTCTATGAAGCATAGACTCATCGGAGAATATTAATTAATTAATATTATGGAATTAATTCAGTTGAATCTTTTTTCGAACCTATCTGACTGACATACGTTTGAATAAACAAAAACACAGACAGTGGAGTGAAGTAGACATCTTGTTAATTTAATTCAATTTATTTTAGGGGAACACGTGTGATAACTCGAATAATAATAGCTTATATGATTACTATTACTTAACAAAGAAGTAATTAAATTACATTGTGTTACATTAAGTGTGAATTATAAGTTAATTGTAATGCAACAACGAGTAACAAGTTGATCAGAAGATGTTGACTTTTATCGCTATTAATAGGATGATAAGTAGACAGGCATCAAGACTGTTAATTAAATCAATTATCACAATTTGAATTTCTCTGTTCACCATCAATATGAAATTGAAAAATCATGTGTATATTCTATTTAAATGCAGTAGTTGCGTGTGGTTTTTATTTTGGGTCTAAAGGGAAATCGGATGAAGGGGAAAATTTTCTTTTACTTTGCAATAATTAAGGAGTATTTTTTAATTGGAATATTTTTTTAACAATAAACCAATGCTCAGCAATTCAACTTTTCCATAGGAGATTACATTGCTAAATTTCCAAAGAATTCAAATGCTAGACAATTTTCTTTCGCATTATTATTATGTAATTCTATTTCAGGAGCAACATAATAATCATGAAACTATTTATAATAAGCAGTTGTTCAATGCAAGTTGTAAATAACAAAGTTATGAGTTCATAGTTTTGGAGTATTATGTATTTAAAAGTTAAGTGAGCCGTATAATTTATGTGTTATGTATGATTATTCAATTGTTAATGAAAATTGGAGATATTCCGGGTGCGATAAGAATTGTACACATTTCAATTATTACAACAGAATTAAAAATGTACCAGGACCTGCAGATTAAAATTTTAGATGTACCAGTGATGAAATATTATTTGATTATTTATACCTGCTGGTTAGAAAAATCACCTACATGAACTTATTTTCAACAAACATTTTGTGCACTTTGAAGAAATAAATACAATTTGCAATTATTTTTACTTCATCCAGTTTTTCAGAACAAAAGGATTTCATTTCCTAACTAAAAGTTCATATCAGTGCCATTATCCCTTCCCCTGGAAGGGTGAAGCAAAACGGTCACATCAATCGGCAGGAAATAGTTTACACAACATATGATTAAATGCATTATGAAAATTGATGTCCCAATTTTTGAGTAATGGCAACTCAACAACAAAGTAATAAAAAATATCTTTTGTATCATTCAGTATAAGCAGAAAGTGATTTGTGATCGATTAGGGATTAAAAAGGTAATCAGAAGGTGATTTTTGTTACCATTAATATGACATTAAAAAATAATCTGTGCATCGTACGTTACAAATGTTGATGCCCTTTCATACTTATAATAATAATTTGTCCAAAATTACCACTAAGATGCATCGTACGCATGCGCAATACAATCACGATTTGTAGACTGTTTATCCGAGGATGTTACGATTTTCAATCCATCCAAAAATGGTACTGACCCCCCTCTCTTATAGTTACCTATATAAACATAACAAATAGAGGAAGACCCGCAGTACAACTCCGTAAACCAAATTGGTCACATTTATTACGAGAATTCGAATTCAATAATTAGGCGTCATGTTGGCTATATGTAAGTTCATGTCATCTCACCAACTTGCTCCTTTTACTTTCCGCCGGTACAACAATAAAAAATCACTTGACTAATTTCAAAGGCAGAGAGAAAAACATAAGATTAATTTTTCCCTTCTATTATTTCAATAAGAAATCTAACAAATCTTTTATTTATTTTGCAGCTCTTCGGACTGAGAATAAATTGGAGTACAACTTCTTTCCATGCACGAGCCAGGAAATCAGCTTCCATGTGCAAGCCCCCCATGATGCCCATATCGCACTCACTAGTGGGCCCGAGGAGAGTGACCCCATGTACGAGGTATGCACCCCTACACTGCAAACAATTAAACTTTTGAAGATTTAGGGGTTGGAAAGTATTTCAGAGCAAAATATCTTGCGCTAATTTAAAGAATAAAAAATTACCAGTAAGTTTTGCGTTTGTTCTAGACTAACACGATTTTCTGGTGACAAAATGGTATAGTCATGTACCTAATTAATCTTTGCCAATATATTCGATATTGTGCTCTTGGTAATTTCCGATCTGTATGAGTTTCTTCATAATAATTACGACGTACTTATAAAAAAATATAAGTTTTTTAATGTGACTCCCATTTTCATCGAGTACACAGAGAGAAAATATTTCTAGAAATTAGGATACCGTTTGCAATGGTATTGTGGTTTAAGCTTTCGGAGAATATTATTGTAACGCTAATGCAAAGTGGTTGACTGCTGGGTAAAAGTTACTTAATCATTTCATAAAAATGACTTGACAGTTAATAAAATGTTGTCCAACCGGATGGTAATTTGCTCCGAAATGATAAAACGCAACGCAATTACCAAATGGTAGGGTAACTTGTACTTTCTAATTTTTTCTCCGTGTAATACACGGCGAGAAATATTCCGTAAAAATAACGGAATTCGCAGTTCGCTCATTGATTATGGAATCGACTGGGAAATTTGACGCGACAGTATCGTACATTTTCACGGTCGGTTCAGCAAAAATTACGGAACTTACCGGAAAAATTCCGTGGCAGTTCCGTAAAATTCCGGACAACCGCATTTCGTTCTGAATTACGGAAAAGATGTGCAATTCTTCTTAAATATTGTTCTCCGTGCAGAATTAAATTTAAAAACGTTACCTGAGTTAATGGAATTAAGCGACCTTTATGTTGTTAGGTTTTCATTGGAGGATGGGTCAACACTAAGTCTATCATCCGTAAAAACAGAACGAAGCCTGATGTTACTGAGGTGATGACTCCAGGGATTTTGGATGCAAATAAAAGCTGCGGGTTTTGGATCAAGTAAGACGCAACCTTTGTCTAACGACATTAATGTTGATAGTGTCAAACGCTTTAAGAGTAGTTACACGTCTCTTCTCGCATAAGATTCTGGCATTTTTCAAATTTCATCTTTTTAAAAAAGTATTCGTGCGATGTCACGCTTTTTTATTTTTCTCCAATCATCGAGGAATGGAGTTCTGTCATTTTTGCGATAATTCTCCATCTCTAAACTGTCGTTTGACGGTTACAAAACCTCTACCACAAAGCGGATTCGATGTTCACAGAAATCAATATTTTTTTCAGATGGAATAATGGAACGATAACCGTTGGCCGGGAAGGTGAAGACGCACCCTTCTTAAGTCACTCAGACCCAGAGCTATTCGATATCAAATTCTTTGGAGTCTGCACTGGTTGGGGAGCATCCGGCGAGTGGGAGATCCGACGTTAGTATTTATCTTACGGTCTATCTCAATAGCTGACATCAATCATTACATTACTTTCTCAATATTTTCAGTTTCAAGTCAGAATAGTTTTTGTAACCCTTAGTGTGCTCTCGACATTTCCGGAAAATAAGATGTGGAATGAGCCTTTAGCCATTTCCCGCTCTCCAACTGCATATGGCTATAGTCATTAGGTGTCAGTATATGTACCCTACATAGCAAACTCGTAGAACCCATTGATGCCATCCCTATCAACATGAATCTCCCTCATACACATGGCCGCGAAGACCTCCCTCAGAGTGCTTCGGGACCACTGCATTTTGCGCTCAGATGTTAAAGATCTTCCTCTACTATTCTTTGTTACTTCACGAAACAGGATCCTTGGGCACCTGGCATCCTTTCTAGGCACCACCTCCCCACAACTCTCTCTTCCCCGCGTTTCCGTATTAAGTCCTTCATATAGTCTACGTGCACGTCGATTCCGTCGTCCTTTCTCGGTGTGATACCATGACTTCTATTTTGGACCCGTTATTAGCTTCTTTTATTGTCCAGGATGCCAGCGTGGCCTGGGATCCTCTCTATCAGCTCGATACAATTGTTCACTAGTCGAGAGCAACTCTCATAGCCAAATCGTGCTATCAACGCACGTCTGCCCTTAGAAGAGTTGTATGTTTTCTTGCCCCTGTTCCTTCTGCCCTCAAAACAGCAAATTCAAAAATACAATGGAGTGTTGCCTGGTTCCTCAAGCGTATCGTTTGCGACACTGTTCCCCAGTGACATCCAGCTTCCCGCAAGGGGGTGTAATGGCGGGTCAAACTGCCCCTGCACACGAGGGGTGACGGCCCCGCGGACCCTGAGTCGAACTGGGAAACACCTGACCCGCTCGAACGTCTTTGACAATCATATGAAATTATTTGAAATCAAATACTCCAAGAAATCAATTAAAGTCGCTTTGAAATTAGTTGTAATCAGAAGTCATTATCTTAGGATATTTGACTGGAAAAAACCACTCGATAAGTGACTTATGAAATGTATAATTGAAAACCTTATGTAGCTTGAGTACTCTCTTCCAAATGAATCACTCTATCTGTGTTTATAAACATTAACAATAACTTTTTCATATTCATAATCTGAATTCTCTCAATTAGAAACGGCTAATATGATTTATCATTTATCAGAGCAACCTGTTATGCGATGCGGCCTAATTGACACCCCGAGGGTTCCGTCAAATTACCCCTGGGTAGCGGCAAAAGATGGAATCGTTCCGCCTAATGCATTCGTAGGTGGATTCGAAAATTCTGAAGAACATTTCGTGGGCAGAGTTCACCACGAAGGTGCAGTTATTCCTGGCAAGATCCACCCGGAGTACCGTCAATGCTATGTACCATTATCCCATCGTGAACATTCAGATTCCAATTACGAGGTAAGATATAACTATCAACAACAGGGATATGGACAGATTAACCTAACGATTGAGTCAAAAATCGTAAAATTATCGAACGAGCTGATCAGCTTTTAACATTTTTTAAAAAATTTAACTAATTTTAATTCACTGATTTTTACATTTGTGAGTTATAATTGCGGTTGTAATCCAATAATTTTTAAACATCTCATTCATCTAACAAATCAGGACGATACAGAGTAGCTGTATTTTTTATTGTAAATGACGTCTTTATTATTTTATTTTTTTACTTTAATTTTTGAAAACAGTGATATATAAGTTTAAAAATCTATAGGCGAATACTCTTTCTGTTGGCTTCTGTTATTCACTCTATGTGCTTTATTTGTACGGCAGGTTCTTTGTGAATGCAATGGAATATGGACCCCGCTGTCCGATGGAGACGCAATACCACCCAACGCTATTCCCGGAGGACACACTGCGGACGGAGAAACTCTGTTCATCGGACGTGCTGAGCACCAAGACGCTATGGTCATTGGAATGGTTGACGCATCGCGTAAGAAATGCTTTATCTCATGGGGTGGGCAGACAATATCCCCCCGCGAATATGAGATTCTCGTTGAATAAGCGAGAAGTGAAAACATTAAAAGAAAATGCCGAAAGCTGTGTACGAAGAAGAATTGAGAAAAACTCAATGAACATTGAGGACAATAAAAAAAGTTTCTGAACATATGCATTAGCTCTCGAAAATTATTTTTGACAGAAAACGTCTAAAATAAAAGTATAAGGAAAAAAATGAGGCAAACTATTGGGATATGGGTAAAAGTAGATAAATAAATTTAGCAACATAATCAATTGCTTTAACTTTATCACTTTATTATTGATACGAGGAAGGCACGACTGACCTAGAGGACCGTTGTCCAGAGATTGAATTCTTACTATTTGAAAAACCTTTGCTAAGGGAAATAACAAGAGAACGTTTATAACTCCAGAGGACAGAGTTTCATGACTATGAATGAATTGAAAATTATATTTACCTGGTCTCTGAACCCATTGCTCCGGATCCTCTCTCCACGTATACGTAGAGTCAACTCCCTCAGTGCACAGCGTGGCAATAGGTTTAGAGATAATTTTGGACTTGGAAACGTCTAGAAATAAGTCCACAGTGTACTTTGTGTACCCTCTGTCCTCATCAGCAACCCTGATTGTGCCTGGATTTTTTTGTCTCAATTTGGCCATTGCATCGGACGATATGAAATCCATTTTATAAAAATGAGTCACAAAACACATGACTTGGTACTGATTTTATCCTCGTTTCTCCTCAGCCAGAACTAGAGCTTTCGTCACCTGAACTTCCTGCAATTTATCTCGACATTATTATTATTGTTAGGAAGGGGAACTTCTCCAGCAATGAAGATACAACAAAAATTCGCCCGCAACCAGACGTGGACGTCAAAATATATTCATTTCCATGAATATGTGAGCTGTAAATAGATATTCTGCAATTAACTAACTTTCACAGTTTCTAATATTTATTGGAAATGATGCAGAATGACTTAAAACATAGAACAAGAAGTTTGGGAATCATGTCTGTATCTGAACACCACAGCTAATGCCCGAAAGGCAAATTTTGGAAAATTCTCTGAATAGTGAGGTAAAATAATTTCAAAATTTTACTTTTTAGCTTTAATGCGTAAAGGTGGTGAGACGATGTTTGAGGTGAATTTGAGAGGAAATTTCTGGGGTTTCTGTTGGCTTAGGCAAAGTAATTCGCTGAATCAATTAACATAAATATGAATTGATTGCAAGCCTGACAAAGTTGAAAAAAACTACACAACAATGGGATGACGTTTGGGTAAAGAATAATATGGATGTAAACTCACTTGTTTTTTGACATTTATTAATAAATGAGTAGTGCCAACTCTCCAGTATAGAACCAAATTACACAAATTTCGAAAACTTTGTTGATATTCAATGTTGCATGTTAAACTGTCGATCGTTTCACTTAATTAGATCCAAAAAGTATCTCGGAGAGTAGTGACAACATTGGCTGAGTTAAATATCAATCTCATAACAAATTGCATTTGCATTTACAGAAAAATTTATGATTACTTGCAAGAATAGATGCAACTGGAAGGGCGATGCCGACAATTTTTAAATTAACGATGAGTTTGGGAAAGGAGCGCTGCAAAAGAGTGCTACGTTCAAAAATTTTCAATTAAATTTTCGGAAAGTCTTTAAATCTTCTAACGAAAAAAGAACTATTATAAATTGGGATTGGATGGAAGAATTTGGTTAATTTCATCGAACTAATTGAATGGAATCTTTTTTTTCGAGACATTTGACTGAAATTAGATAAAAAATACCTAGGCGTCGGAGTGAGCTAGAAATTTCGTTAATTCAATAAAATATATGTTAGTAGAATACGTGATCGCACCAATAATGACAGTTCATATGATTACCATTACTTAACAAAGAAGTAATCAAATTACGTTGTCTTACATTTGGTGTGAATTGAAAATTAATTGTGATTCGTCCATACCTAACAAGTTAATCGGAAGATAATTGACTTTAATCACTATTAATGGGAGGATAAGTAGACGGGCATCAAGATGGTTAATTAAAACAGTGATTACAATTTGACTTTCTCTGTTTACCATCAATAGGAAATTACCAAATCACGTGTGTATTCCATTTAAATGTAGTACTTACTGATGGTGTTTATTTCGGGTCACCGAAAAAATGGGATGAAGGCGAGATTTTTTCACTTTTCAATAATAGGGGAATATTTTTGAAGTGGGGTATTTTTTCTAATGATAGATCAATACTCATCAATTCAACTTTTACGCTTATATTTTGATGGAATACTACGTTGCCAAATCTGCCAGAAATTCAAATCGGAGGCAATTTTTTCTCTTATTATTATGTAATTCTATTTTGGGTCCTACAGAATAATTATGGAGCTATTTGCAGTAAACAAATGTTTCGTTTAGGTTGTAAATAAGAAAGTTATCAGTTCATAGTTTTGAAGTATCTACTCAAAATTGCCGTGACAGTTATCATTTATGTATGGTTCGTCAATTATCAATGAATTGATAATACAATGAATTGCAGGTAATCCAGATGCGATAAGAATTGTACACATTTCAATTTTTAAACAGAAATAGAAATGTACCAGAACCTGCAGATTGAAATTTTAGATGTAGCAGTGATGACATATTATTTCATTATTTATACCTGCTGGTTAGAAAAATCACACACCTGAACTTATTTTTAACAAACATTTTGCGCACTTTGAAGGAATAAATACCATTTGCAGAACGTAATTTTAGGACATATTCTGTCCTAATTTTTGTACCTTTTGCCAGTTTTTCAGACGACAACAATTTCATTTCCCAACTAAACATTCATATCAATCCCATTATCCCCTCCCATGGAAGGATGCCGCTAAACGATCATAACAATCGAGAGGAAGTAGTTGACACAATATATGATCAAATGAATTATGTCACAATTTTGAGTAATGTCAACTCAACAACAAAGTAATAAAAAATATCTTTTGTATTGTTCAGTATAAGCAGAAAGTGATTTGTGATCGATTAGGGATTAAAAAAGTAATCAGAAGGTGATTTTTGTTACCATCAATATGACATTAAAAAACAATCTCTCCATCGTAAGTTCCAAAAGCTGACGCCTTTGCATAGTTATAGTAATAATTTGTCCAAAATTACCACTAAAATGCATCGTACGCATGCGCAATGAAATTACTCTTTGTGGATTGTTTATCAAAGAATGTTACTATTTTCAATCCACCCAAGAATGGTACTGCCCCCCCCCCTCTCTTGTAGTTAACTATATAAACATAACAAATAGAGGAAGAACCGCAGTACAACTCCGTAAACCAAATTGGTCACATTAATTATAAGAATTCGAATTCAATAGTTAGTCGTCAATATGGCTACGCGTAAGTTCATGTCATCTAACCAACTTGCTCCTTTTATTTTCCGCCGGTACAACAATAAAAAATGACTTGACTAATTTCAAAGGCAGAGAGAAAAACACCCGAGAGAGATTACTTTTTCCCTCCTATTATTTCAATAAGTAATCGAACAAATCTTTTATTTATTTTGCAGCTTTTCAGACTGAGGATTCATTGGAGTACAACTTCTTTCTGTGCACGGGCCAGGACACCAGTTTCCATGTGCGAGCCCCCAATGATGCCCATATTGCACTCACTAGTGAGCCCCTAGCGCGTGACCCCATGTACGAGGTATGCACCCCTACACTGCAAACAATTAAACTTTTAAAGATTTGGTGGTTGGAAATTATTTCGGAGAAAAATATCTTGCACTAATTTTAAGAATAAAAAATTACCAGTAAACTTTGCGTCTATTCTAGGGACTTGAACGATTTCCTGATGACAAAAGCGTAGAATCGAATAATAAACTCCCCATGAAATTCCATAGTGAATTCTCTCTGCAATATTTTCTGAAATCTTTTCAAATTGGAGATTTTTGATTCTGTAGGCGGATATCTTACCGATCGAGCCATACACCTGATTAGTCTTTTCCAATATATTAGATATTGTGCTCTTGGTAATTTTCGAACTCAATGAGCTTCTTGCTAACAATAACGCCGTACTTATTAAACACCGTAAATTCCAATTTTCATTAAAACAACGCAATTACCAAATCGTAAGGTAACTTGTACTTTCTAATTTTTTCTCCGTGCAATACATGGCAAGAAATATTCCGTAAAAATTACGGAATTCTCGGTTCGCTCACCGATTACAGAATCGACGGGGAAATTTTACGCGACAGTATTGTACATTTTCACGGTCGGTTCAGTAAAAAATTAGGGAACTTTCCGGAAAAATTCCGTGGCAGTTCCATGAAATTCCCGACAACCGCATTTCGCTTCCAAATTACGGAAAAGATACGCAATTTTTCTTCAATATTTCTCTCCGTGTAGAATTCAATTTAAAAACGTGAGCTGAGTTAATGGCGTTAGTGACGTTTTTGTTGTTAGATTTTGATTGGAGGATGGGGCAACACTAAGTCTGTCATCCGTAAAAACAGAACGAAGCCTGATGTTACTGAGGTGATGACTCCAGGCATTTTGGATGCAAATAAAAGCTGCGGGTTTTGGATCAAGTAAGACGCAACCTTTGTCTAACGACATTAATGTCCATAGTGTCAAACGCTTTAACAGTAGTTACAAAAAAATGCTCTTCTCGCATAAGATTCTGGCATTTCTTAAATTTCATCTTTTTAAAAAAGTGTTCGTGCGATGTCACGTTTTTTTTATTTCTCTCCAATCATCGAGGAATGGAGTTCTGTCATTTTTGCGATAATTCTCCATCTCTGAACTGTCATTTGACGGTTACAGAACCCCTACCACAAAGCGGATTCGATGTTCACAGAAATTAATATTTTTTTCAGATGGAATAATGGAATGATAACCGTTGGCCGGGAAGGTGAAGACGCACCCTTCTTAAGTCACTCAGACCCAGAGCTATTCGATATCCAATTCTATGGAATCCGCACTGCTTGGGGAGCATCCGGCGAGTGGGAGCTCCGTTAGTATTTATCTTACGGACTATCTCATCATCTCACATGAATCATTTCATTATTTTCACACTATTTTGGATTTTAAGTAGGACCAGGTTCTCTAGACCTTTAGTGTGCCTTCAGCATTCCCCGGAAATGTTATATCAGTATAAAGTGTCACAAGTATATTCCATAGGTGTCAGTACATGTGCCCTACGAACGAAATGGTAGGTCCCATCGATACGGTCCCAATCAGATGTTAAGGATGTTCCTGTACTGTTCTTTGTTGACTCATGAAAGAGGATCGTTGTGTACTTGGCGTCCTTTCTAGAGCGTCTCTCCTTCACAACCCTCTCTTTCATGCATTTCGGGATCAAGTCCTTGACATAGTCTATCTATAATCTCTCCCGGATTCTGATCCCTCATCCAGCTCTCAACCTGACCATTCCCCTATCAATAAAAAAATGGTATTCATGTGAAACCTCTTGAAATCAACTACTTCAAGAAATCACTTGAAATAATTTTCAAATTATTTGTAATTAGCAATTATTAGAAATCGGATGGGTATAATGATTCAAACTTGCGAATGTTACTTTATTCTCTTTTGTTTAATACGCTCAAAAGACACAACCCCTTTGGTTCGTTTCTTCAGAGGAACTAACTAAAAAGACTGAAGGGCCGCAACACCCTGGGCCCACACCCAGTGGGACGATTGTTAATGGGAGTTTTCACATTAACAATGGTCCCATTAATGCACCTGTGTTTAGACCCAAGAAAAGAGAGCACACACATCACACCCCAAACGTGCCACAATTTTCACCTAAAAAATGTTTTCCGATCTCAAGTGGAAACACGAGAATAAAAGAAATACAAATCGTACAAAGACCTATTCAATCCAAGTGTAAAGTAATTTTTGATGAACAGTTTGAAATGTAAACTCCAATAGCAATCATTATCTCACGATATCTAACTGCGAAAAACCACTTGATAAGCAAGTTGACAAATGGATATTTGAGAAACTTTATTTTGTTGGACTTCCATCTTCCAAATGAATCATTCTATCTGTGTTTATTAATATTA
Source organism: Diachasmimorpha longicaudata (assembly GCF_034640455.1). NCBI lineage: Eukaryota > Metazoa > Arthropoda > Insecta > Hymenoptera > Braconidae > Diachasmimorpha > Diachasmimorpha longicaudata. The sequence continues at coordinate 742,510 of NC_087239.1, read as the reverse complement.
CGAATCATTTTTTCATATTCATAATCTGCATTCTCTCAAGTAGAGTCACCTAATACGATCTATTATTTCTGACCCAAATCTATTAGGTGACATTTATAGGCTACGCGGCCCGATTGAGCGACCACAACCCTTTGACGGTCTTTATTAGACCTGGATATCGGTAAAAAATAGAACCGACCCGCCTGAAGATCTTTTCGTGGGCAGAGTCAGCCACGAAAGTTGATGCATCACGTAAGAAATGTTTCGTCTCCTACGGTGGACAGACCATAAGAGGAAAGTGAAAAAATTTAAAGAAAATGTTCGAAGCTGTAAACGAAGAACAATTAAGAGAAACTCACCCAGGTAGGAAAAAACGAATGGGCCAACCTTGGTACAAGCACGGCCGCCGAGCTGCCGTAGCTCGGCACCCGGGCTCCAGCCAAACTCGCGCCGAACTTGGCTAGACCCTGGGATGATAACACGGGGCCAGGCCTGGGACCGAACTTTGGCCAGACTTCGGTCGCCGTACTTTGGCCGCACTCTGGGCTTACCATTCGGCCCGAAATTGGCCCAGGCCTGTTGCCGAACTTTGGCCGCACTCTGGGCTTACCATTCGGCCCGAAATTGGCCCAGACCTATTGCCGAACTTTGGCCGCATTCTGGGCTGACCATTCGGCCCGAAATTGGCCCAGATTTACGACCAGAGCTGTGGCCAGGCTCCAACCGTTGCCTGTATTGGGTTCAGAATCACCAATAAATATATGAACGGTATATCTGATAAGCAGACATGTATTTATTACCTTCAACATTATACAGAAAACAGTTTTATTATGTGACAAAACTTATATTTAAATTTATTAAATCTATTGACAAAAAAACTCCTCCAATCAAAAACTTTTTTCCTCCTATCGACATAGTACATGTTTTCATCCGATTTTGGTTGAACAGTTAAAGATATGCAGTGTTTGTATCTCCAATTTTCATGAAAGATAATCACAACTATGAGATTTTTCCGCGAACAGAATATGAAAACTCAAAAAAATGATTGCAGGTATAAATTGTAGAAAAATCTTTTGTGGATTATTTTCATCCGCTTTTAAAATAAATAATCTACGTAGATCATTTGAATCCGAAATTTAATACGACATACCATATTAAGTCTTAATAAACTCTCTCTTACAATCTAATAATATTAGCAGTCAGTCTTCAGAATTCGAAGATTGTATTAACAAAATATCCAACAAAATAACGCACCAATGTTATTTTTTAAATTAGTAGTTTAGAATTGATAAATTATCGTGCTTCAATTCAAGCATGAAAACAGTCATTATAATAGCAATATTATGGATAATTTATTCCGCTATGGATGATAAGAATTAATTCTTATATCCATAGACAATTGCTGATACGAATTATCCTGATAAGAATTATTTTTTCATCTCGGAAAGACGTCCTTTTTTTACAATAATGTCTTCTCCATCTGCAACTCCGGAACACAGAATGATATTTAGTTGCATTGATTGTGTGCTAGTTCTATATAATATTGCTTATTATATTCACTCTTTCAAACAAACTTAGAAATATAAAAAAGTCTTGGATAGGATTACATATAACTAATTAATTTCAACCCTTAAATTTGAAATCTTTGGGGAATATGGACGCAGTCCGATTGTGAAACTTCAACCTTATAAATATTATTTGACTTGAATCACCAAATACTGAAAACAGCTCTCAATGGCTGAAATTACTTTCATTAGAATTTTTCTTAAAAATTAAAAATCCACTTATTATTTTTCCCTTTAAACTTTTGGACATAATATTTAATCCCTGAACCAACAACGGATATTTATTCCCGTGATCTAACTTATGAGGAAATGACATAGAAAATACTTTATTATGCTAAGATACATCACATTTTCCAATTGTTATTTCCATCTTCTGGATTTCCGACCTCGCCAGGAGAAATATAATAAATATAATTAATACTTCAATGACAGCCGAATACTAAACAATATTCATATATTAATATATATTCTGCCCAATGAAACGCCTCGCGATAAAAATATATTGATAATATAAACTTTTCCTATTAATCGTACCTTTTATCAAGAATATCACAACTAATACAATTACGAAAATGAACTAATGGAGTCATATTAACACAGTGATTTTACAATTCCATTTATCCCGGAAAAATGAAGTATTATCGATTGGTATCAAAGGAACAAACTGAATTATTCTCGTTATGATGACTTGACCCGCGTTGTCGTTCCTTACGCCCACCCTCTCGATCGCCAGAACGTGACAACCAAGTACTTACTTCTGACATTATCTTCTTCTCATCAGTGCTGGATCCTATTACCTCAATTATCACATCAATCAGTACTTTGCATACTGTAGTGTTATAAAAATTTTTCTTTTTCTTTCCGCCAGCTTCCTTTCCGTAACCAGAATAGTGCAGTGACACTGTCTTCCTCAGAACCGCAGATAGGATAGTGGAAACACATATTTTCATCTCTTTTTTATTGCTTATCAAAACTCTCATGAATAATCGCTAAAAATAAAAGAAGGGAAATTTTTTTGAATTTATGAACATGAGAAGACATCTTTGGGCTCATCGCCAGCGGGTTGGTTCTATAACCAAAGCGTTCCAGTGACGTAGACTTGAGTCCCGGTGATGAAAGATTTTTTCATCACCAGAAAACGAACCCAGTGCATGTGTCACCGCCCAATTTATTGATTTTACATAAAAAAGAAGAAAAACGATCAATTTCAGATATATTACCAGTGTTTCTACGAGATTTGGGTCCGTTGTCAATATCGCTTCGTATTCCTGGAACTTATCATCCATTTCAAATGGTAGTGGCGTAGACATCTGCTTCTGTATTTCAAGCAAGCTAGGACCAGAAGCTGGGGCTAGATTAGTGCCAATGATTGTGGTCTTGAGCTCATTCATAGACTGCTTTAAATCGTAAGCCATCCTGCGTCTTAAATTTTCGAGCTTTTCATCTAATTGCTGATCAAAGTAATCTCGAAGGGAGTTCAGGATTCGACGTTCATTATCAGCATAATGACTAGATGACAACTGGTTTTGTGGTCCCAGCATTTTTGGCATCTTAGCAGGGGTACCATCATTGATCGTGAAGTTTTTGGAGTTCCTGGGCTCACAATCGAATTCAATCCGTCTTCAGCGCGTGTAGTAGACGATGCACGCCTTTTTCGGTTACCTTATGAAATTAAAGGAGGACCAAACGATATAAATTGATGGGTAGCAGCATCAGATGAAAAAAAAACTACCCAAGCCCCCACCAAAAATATATAATATAATCTAATTCTATATAAGTTCCGAATTTTGTAAAGAATGTTCAAAATATAAATTGGACCATTTTCAAATATTTATAAATATAAATTTTTTCATGCGGGAGGAACTTGGCCGATGATTGGTCATGGAATATCCGAGCCGATTTTACCTGAAGCGTTATGGACTAGTGGTGAAGGAGGTGTCAAATGAAGTTCTTTTCTTGTATTTCTCGCTGAGTCCATCGATTTTGTAGGTGACTGCAGAATTCCATCGGAGGAATCATTGCTCTCAGATTCATCAGTTTCGACGTCTTTAAGCAAAGTAATATTCTTCCTTGACCGCTGTTTAAATGATAAACATGCACCTGGAAATTATTGAAAATGATGATTTATCCCTGACCGGATCATTTAATTAACACGAACTTAGAATTACGTGCTACAGTCCCATATTACCTCAAAATTGATTTATTACCTGTTGGTACAGATCGCGATTTACTCGACATTTGCAAAAAGCCAGAATTATTTTGAGCCTTTGAGGCTCGAATCTCCTCAGGATTAGCTATAAGACAATCATGATTTTCGTCTTCAGAGTCAGATCCACTCTGGTAAATGCTTTGAAATCTTGTCTTTGGTTTTGCTTGTATACCTACGAAATTTTACAAGTTTGTAGTGAAGTAGTAACACAACGTAAGTTGTCTCCAGCCTTTGTTTTTTATAGCTATTTCAAAGTGGGGAAAGAATGCATGCATTTGAAAAAATATTTTTTTTGTAGAACCTATCGCTCCTACAAAAAAGGTTTCTATCAAAATTTTACCATTTTCCGTAGATGTTCACTTTGATTTACCTCTTCACAACAGAATTATAATGCTTTCCTACATAAGAGATGGTGGGGAAAAATGGAACGTTTCTCGTCCCCTCAACATTCCAATGCTTTTATGTATAAACAATCATATCAAGTGTAAATCATAAATTTTCCACTTTATCTTGTTCGCACGTAGTGATTTCTGTTAGCGACTCAATTTTTTGATGAGTAAAGAATTGCAATAAAAAAAAATAACCTAATATTTTTCGACCACAACATAATAAAAATTTTCTTATAAAATCATTCAATGCGATTCTCTCTTAAAACGATGTTTCGAGACAAATACACATGTAATGACTGCACAGATACATAATTAATATTTATTTTGTAAAAGATTTCAAAAATTCGGTCAATCTAATTCCCAATTTAGGGAACGATGGGTCTTTTGATGTTAAATACGAGAGTTGAATAAATTGGGGATGAATAATTGGGGTTAAGAGTGGTTATAATTGTTGATAATTGACTTTTACTTCATATTAACAGGACTTACCAGACTTTGGAGTTTGATTTCTAGGTGGAATCGGGATTTTAGTACTAAAGATGTTGTTTAGTTGAGACTTTGATGCAGTTAAGGGTTTTGCTGAAATTTTTGCTTTCGAGGAAGTTTCGGACCTCCCCCCCTTTCGATCATTTTCACCATCGGTTGTCTCACAGTTGAGAGTTACTTGGGCCTTTTTTAATCTTCTGCGACCCTGATCCAAATCAGCTGAACACAATCAACATATGATCCTTTAATATTGAAATGAACCCATCGAGCAATTCATCAAGTTATAAGTGGAGTCATTTCAATTTTTGTACCTGCTCCGGTGATGAAGCAAAATGGATAACTTTGCCAAGAGTCCTTGGGCGAGTGCAATTTTTCCAAGTAGTCGTCAAGTAGATGATATTCAGTTGTCGGTGGGAATTTACAGGTGTCTTCTTCTGCACTATTAAACCATTTTTTCGGCACCAAATCAATGCATGGTAGCCCTTTTTCGTTTTTCTCGAGAAATTCGATGACTGCGAATGGTTCGCTGAGATTTTTTGGATCGCGAGATGGATGTGAGGTTTCCGACATTTTAGGTTATGAAAAAAAATCACGATTCGTACAATTGAACCTGGTGTTTTCGAGTAGTTTCATATAAACTGATAACTTTGCAGAATGATGCATATAGCTTATTATTTAACAGAAAAAATTGCGTTTCTATTTCCATGTGTTTTGAACGGTTTTTTGTCATCACCCCACTGATGCTTCTTTTTTAGCGCCACTATTCCTTCAAAACGATTATATCACAAATATCTGTCAAACACTTAACACACATTTAATTCACATTAAATTCTCACTTCTTGTAATTTACCGTCAACTTAGTTGGTGAAATCCGAATTTGAGACAAAAAGCCCGATAAACGGATGATACGAGCAATTATGAAAGGTTATGTACACGGACGCCAGATCTAACCGATTTATGTCCCACTTGCATGTAACGACTCCACTATTGAAATTTTCTAACGACCTCGATGATCGGATTTTCATGTCGATTGTTGATTTAAAACATAAAATTGTTTGTTTCTTCCACAATTTTAATCACGAGTTCAACTAAAACATATACCCTCATTCATATACCCTCTTACCAAAAAAAAACTGCATTTCACAATGCGAACAATTTTTACGTTATTTTCTAGTGGAGGAGGGATATGGCGTATTGTCGTCCAGTTACATTTAATAAAGCACATTTGTGTTTAATTTTGTGTGCCTTCTTACATGTCATTTCAGCTGCCCAGGACTTAATGTAGAATATTCCTACTCGACTGGAAAAGTCTGGATAACTAAACGCCTCTTCCCTACTACTTTCCTGGTGTCCGAAAATATATATACCAGTAAGATCATCACAAATTTTGGATTTTCCTGATTTAACGAGAATTTGTGAAATTACGAAAACTTTCTCAATATCTAGGAGTACCACGTTATTTGGATGACTTGTCGTCAAGGTTAGACCATTGATGTTGATCATATTTGATGTTAAATGAATTTCCCCATCAATTATCATCGTTGTAGGCTTTCTCGCGATAACCCAATCACTCAGTATGTGTTTCTGATTAATTACCATGGTTCCTCCAGACTCCATCTCAGTTAGTCTGTTGATAATTTGTGTGAGTGGTTTTATCGAAGAATGAACGAGTTTTTTAAATAAACCAATGTAACTCTCTCCCCAAAACGCTGAGAGCTCATTCAGAGGAATTTTAAAGTATTGGGCATCATTAGCAACGTGGATGATACTATGCCAACTGAGAACTTGAGCCCCTTCATCATTATAAACATCAGGTAACGTCTCGAAACAAATTTTTAGCAGAGATCCAGCATATTCACTCAAATCCTTAACGAATTCCTTACTGTTTAAAATTCTGCTAGCAAAGACAAATAATGAGAAATGACAACGTAAAGGTTTCGGTAAGAAATCTTGTAACACGACGATACCACAATAATTAAGGAAAAACTTGAATTGTGATGCTTTCCATCTTGAGATATTATTCACATCAAATTCTTTCCTTTGAAATTCAATAGGGATATCGGCTTTTAATGACCTCATAATACCATCAAGCCGACGAACATCAGCTAATTTGATCCTCTGGGCTGAACTTCTCGTTAGCCATTTATCCAGCAGCCATTTCATATTACCAGAATAGAATAAATGCATTAAATCTAATGGCACTTGTTTTGTCAGATCGAATCTATCCAAAGAGAGCAGCGGGGACACAGAACCTTCATAATGATGTTCTGGTTGAACTCGCGTCTCGTAGGATACTTTAGTGCGTAAATTTGCATTGGTCACTGGATATATGCGTTTTCCTCGTCTTCCACAACCTACTGTAATGCCCTTGGTGAAACACCTTCCACAGGCATAGAAGGCTCCAGGAGCTTTGTGGCAGCAAATGAATGCTCGAGCTGGCGAATCAGCCACTATTGCTACAATTTTCACCTCAAAAACCTTGTCATCAATGCGCAAACCATTTTCTTGGAGTTCATTGGCCTCTTCAACAAAATCAGTCATGAATTCTGTGGCTGATAATGGTTTCCCATCCCCACAATAAATCGCGGCAGCAAAGGGTTTGGTAGTGTAATTTGGATGCTGTATTTTTATTGAAATTGGCCAAATTTCCTTCTTAGCATTCCGGTATACCTGCATACCGTCAATATGAACCAGAAGAGAAATGTCGTTTTCTCGATAAATTTGAGTTGAAATTATTTTTCTGAGTCCCGAGGCGATTCCCAAATAAATGAATTCACCTGGAATCTCATGAACTCCTCTCATGGTTGTTAGGTGTCTGCAATGGGGAGTTTGCAAAAGCTGCCGTGTAGTCTTGGGTATTGATGTGTAACCTTCACTTCTTAAAATGGCTAACAATTCATCGATTGCTTCTGCTGTTGTAGCTCTTCTGAATTTCACTGCCCATTGATTAATTTTTTGCTCCATTCCCCGCGGTTCCAATTTGTCCAGAGTTTGTGTATTCTTGTCTCCAATGCTGTCAGTGAATACTTTGTTGAAATCATTGTCAATGTCATCTGAATCACCATCACAACCTGAGCCCCCAAGAATTGGTTCATCCCTGTCTCCAACGCTGCTATTGGATTCACTGATGCAATCATTAAGATGCTTATACGAGCCACAATCACCATCACCACCCGACCAACTATCACCACAAGCACTAGCATTATCATCGAGATGTCGAACATCGACATCTCCACTAATTTGATCCACAATAGATCCACTACGGATAGTTATTTCATTGGCTGTTGGCAAACTAACCTCTTCCTCATCGGCATTATTGCGTTCACTGTAATCCGGAGTTTTTTCTTTAGCGCCTTCTACGTTTACAGATTCTTTTTTCTTCAGTTGATGAAAATGTCTGTATTTTTTAACCCGTGAATATGAACTCTGAGACATATTACAATAGTAAAAGAGTAATATTAAAATAATAAATTGCCGCACACGACACTCATGTCTACTGCCACAATCAGACTACTCAACACGCCATCTTACGGGCTGTTGTCATAGAATGTGTGGTATACGGTGATATCCACGCATATTTTCCCCTGAAATAGTATGTTCAGAAGAAATAATGGTACCTTCGGAAGAAGGAGAATCAAAGGACGAAAAATTTAGTGAAGGAACATTCCCCATGAGAATTCAATTTTTGGAATGCTGTTCCATATGGGACCCAAGCCTGGCAAACCATGCCCCTTGTCTGCCTGGCCATGTCTCGGGGCAAGCTTGGTGACCCAAGCCTGGCAAGCCATGCTCTTTACCAGTCTGGCCATACCTCGGGTCAAGCGTGGTTGCCCAAGCCCGGCAAACCGTGCTCTTTGCCAGTCTATATCACACGTGAGT